>NC_138554.1:113913768-114486268 GCF_964273705.1 Natrix helvetica
AAAATGATTCTCTGCAGCACTCCATGGAGGTGATAGATATGCTGCAGGAATAGTTTAGCCAAACTTTGTGCCAATGGTAAACTGGGGCAGGGTATAAAATGGGCCTGTTTAGAAAATAAATCAATGACTATTCATATGATCGTGTGGTCATTGCTCTCTGGCAGCTCAACAATAAAATCCATGTCTATCTCCTCCAACCTATTAAGCTCTCTAGGCTGTGCTCTGGGCATTGGTTTTGACAAAGTATGTAGCAGCCAAATGACATGCCTTCAAGGCAGGGTCTGTCTCAATGCCAGTGGTTCTTTTCTGCCTGCATGAAATATAGTTGAGCACCTCCAATTTGCATGGCCTCTTCATGAGTCACCATCAACTCACAGACCACTGCTGGACCTGGTGACTCTGCCATATGCCTCCCAACTCTTCTTTGCTGGCCATCCATGCAAAGACACAGGTGCATCAACTCCTGAGGAGTTTGGGGGTATTCCATTCTTATCAACTCATCCAACATTTCCATTGGGAACCTCTCCTAAAACTCATTGATAAGAGTCTCTTTATTTCAGATGTTGCCTACCATGCAAAAGTTGCTAATGTAGTCAGCAGCTGACCATTGCCCCATTTCAACTCTTGCAAAGGTATGTTCATAGTTTAGGCTGTCACAGGATCCTCAACTCTGACAGAGACCTGTTGATATTTAAGTTCTCTCAAACACGCAGAACCCCACAAAGCCATTAAATGATGAAGCGGGTTGAGTGGAAGATGGGGTGACCCATCTCGCCATAGGCTGGTAACAAATCCCACCTTGTCCTGATCAGTCTGAAAGTCATCTGGTTGTAAGCTCATGTACAGCTGACATTGCCCAAAAAACATCAGCAACTGCACAAGCTTGCAAACTTATCGTGCACAGATGGGGCATTTACATTATGGTTGAGCTGGCCTGGAGGTTTGCAAGTGTGCCAGCTGAAATGAGAGAAGGACAATTTGTTGGACCAGCTCAAAACTGTCAGCAAGCAGTTGCTCCATGATGGCTGAGCTTGGGGGACTGGCTCTGGAGAACGTATGTGGTTGGAGACAAACTGCTCTGTTCCAGTCTCACACACACCACATATACAGAGCTCAAGTGGAGTAAGTGTGTTTATTTCACACAACAAATCCCAGGACCCAACTCCATATGTAAAAATTTTTAAAGTCCATTCCAAATATGTGATGAGATGAAGCAACCCTAGTCTCTTCTATGCCTATGACACAGGAATAATACTATCAAGACAAAGGCCTTCATGATACTCAGGATTCAAGGCATGGCCAAGCCAACATGATCCCAGCAGGTTCAAAGCATGACATAAGCAACTTAACTTCAGTGGGTTCAAGACAATAGTCAAAAGCATTCTTGGATGGATTCTGAACAGACCAGTGCATCCCATTAGGAGGAGCAAGCTACATCCTCACATACATCCTTGCCAACTGTTAAGTCCTCGGGCTTACGACCTGGGCCAAGTCAAACTCACTCAGGCTTCACTGATTGGTTCCAGCATGGCTAAAGACAGGCACATTGAGCGTAGCCCTCAGATTGGCCGACCGCCTGGCAGCGGTTCTACAAATGGCTGTCAGACAGCCCCTGTTGCTCATTTGTAGTTTTACGTTACTTGTTAATAAATGGTTCAACTACAACTTGGCATCTGGCATTATCTTGGCCTGCGGATTAAGCATTGGCGATGAGGATGGTGGGATTTTTGACCACACATTTGTTCGCTGAGTACAGCCCCGACCGTGAGTCATGGGACGCCTTTTTGGAGTGTTTTGAATATTTCCTGCAGGCGCAAGATTTGACCGAACTCTCCCCTGATAGGAAATGGGGAATTTTTTTGAATTCCTGTGGGCCTGAAATGTTTGCAACTGCCCGTGCATTGGTCGCGCCAACCCCAGTCCATACTGTTGTCTGGAATGTTTTATTGGACAAGTTGAAAGGGCATTATGCCCCCGCTCCCTCCCGTTAAGCCCGGCGTCATGCTTTCTGATATTGCCTGCAGCGAGGGAACCAATCTATAAACCATTATGTTGCTTTCCTCCGGGCATCAGTGGTGAATTGTGAGTTCGCAAACTTGGAGGAGGCCCTATTGGAGCAATTTATTTATGGCATTAGGGATGTATGGTTACAGAGGCATTTGCTTTCCCAATCGGAACTGACTCTTTCCCTAGCCATGGATGAAGCGCGGGCCTCCAAGATGGCTGAATACATGACTTCTGTCCTGCAGAAGTTTCAGCAGGGTTATGTGTTGTCTGTCCAGCCACCCTCGGTTCACCACCAGACTGGGGAGGACAATCTCGGCTCTGAGGCTACCTCTGGGGTCAGCCGCCCCAAGGCAGCGGCCCGACCGCCTCAACCTCAAACCAGGGGGGGGAATTGCCCCAGCTGTGGCGGCAAACATCTCCGCTCACAGTGTAAATTTAAGGCTGCCACTTGCCGCCGTTGTGGCAAGAATGGGCATTTGGCCGCTGCATGTAGAGCTCCTTTGCACTGCTCCACCCCACCCATCAACCAGCCCTCAGGCCGCTGCTGCGACAGCATTTGCTTGGCCCGTGAAATAGTGATTGACTTTCTGACAATGCAAGCGGTTTTGATGAGTGGTCTGTGAGCTCCGTGTCTGTTGCGCGGCAGGCCCATTCGAAAATCTACCTTGTGGTTCTGATCGAGAGATGTGAATGTAAGATGGAAGTGGACACGGGCTCCGTGAAGACTATTGTGTCGTGGCAGACCCTATGGAAGATTCCACCCTCTGTTCGTCGGGACCAGCTCGCTTCCTGTCCTTGCCACCTCCGTGACTACCAGGGCAATGCTATCCCCATCCTAGGCTGTGGACAATTTACTGTTCAATATGGAACCTTCAAGGGTCAACTGCCCTTGATTGTCGCGTCCCTGCCATTGGCTTCACTTTTGGGGATGGATTGGTTCAGGGTCCTGGAGTTTACTATTGAGGGAATTCATAATAGGCATCAAGGGGATCCATTCTCCTCACTGATGGATGAGGAGAGCAATGTTTTTGATGACTCTCTGGGCTCCTATACAGGTACTCCTATTTCCCTCAGCCTCGATCCCCAGGTGACACCTATTCGCCTCAAGGTGAGGCGTGTTCCATTGGCACTCCGGGGGAGGGTGGATGCGGAGCTGGATAAATTGGTTTCCCAGGGTGTTTTGCAGCCAGTTGACCATGCTCCCTGGGAAACCCCTATTGTCATGTCCATTGAGTCAGATGGCTCAGTTCGGATTTGTGGGGATTTCAAGTCAACTTTGAATAAAGCCTTACAGGCCCATCCTTACCCTGTCCCTGTGGCGCAGCATGTGTTGCATTTGTTGGGACAGGGAAAGGTTTTTGCTAAGCTTGATTTGGTGCAAGCTTACCAACAGCTACTGGTCGACGACACCACTGTGGATGCACAGACCATTGTTACTCACCGAGAGGCATTTAAATGTAAACTCCTCCAGTTCAGACTCTGTGTGGCCCCAGGCTTGTTCCAGAGTATCATGGAGCGGGTGCTCCATGGGATCAATGGTGTCGTCCCATATTTTGACGACGTTCTCGTCGCAGCAGCAGACAGTTCTGAGTTTGCCTGCAGGTTGCACCAGGTTTTCCTATGGTTCCAACAGGCTGGTCTGAAGCTTAAAAAATGGAAGTGCTGATTGGAGTGTCATTGGTTGAGTTCCTTGGCTTCTTGATTGACAGCCAGGGTATACATCCGACCCCCTCCAAGGTCGAAGCTATTGTGGTGGCTCCTGTTCCCACCTCTATAGCTGATCTGCAGGCATTCCTGGGGTTGTTTAATTTCTATTCTGTATTTTTGCCCCATAAGGCCACTGTAGCAGAATCGTTGCACCAGCTATTAGATAGCTCGGCCCCATGGGTCTGGACGGACTGCGAATCTCAGGCATTCACAGCTGTCAAGAATTTACTGACCTCTTCTGCCATGTTGGTGCAATACAGCGAGTGGCTTCCTTTGGTGTTAGCCTGTGATGCTTCGCGTTTTGGTGTGGGTGCGGTGTTGAGCGACATTTTGCCTAACAGTCTCGAGCTCCCATCATGTTATATTCCAGCACCTTATTGAGGACAGAGCGTAATTATAGCCAACTCGATAAGGAGACCTTGGCTGCCATTGCGGGAATTAAACATTTTCATTACTACCCTTATGGCCGGCCATTCCATTTGGTGACCAACCATAAGCCTTTGCTGGGTCTGCTGGCTGGGTATCATCCTACCCCGCCTGTTTTGTCCCTGCACTTGTTGCAGTGGATGGAATTTTTAGCATCCTATAATTACTCCCTGTCCTATAAGCCGGGCAAAGCCATCGAGCATGCGGATGCCCTCAGCCATTGTCCGTTACCCATTTTGGTTTCAGACTCCGCTCCGGTTTCTGCTGTTTTCCTAGTGGACAATGGCGATTTACCCCTTTCCGCGGTTGACATTGCCTGTTATTCTAAGAACGATGCTCTGTTGTCCAAGGTGCTGGAGTGGGTCCAGTGGGGGTGGCCTCAGGGGCCGATGGCACTGGCCTTTTCCCCTTTCATCCGAGCTCCAAGGGTTTTGTTATGGGAGACTAGGGTTGTGGTGCCGGCAGAACGGCAGGCCACTGTACTCACCTGCCTCCATGATGGCCATCCAGGCATAGTGCCGATGAAGGCACGTGGCTGTGCCTATGCCTGGTGGCCTAATATGGATGCTAACATTACAGTCCTAGGTGCAGCGTTGCCATCCTTGCCAAAAAAGCCGGCCAGTTCCCCCTGCTGTCCCGGTTCAGGACTGGGAAATGCCATGAAGCCCATGGTCTAGGCTCCACCTTGATTTTGTGGGACTGTTGGAGGGACAGACGTATCTCTTTTTGGTGGTGGATGCGTTGTCTAAATGGATGGATGTTTGCCCCACGACTTCCATCAACTCATATGCTACCATCAGGGTGTTGGGCAAGCTATTTGCGATTCATGGGCTGCTGGATATTATTGTATCCGACAATGGCCCGCTACCTTCCAGACGTACTTAGCCTCCCTGGGAATTAGGCAAGTTTTTGTGACTCCTTACTACCCGGCAGGGAATGGTTTAGCAGAGTGAGCAGTGCGCTCGGTGAAGGATGCATTATGTTGCCTTGGTCCTGTGAGCTGGCACACTCGCCTCACCACATTCTTGCTAGTGCAACATACCACCCGGTGCCAAATCACAGGCAAGAGCCTGGTGCAGATTTTAATGGGTGGCCAGCTCTGCACTACATTGGACAGATTCCATCCTGAGTATTCTGATATTGGGCTGCCACGGCAGTCCCCTGTCTGTAGGGCTTTCCAGGTGGGGGACTGGGTTTTTGCACAGAATTTTGCGGGAGACCCTAAGTGGTTGCCGGGTTGGGTACTTGCTGTCACTGCGCCCTGTTCTTATAGGGTATGCCGTGCTGATGGCAGAAAATGGCGGCATCATATAAATAAATTACGACAGCGGGGTTCTGATGACCTTCTTGATTTCCAGCCCCAAGAGAATGCTGACTGCCCTCTGATGATGCCTACCGGCCATGCTCTCTGCCATCTCCAGCTTCACCTCCTCTACAACCCGACTCGCTCACGCTGGCTCCCGGGCCGGCAGAGGATTGCCCTACTCCAGAGGCAGAGTCTTCCATGGGCATTCCTTGCTCATCGAGTCCACCGCCAGAGGACTGTGACGCTCCTTCTCCTCCACCAGTACCATCCCCTGAACTGCACAGAACAGGGTGGATCTGCCGTTGGTCCGCCTACCTGTCTGAATACATTTCCACGATCTGGGGGGGAAGGAACGTTATGTCCTCGGGCTTACGACCTGGGCCGAGTTGAACTCGCTCGGGCTTCACTGATTGGTTTCAGCACAGCTGGAGACAGGCGCGTTGAGCATAGCCCTCGGATTGGCCGACCGCCTGGCAGCAGTTCTACAAATGGCTGTCAGACAGGCCCTGTTTCTCATTCGTAGTTTTACATTAGCTTGTTAATAAATGGTTTGACTGCAACTTGGCGTGCGCCGTTATCTTGGCCTACAGATTAAGCACCAACCTCTGTTGCACCTCCCTTTGCTCTGTGCAACCTGGGATCAGGCAGGGGCAGCAACCTCCTCCACTGATTAACATGCAACTGATCCTCTTCTCCAGCCCATGTGACTACATGGTCATCTGCATTAATTAGCTGCAGCTGTGTCTCACCTCTGTCCTGTGCAGCTAGCTGTTCATTATTTATTTATTTATTTATTTATTTATTTATTTATTTATTTATTTATTTATTTATTTGGATTTATAAACCGCCCCCTCTCCCAAAAAGGGACTCGGGGCGGTGTACAGTCAACGAAACACAGATAAAATGCATAAATAACAATATAAATAATATATAAACAATTAAATACTTGAGCATTTGAGTGGAGGAGGTGAGACTGTACAAAGAAATAAATATAGTATAAAAGCCCTAAAACATCCCAATTAAAATACCGAAACCCAATTAAAATATATCCCCGGGAGGTAAGACTAAGAGTGTGCCAGGCCAGCTAATTGAAACTCTCTCTTGAATTCCTATGACATGCTCAGCATGGCCTTGTCTCAACCATCCAATTCTGCCACAGAGCCTTCCTCATTCCCCTGATGCTTCCCACAGATGTCCCTGCAACTGGCCCTTTCTCATCATCTGAGATGGTGCCCAAGGGAGCAATCACATGCAGTCATCAGGTTAAATAGAGAGAGCTAGCAGGGAACTAAAAATCCTGTTGGTAAACCCACAACCCCAAGTCCCACCCATTCCACTTGAGGACTAGATCTAAGAAAGATATGGGGATCACTTCATAAGAATTGGTGTTTGGAAGACTCCCAATGTTATAAAAAATCTGGTTATGGACATGGAAAGCTTTCTGTGCAGTATATGAAGAAATAAACAGCCTGCAATTTGCTACCTACAGGAAGTCTCTAGACTTGTTTTAGTCTACTAAAGTTCCACACAACTCATTTTCAGCCTATCATCTACTGATTGCTATGTAACTAAATTAAATTTAGCTTAAAGGGGGAGTGAGTATTACTGAAGACAAACACACCTCAGTTACAGTGAAGGTAGTGCTTCTCAGACTGATCAGAGGTATCCCCATGGTACAACAGGAATTATATAATTTAACCAAAACATTGATGCCTTATAGTGAACACCTTTACACCTTTTAATAACCTTTTAATGCTAATGAATACTTCCTTGAAAAAACCTTCATGCATCATTTAGCTGCATGTTCTATATATTAAAAAGTGATGTTCACTTTTATTATTTTTAATGCTTTGAAAGAGTGACCTGTGGAAAAACATTAACAAAGTTAGAGTATTATTTTTGTGAGGGTAAGATTTAAAAAAAATAACTTCAAATATGAAAAACAGAGTTTTTTAGGATTATAAATATTGTGCATCCTGAGGAACAGTTCCGGGAATCAGTAAATTTTTCTAATATGAGCTCTTTGGTGTGAT
Organism: Natrix helvetica; assembly: GCF_964273705.1. Lineage (NCBI taxonomy): Eukaryota > Metazoa > Chordata > Lepidosauria > Squamata > Natricidae > Natrix > Natrix helvetica. The sequence goes on from NC_138554.1 coordinate 113,921,248, forward strand.
GGACAATTGGGACATTGGGATTTTGTTGGATTATTGAATAAACTTTAGCCCATTAATTAACATTAAAGTAAAATGTTACAACAGAGGAAAACATATGCATTTCAAAAAAAGCATATTGATGCTTCAATGCATTCAGGAAGCTATGACAAGGAACTGATACATGATACAGATGTGAGACTAGGAAACTTTCAGCAAATGACAATGAAAAATGAACAAGAAACCCGGGAAATAGAAGAAAATAGAAAGAACAGAGGAAAGAATAGAGGAGACAAATCAACAAATGACACAAACAGATAAAGATGAGGAAGAAATACTAAAAATTATTGAAACAGAGCAGGCAGATTACACTTTAAGAGCTCAAAATATAGAAGAGGACAAAGAGAAAGATCTCCCAGAAGTGACAAAATAGTCATCAAAGGGTTTGCTGGAGATTCAACAGTGAGAGGTAGATGTAGAGTCAGACAAAATACTTAGATTAAATATGAGAGATATCCCAATGGAATCACATGGGAGATTTGTCAAAAAGTTAGTAAGAGTTGAAATACTAAAAAGGGCAAGAGATGATGGATATATAATACTTCTTAATATAGGATTTGTTTGATTAAGAGTTAGAAAATAGAGGTAGAAATTAGAAATGGGGAAAATATTACTATGTACACTGCTATATAAAATATTAGAAGAACATTGAACTCCAAAATATTAAACTGATTTTTCTTGGCTTTAAGAAGAGGGTATGAAGTGAAGTAGCTCCTTTAAAGTACCAATTTTTCCTTTTAAATCCAAGAAATGCTTCCAATGGGTAAAAGTGTTCATTGTTGCATCAATATAATGACTTTAATGGCCCCATCCTTTGGAGCAGTTGGAGACAACATAAAGGTGTATCCCACTGGCTAAAGAACTGGCTGGACTTAAAATGTTATCTCCTTTATCAGACAATTCTCACAGGTAAATAATTTGCTCTCTCTATCTACAGATGTGCTCAGCACCATAGGCCATTAATATGTGGCAGTGATAGAGTTAAAGAAGGAAATAGTTTGCCCCCCAAAGACCTCCCCACTTCAATTTCTCCATTTAAATTTAAGAGAATTATATTGTTGAAATTCAATCATTTTACTATCAATATTTACTAGCTTGGTCTTAGGTTGCAGAAAATGGGATTGTGGGTTTGTTGTTGTCTATCTGAATCTAATCTGGAAACTGCTTGCAATTTAACCATAATCTCAATTTGGATGTGGAATCAGACAACAGGGAAAGTCACAATGTGCTTATATCTTGTAAACATTGATGATATAACATACCAAAATGAGGCAGAGGAAGGAAGGCAAAGCAGAGGAATGTTGCATTTTATCTACTTTGCACAAATGTTCTGTCATTCCACATATGTGTATGTGTTTGCTTCATAGTGAAATAAAATGTGTTAAGATTTTTTGTTGTTGTTAAAGGGCATGCAAGGCTGGTTTCAGAAACAGCCATTGCAGAACACAGAAAATTATGCCATTATGTATCATGAGAGAAACTAGTTACCATGGAGAACAAAACACTTTCATCACCAACTGAATCCTCCAAATCTACCTGCTAATCAGAATAAAGCAGAAGGCCATGTTAATTACAAAACAAATTATCTACACTGCCAATCCAGTAAAATGTAATGAAAAATGCAATGCAGTAGATAAAGAATAACTCTTAGAAAGTTAAATGGACTCTGTTTTAACAAAGAAATCATTAAGTTGCACATGGTTGCAAAGAACCCATTACATTATGTAGGTGATAGGCCATCTGGTATCCTAATGAAACTTTGGGTTTTATTTTAAGGTCATTGAGAAGTAGGGATTAATAAGAGTTCAAACTATTGGAAAGCCTTCTTGATCCTTAAATTAAAATATTCTATGAGTCAAGCTTGATTCCTAGTAACTTCTCTATGGACATATTTTTATTGGGAATAATATAGAAGAGGTTTGGTGTTGCCTGTCCCAAGGATATAGGTTGACTTTCTGGTCTATTTTACAGCCCTGGAATTATTGTAGAAGAAGCAGCAGAGGCGGGAGGTAGAGTCAAGAGAAGGAGATAGAGTTAAGGAATCAATCTGGAGTCATTATAGTGATCCAAGTCCAGCCTCCCTTGAATTCTGTTGACCCTTGTTTAGCACCAATTTTATGCTGATGATTGGTTGACTAGATTTATCTGTATAGGTATAATATGTTTTCGTAACTGGAACTTAATGTGTGATCCCGATTCTACATGTCAGTCCATTATCTGGTGCTCTCACTTCATACCCACCTTGCTTAGTTTCTGTACCTAGATAAGATCAATTAGGTGCAATTATCAGCTGACTAACTAGGGCTCTTCCTCATCTAAGTCTGTAATCTTTAATTTAGACCCCATTGAATTAACAACTATTAATTTGTTATTAATTACATTATTTCATCAAAGAACTGGGAAACCTCAAGGACTGCTTCAAAGTATTGCCCAACCTGGTGCACCGTGGAAGGAGATATTGATGGACTTTATTATCGAGTTACCAGAGAGTCTTGGAAATACCATCATCTGGGTGATCACAGATTTGTTCTCCAAACAAGTGCATTTTGTGCCCTGCTCCAAGATTCCATCGGCAGGAACACTGGCCAAACTGTTTATCCTACCTATGTGTATAGGCTACATGGAGTTCCTGAATGCATTATTTCAGATGGGGGGGTTCACCCAGGGTCCTCCCAAGGTCTAAGCTTTGCCCACTATCTGCAGACAAATGGGGCTTGTGAATGGGCTAACTCGGTTCTAGAGCAGTATCTTAGGTGCTATGTCAATTATCAACAGGATAATTGGGCATCAGCCTCTTGCCTTATGCAGAAGGCATTTCAAAGTAGTATTCAGTCAGAATTTTGTGCCTATTCCTGAATTGCCTCAGGAGAAACCACAGGACCTATCTTTATCTGAGTGGATTGATCAGCTACAATATTTCTGGCCTATGACTCATAAAACTTTAGACAAGGCTCACCAAGCACACAAAAGACAAGCTGATAGAAAAAGGTCGAAGCCAAAAGAATGCCAGGTTGGGAATAGAGTGTTTTTGTCCACTAAGTATCTTCAGACTATCCAGAACTCAAAGAAGAACGGTCCTAAATATATGGGTCCTTTCCCCATTGTTAAAATTGTGAACCCTGTAACAGTGCAATTGGTATTGCCAAAACCTTTAGGAGAATCCATCCCATGTTCCATGTCAACTTACTGAAACCTGAACACACTTCTTTAATGTATTCACCCCACCCCCACCTCCTGTCCCCCTCTTTATTAAAGGGGAACAACATTTTGAGGTTAAGGAGATCCTGGATTCCAGGAAACATAGGGGGATAATACATTATTTAGTGGCATGGAAACATTTCCCTCCTTCCCATGTTGAGTGGGTGAATAAGTCCATGTCAGGGCTCCCAAACCTTTGTATAAGTTTCATTCTAAATATCATGATAAACCCTAATTGTGATATATAAATGTGTTGTTATTATTATTTTTAATCTTTTCCTCCAGGTATGACATCCTTTCTGCAGGAAGGCCAAATGTCAGCCTCTACTTTGCTCACTTGCTATCGGCTACCATAGTAATAGGGAAGGTGGGGGCTCATGGTATTTGGGGAGGGGAAATGCTAGGTACTAGAGGAATTATCATGAAGGGAGTTTTGTTCTCACCATCACATGCTGATGGCTCGTGTTTGGGCTTAGTCAAGGTCAACCATCTCTGCATTCCCACTGAATGAGGCCACTTGAAGATGTACCCCACATGACACCTTTGGGAGTTGCATATTGGACATTGGGTTGGAGTAACTGGGTAAAGGGTCTTGGGCAAACATTTGATATGTACACATTCACGCTTTTTTGCTTCAGATCTTGCTTCACTTTACTGTTTTCATTTCATGTCCAGTAAATGTACCTTTATCTCTACTCAAATGGAGTTGGGGGTTTTCTTTCTTGGATACTGAATGAAGAATGCTTGACATCAGTACTAGCTGAAATACAATCAGACAATTCAGGAGAAATCATAATAATAAAGCAAAAAATTAAATCTTCTGAACCAATAAAGAGAAAGCAAGATTAACCAGACTTTTACACGTGGAAAAATCAAATGAAAATGAAAATGTCTCCCTCCAACACTAGAAGGAGACAGCTGTATTGGTCTACATTGGTAGAAGATTAGGAGGTGTCTGGCAACATCTTTTCTGATTAGCAAACTTTATAACAAGGCATAAATGTTTGTGAGCTGCAGCTCATTTCATTGGATGCATCTTATGGAATAGATACAGATATTGTAAAGGAATTCCTCTTTACCAAAAGCTATACTCTATAGTAGGTGAGCTTTGCAGCCTGCTTTGTGAATTCAATTATATTCTTCAATTAGTGCTATCTTTCTCTCTGCAATTCTAGTTTCCACTCCATCAAAGAACAAAGTTTTAGTTTACTAAATCAATTTTAACCTCCATTAATTTCAATATTGCCTTTCTCTGATATTTAATTTCTCTTTTTAATCTGAGGTTTTGCAGTTTGTACCGTTCAGTCTTTCTTATAAGATATTTTATGGATTATGGGACTGTTTCTTTTATCGGTAAGTATATTAAGGCAGATCCTCTGATACTTTTGAACCTCAAATTGTCCTTGAGATACAAAATTGCAATACTGCCTGCCACATGTTGTGATGACCATTAAGTGGAGCATCTCACTTAACGTTTCCCCCATCCCTGTCTCCCCAAAGCAATTGTTAAATAAACTTGTAAGTTGTTAAGTGGAGCACTGGTTGCCTCAGTGATAGGGGAGGCCCTTGGAGGCCTACCGTAGGCTCAGGCCCACCTGCTCTGGCCCTCACAAGGCCTACCTCTCCCCTAGGGCAGCAGCAATATTTACAGCTACCAAAATTAAATAACACGAACTCCATAGCATTCAGAGACTTTTGAAAGGCTGTGCAGATCATGTTAGCAAAGTAGAAGGGGTCACTTCTTCCCTGTGATGCATGGTGTGATTCTGAAAGCCGCCGACATGTTTCCAGTGGCTGCATTGCATTCTAATATCGCCACTGTTTTCATGTGACCATGGGCAAGTTATTTTGCTGTCTTTACAAGGTTTGCACAGCTTTGTTCTGATCTGTGTATACTTGAGGCAAAATCAGCTTTATAGTTCACTCCACTTTAGAAATAGAAAAAAAAAATCTGACTTCCGGTTCCAGCGGCTGACGGCAACGGGCAAGCTTTGCTCACCCCGCGCTTCCCCGGTGGGCTCCCCACTCCTTGGGGGGCACAGGACACCCCGTAGAGGCTCCTGCCAGAGGGGTGGCACCGCGGGGGATCCCCGGGATCAGTGGTGGCCGGTTGGGGGCCCCCCACCTCGCTCCAGGCACTGGGGAGCATGATGGGAGACGCTCCGGCATCTTTGCTGCGAGGCTGTGCGGGGAATGAGCAAGCAGAAGGACGCAGCTGCGGTGCGGTGAGGTGTAGACTCCTTTCCATTCCCTTTACCAACTTGGAGAAACTGCCAGCAGCTTAAATCTTTTCCTTTCGGCTGATTTGGAGAGGCGCGGCTGGAGGGAGGGGGATTTCCCCCCCTCCTCGGACAGGCGGCTTGGAACAATTCTGCTCTCAGCCCCAGGGGAAGGAGGAGGGGGGAGAGCCAACCAATGATGTCACGCCCTTACTAAAAGTGACTTTCTTGGACTTAACCCCATAATATATTGATGATCTGGGAACTTTGGGAACTTTGAACTTTGAAAACTTTGTTATGCCTCTAAACCCTAAGCTGGCAGGGCAAGATGGCACACTTCCGTTGTCTTTATGAACTGGGAAACCTGACTCCACCTTTACTTCAGGCTTCCGGTCTTTGTCTCCATGCTACTCAGACAAATCTCTTGTTGATTGCTACCTTTTGAACTCCCTGGAGTGAAAAACTCTATTGCCAGGGTGATTAGAGAAACTCTCCTCTGCCTGGACCCTTTGCCCCCTGGACTCTTTTGGCTGTTCTGCCACTCTGACTGACCATTCTCTACACTGACTGAACTCTTTATTCCATAAACAATGTCTCCTAAAAGACCACCTCCTGGAAAGCCTGGCTTTGCCACCTCTGCCCCGACATCTGCAACCTCCAGTCCTAGTACACAATCAACGATAACAGCTTTCATGCAACCTAAAAGTACAGAGATGGAGTTTCAACAAATGTTCCAGCAACTTTTACAGGGACAAGAGGAAATAAAGAAACAACTAAAGGAGATGAAAGAAGAAATTAAAGAGAACCAGGCTCAAATTAATAAGAACTCAAAGAGACTGGATCTTTTGGAGGGTGGAATGGCTGAGATGAGGGAGGGGGTGGAAGGGGTGCAGAGGGGAAACAAAGAACTTGATACCCAACAGATGAAAATAGAGTTTGAGAGAATGTCCTTTTACCTTAGATTCCAAAACGTGATGGAGGCAGATGATGAAAACATAAGGGACATCATGACAAGTATTTTGGCTGAATACATCCAGAAAGAAAAACAACAGATGGGGTGGGAGATAGACCTGGTACATAGAGTGAATTCAGCTTATGCTAGAACACACAACGTACCCAGGGAGGTACACATTAAATTTCTCAGAAAAAGTACAAGAGATGAAATTCTGAGTGCACAAAGGGGGCAAGCCTTGACATATCAAGATAGGGAAATAACCATCCTGAAGCAGATCCCCAAGAAAGTGAGGGAAAAAAGAAAAAGCTATTCGCAATTAGCGAATAAATTATACCAGATGGGGGTGTGGTTCAGATGGTTGATGCCTGAAGGTATGCTAATATTCTGGGAGGAGACAAGAGTTAAAATTAATACACCCATAGAGGCGCAGGCCTTTATGGAAAAAAACAAAGCACAGCTAGAAAAACCAGATGATCCTACAACAGACACGCAGGACACGGGAGGGGCCGGAGCTCGGTCGGCGGGAGGAGATGGGGCAATACCAAGAAAGCTCAGATCACAAAAATGAACAAGAAAATCTTTTTGACATAAACGAATCGAAATTACCAATTGAATTAATATGCTGACTATATACTACTATGTACTAATGACTTTGTTTAGATGTATATTATGAGTATGGAGGGAGGGGGCACCTACCGCACTTCGCAACTGCCAAAATTTGTATACTTTTTCTACTACCTTTTTCCCTGTAAATTTCTAAAAAAACCAATAAAACTTTGTTTTTTTTAAAAAAAAGAAATAGAAAAAAAATCTGCAAATATTTTCTCATAAAATATCCCATGGTACTAAAAAGAGCCATCTCTATTCTGATAATCTTTAACTCTAATGGCTAGAAATTATAAGGTAATTTTTTTTGAAAATTACTAAATTAAGAAATCCCTAAAGTTTAATATTCATATTTGCTATTAAAATACTTACAGCTTCTTTGATATGAGATATCTGGAATGACATATAATTCAGAGTGAAAACTGAGAAAACTCACAAATATGACCTGAAAAATATCTCAAAAACTGGAAGAAAAATGTTACATACTGACATGGTAGGTTTCACCTAGATCCTCCAATCCTGCAAGAAAATACTTGAAGCCAATTGGCCAAGCCATTTGACAGCTCCCTATAAAAGGGCTAGCTGTCAAATGGAGCTCTGCTGGATTGTACATAGTTGTTCCAATAAAGAGCTGTTGTTTTGCCATTAAGCCTGAGTCTGTTTCATTCTTCATCCAATCTAACACTGGCATTGAGGGTGGGATCGAAAGACAACTAGGCACAAAAACAGCTGATATTACAATCCAGCAGTACAATCCAGTGGGAGCATGGTGGGCATCGAACGACCATTTTTAAGCAGCAAATTCAAAATTGCCTTAACTGAACAAAATGGCAATGCATGTCCCTCCAGCTCCTTTTGACCCAGTTACCAAGCACTGGGATTCCTATATGATGTGATTCGAGTGATTCATGGATGCGAACAATCTTTTCAGGCTCTTCGACAACCAAAAAAGAGCCATGACCCTAAGCTACTGTGGGTCAGAGGTCTTTGACACTCCCAAAGCTCTATCTGAGCCACCGCCGCTTCAGACTGTCACCTGGTCAGCATTACAGAATATGCTGAAAAAGCACTACGCTCCCAAACCTTCTAAATTTGTGCAGTGGCACGAATTAACCTTCGAAACCAGAGAGAGGGGAAGAGCATAAATCAATATGTTGCCATACTCAATGGCAGAATATTGTGAGTTACATGATGTAGATGAGTTACTTTTGAACAGAATTATTTGTGGGGTTCGAGACATCAACCTACAAAGAAGGCTGCTGGCTAAAACAAACCTCACGTTGCAAATTGCATTAGATGAGGCAAGGGCTATAGAGTCCTCAACTAAATCCACTGAGATGCTGCAGAAACACAGCAACCCCAAAAGCGGGTGCAGAGTTGTAGAAGTCCATCACGAAACTACCGAGCAAGAATTCTCTGACAGCAAGGACGAGGTCTGCCGAATGCACATAGAGAAGAAAAAAATGGTGTGAGATTTTGGAAGTTGTTTCCCGTCTTGCACCAGTTGTGGGGGAAACCATTTGAGATCCACCTGCTATTTCCAAGATGCAATCTGTCAATGCTGTGACTGCAGAGGAAACCTTGCCTGAGTCTGCAGAAGTGAGTATCCAGTCACCACACAGCAGAAACCCTCTGCCAGCCAGGCGGCATGACCAAGTCCACCCAGGTGAGAGTTGTAGAAGCCCCAACAGAAGCAAGAAAGAACAGAAGGTACCGAGAGTTTGAGCACATCTTCAGTGGTAGTCTTGGCAAGTATGTTGGGAGTCCTATACACCTCAACATCGCCTCCATTTGGTTTAAGCCCCAGAGAGTCCCTTTTGCCCTCTGGCCCAAAATTGACCAAGAATTGGACAAACTAATTGGCCAGGGGATTTTGGAGCTGGTCGATCATGCTTGCTGGGAGACCCCTATTGTGACCCCTGTCAAGCCTGATGGGTCTGTCTGCATCTGCATGGACTACAAGTGTACCCTGAACAAGGCACTCCAACAGAGCAGTTATCCGGTGCCCATTGTCCAACAACTACTTCATTCCCTTGGCATGGGAAAAGTATTTGCCAAATTAGACCTGGAACAAGCATACTAGCAATTGCCAGTAGATGGTGCCACAGTGGAGGCCCAAACCATAGTTTGAATTTAGTTTGAATTTGAATTTATTAGCCGCTCCCTTTCCAAGTAGGACTCGGGGCGGCGTACAATGGGGCATATAAAACACAGAAAATATATAAAAACACATAGGCATACATACAGAACATACATACAGATACACAAACACGGACTCGAACTCGGAGGAGGTAGACAATTTACATCATATAGACAGTTAAAAAACCCGCATTAAGATACCCCAATTATAAAAACCCCATATAGAATTAAAATTTAACGTTTAAAATACAATTTAAAACCAGTGATACATAGGGGTGCATTTAAATGCACCAGGCTTCAATCGGCATTAGCATTGCCCCTAGACTGTTCCAAAGCGTCATGGAACGGCTTTTGCAGGGGATTCCAGGAGTCGTCTCCTCTTTTGATGACGTCTTGATATCCGCTGCAAATAGGGAGCAACTTTTCAAAAGATTATGAATAGTTTTGGCCAGAATTAGACAAAAGGGTCTCCATTTAAAAAAGAGAAGTGTCAAATTGCAGTTCCAAGGGTAGAATTCCTGGAGTATTTGATTGATGGCTCTGGAATTCACCCAACAAATAAAAAAATTAAGGCTTTCCTGGATGTGCCCACACTTCACAACCAGACCAAGCTGTAGGCATTCTTCAGACTTCTCAATTTTACAGTATGTTTCTAAAGCAGAATGCAATGGTAGCTGAACCCTTGCACAAGCTCCTCAGCAAGAATGACAAATGGACTTGGGGAAGAGCTGAAGCTGCCGCATTTACTGCTGGCAAGAGACTGCTGTCAGCGGACACATTCCTGGTTCAATACAGCCAGACCCTGCTGCTTGTATTGATCTGTGATGCATCTCCTTCGGCGTTGGACCTGTTCTCAACCATTGCATGTCCAACAGGACTGAAGCCCCCATAGCCTACTACTAAAGAACCCTGTTGGCTGCTGAGTGCAACTATAGCTAGTTGGACCATGAAGTGCTGGCTGCAGTGACTGGGGTCAAGAGGTTTCATGAATATGTGTATGGTCATGACTTTGAAATCATCTCAGTGTCAGCCCTGCAATCATATTCCTTTTAGGATCGTTGGCCTGCCACATACACACTCTCTTTCTTTACTATGCTGTTTCATTAATGGGAATTGGGAAGGGTTAGGCGTAGAATTTGTTTATTTTCAAAATAAAAATTCCTTTCTAGAAATCAAGGTCATTCTTTGTCTCTGCACCTCTGCATCTGACGGGAACTAGATGGGTGGAAAGGCTAATGTAGCAGAGGAAAATTGGACCATGTGATGGACTTGTGGATGTGGGGACAAGTTCATGAACTTTTAACTGAGTGGAAACCCAGGAAGTCTTCAGATTGGGGTTTCCACAGATGTGCCAACATGTCTGTCTTATTAAATTGGAACTTTGATGAAAGTTATGTCTTGAACTCTGATTTAATTCTGGATGATATTTGGAATGCTGACATTAACCTGAATCTCCCTTAAAATAAATCACCAGCACCTTGGCACGGGGATTGGCAAGGGATGCTGATTCCCAACACCTGACCTGAACCAGTCAGTATAAAATCTCCCCGAGTCCCTTCGGGGAGAGGGAGCGGTTTATAAATCTAAATAAAGTAAAGTAAAGTAAAATATCAGTGAACAATTAAGAGAAAAGAAGCTAATGATGAATTGCTTCTCTGACACACGAGGGAGGTCACACCTTGGACCTTGTCTTTGTCTCTCGCCAGTGGTTGAGTGATCTGGGAGGAGTGAATTTAACCATCACTCCTCTGTCATGGTCAGATCACTCACTCCTCCGTCTTGACTTCCCTGGTGCTACTCCTCGCCGCGGGGAGGCGGAACCGGAGAACACTAGATGGTTCCGCCCCAGGCGCTTGATGGAACCAGACAGGTTCCAGACGGAGCTTGGGCCACCTCCTGCAGCCCTGACCCGCCCCCGGGTAGAGGACCTGGTGACCGCGTGGAATAATGCGACTACCGGGGCCTTGAACCAGGTGGCGCCTTTGCGGCCTCTCCGGCGGCAACGATCCACCCTGGCCCCTTGGTTTACCGAGGAGCTAAGGGTGATGAAGCGCCGCAAGAGATGCCTAGAGAGTCGTTGGAGATCCTCCCGAACCGAACTTGACCGAGCACAGGTACGAGCCCATTTAAGGACGTACCTAGTGGCATTGAGAACGGCCAAACGTCAATATTGTGCCGCTCTCATTGCATCCGCAGAGAACCGCCCTGCCGCCCTGTTTCGGGTGTCCCGCTCCCTTCTGTTTCAGAGGCCACGGGAGGCCCCTTTACAGGGCAGGGCAGAGGAGTTTGGGAAATACCTGCAGGATAAAGTCGCTCAAATCCGGAAGGATTGGGTCCCCTTCAGTGGCCCAGTCGAGACGCCAGTGGCGAGTCTTGAGAAACCTTTTTGGGAGGAGTTTGACTTGGTTGTCATCGAGGATTTGGACAGATTGCGTGGGCGACTGCGACCTACCACATGTTTGTTGGACCCGTGTCCCTCCTGGCTTGTACTGGCATCCTGGGAGGTTACACGCGACTGGCTCCTGGACCTAGTGAACGCTTCGTTGGGTGAGGGGTCTCTCCCAGCCGCCTTGAAAGAGGCGGTGGTGAGACCCTTGCTCAAGAAGCCTTCCCTGGACCCTATGGAGCTGGTCAATTATCGTCCTGTCTCCAACCTTCCCTTTTTGGCGAAGGTTGTGGAGAGTGTGGTGGCTTCTCAGTTTCCACGACATCTGGAGGAGAATGATTATCTAGACCCGCGCCAGTCCGGCTTTCGCCCTGGGCACAGCACTGAGACGGCCTTGGTCGCGTTGGTAGACGATCTCTGGAGGGCCAGAGATAGGGGCTGTTCCTCTATCCTGGTCCTATTAGACCTCTCGGCGGCTTTTGATACCATCGACCATGGTATCCTGTTGCACCGACTGGAGGGGTTGGGGATCCGGGGCACCGTCTTGCGGTGGTTCGGCTCCTACCTCTCCGGCAGGACGCAACGTGTGTTGGCAGGAGAGCAGAGGTCGACCCTAAGCCCCCTCATCTGTGGGGTGCCACAGGGGTCGGTCCTCTCGCCACTCCTGTTCAACACATACATGAAGCCGCTGGGTGAGATCATCCGTGGTTTTGGGGTGGGATACCACCTGTACGCTGATGATACTCAGCTGTACATTTCCACCCCGAACCACCCCAACGAGGCCGTCGAAGTGATGTCCCGGTGTGTGGAAGCCGTACGGGTCTGGATGGATGACAACCGACTCAGGCTCAACCCTTCCAAGACGGAGTGGCTGTGGGTTCCGGCTCCCCGGTTCAACCAGATAATTCCATCTCTGGCCATTGGGGGCATTCAACTTGCCCCCGTGGAGCGGGCGCGCAATTTGGGCGTCCTCCTGGATGCCAAGCTGTCCATGGATGAACATGTGACAGCTGTGGCCAGGGGGGCGTTCCATCAGGTTCGCCTGGTGCGCCAATTGCGCCCCCTATTGGACCGGGACGCTCTACGCACAGTCACCCATGCGCTGGTGACGTCTCGCCTGGACTACTGTAACACTCTCTACATGGGGCTTCCCTTGAAATGCACTCGGAGACTACAGTTGGTCCAGAATGCGGCCGCGCGGGTGATTATGGGGAGCACCAGGTACTCCCATGTGACACCACACCTGCGCGAGCTGCACTGGCTTCCTGTGGTCTATCGAGTGCGTTTCAAGGTTTTGATTACGATCTTTAAAGCGCTCCATGGCTCAGGACCTAGTTACCTCCGGGACCGTATTCTGCCCCATACATCCCTACGACCTATTCGCTCGCACAGAGAGGGACTTCTCCAGGTGCCGTCCACTAGACAATGTCATGGGGCGGCGCCTAGGAGCAGAGCCTTCTCTGTGGCGGGCCCAGCCCTGTGGAATGACCTCCCCCCGGATATTAGGACCACTACAGACCTCCGCTCCTTCCGTGTTAAGCTCAAGACCCACCTTTTTCAAATATCTGGCCTGGCCCAACCATAACTTCGTTACGCTCCTGAGGGGTTTTTAATTCAGCAATTTTATTTAGGGGATTTTAAACTGTGTTTTAACTGTGTTTTTAGCTGTGTTTATTGTCTTTCACTTGCAGGTCTACTCTCCTCCATGCACAAATGTAATTGTCCTTGTTTTTTCGTATGTATGTGTGTCCTATGTGTATTTTATCTTTTTGACTGTACGCCGCCCTGAGTCCTTCGGGAGAGGGTTGTGGCTAATCAAATAAAATTTGATTGATTGATTGATTGAAGTTCTTCTGAAGTACAAAATAATTTGCATGGGAGGAATTTGCTTATCTTTATAGCATCTGGGAAGATGCATACACAGCCATAGGGAGATGGCTGTAGGGGGCACCCAGACCAACTTCTGCAGCCAAATGTGAGTGAAAGTTCCCCCTCCTTTCCTAACAAAAACACAGCAATAAACTGGAGTGGAGATAATTACTCCTTCCATACAGCGATAAATGAGCTGAGCCAGCAAGAAGGGATTTGGCAAGCATCTCTCACTAATCAAGCACCACCAAATTGGGCTTTCTTCCCAGGTCATGGATGGCAGAAATGCCATTGGGCAACATGGGAAAATCCTCCAAGCCAGCAGAGGAGACCTTGGTCCATAACCCCCCCTGCCAGCCATTGATGATTGAACTGCAACCTATGAATCAAGCAACCCAAGGTCATGCATGGGAGAGATGCCAATGGGCACCTGCTCTCCCTCAGCAGATAGCACCATGGCAGATAACTGGGCAGTGGCCAAACCAGGGATTGATTTCCCCACCGGTTCCAGTATCACCTGCAATGCCCCAACAGGTTCTTACCCCACCTTCCTACAGATAAGAGTTCTCGACAATGGAAGAAGGGATGAATGAGGGGGAAACTGCAGGATGGATAGCAGAACAATGTGATGAAGTGGTTCCTAACTTTAGAGGTGCAACTAGGTTCCGTCCCTCGGGGGTGGGGCAATAAAATGCCAGCTTTGCTGTCAATTCAGCCACAGAGCGTCAGAGTGCTTGGCTCCAGCCCCAATATCCCAAATGTGTGCACCAACTGCCAGAGCAGTAAAGAAAAGGCCCCAGAAGCTACCACAGAAAAGTCATCTGGGCCAACAACCTGCGGAAGAGGATCCCCAACCTAAAGTGACAAAAAGTCCTACCAATGGGGAGGCCTTGGAGGAGGAAAATGCCAAAGACAACCCAATGGTTTGTGCACACCCATCCACCCCTTTACAATAAAATGTAACCTCCAAGTGCCAGAAATCGGAGTGGAAGGGGAAGTTGGGGCAATTGTGGACACCCGCTACACACAATGCTTACTTAGCATGTTGATTGTAGAGCAGCTAGATATTCGCACAAGACCCCTAAACCATCCCATTCAGTTTGAGCAAGTGGCTGGAACACTGATTGGAGGGACACCAGCCACAAAAATTACCGAGTTGGTAAAGTTGATGATTCCTTAGATTCATCGTAGCTCCAAGAATGCAGGAATCAATTATCTTGGGACTTGCATGGCTGGACAAGTGGGCGCCTACAATAAAGTAGGAAGATGGCATTAGAAAATTGATTATCGGCTTTGGGCCATTATCACTGGTGGAGGCAAAAGGCCCAGGAACAATTAAAGCTAACAGCCCAGACCATCCGGAACCTGCTAAACCTGCAGCAGACACCAAACCCCCAGGGATCCAACAAGTACCAAAAGACTACTGGGACTTAGCGGGGGTGTTCAGTGAGGAAGATTGCAACTATCTTCCCCTCACCGGCCCACAGATTGCGCAATAGACTTCAAATCTGGGGCTACCTTACCAAAGACAAATTGTACTCCATGACTCCCAAAGAGATGGTTGAATTGAGGAAGTACATCGACATCAAGCAGCACTCCCAGCAGACCCGTGGTTCAACAATGACAAGGACATTCTAACAATGAGCAGTGTCTTAGCCTGGAAGGGGTCCAAAATGTACATCCCTGTGGGGTTGAGGCTGGAAGTCCTACAGCGAAGCCATGATGCAAAACTAGGAGGCCACTTTGGATTCCTAAAAACACTCCACCTCACCAGGCATCAATGTTGGTGGCCAAAGATGAGATTGGAGGTGGAAGATTACGTAAAAAGTTCTGCTACTTGCGCAATGATGAAAACAGGGCCGGGGAACCCCCCTGCACTACTACAATGAGTGGCTGGCCCTAGGCGACCATGGGAGGAGATTGCAATGGACTTCATCATCGAGCTCCCAGATAGCAGGGAATAAAGTAATTTGAACAGTTATTGATTTGTTTTCCAAGCAGGCATATTTCATCACTTGCTCAGGGTTGCTGTCCGCAAAGAAATTTTCATCACTTGCTCAGGGTTGCTGTCCGCAAAGAAATTAGCAAAAATGTTTGTGAAGCACATTTATCGCCTGCACGGGGTGCCCAAAAGAATCATTTCAGACCATGGAGTTTAGTTCACCGCCAAGTTCTGGAGAGAGTTCCTGAGATCCATTGGGTCCACACAAGGACTCAGCTTAGCATTTCATCCAGCATGAACGATGCAGCGGAGAGGGCCAATATGATAGTGGAACAATGCATCAGGTGTTACTTGGACTATCAGCAAGACAACTGATCGGATTTGCTACCCTTTGCCGAAGTGGTGTACAACAATGTGATCCACAGCAGCACTGGATTAACACCTTTCCAGATTACTAGTGGCATGGAATTTGTTTCCATGTCTGAGCTGCCTAGTGAACCTCCCTCCTCCATGTCTCTTAATGAATGGATGGATGCACTAAAGAAAGGATGGGAAAATATGAAGAAAGCTCTAGCAGATGCAGCAGAAGCCTACAAGAAGCACGCTGATAAACACCACTCACTCCAACCCCCCTTTCATGTGGGGGACAAAGGTTTTGTATCTACCAAATACATAAGATTAAGAATGCCTAGTAAGAAATTGGGGTCAAAATTTCTAGGTCCATTCCCAATAGAGAAGATAGTTAACCCAGTTACAGTTTGACTCAGTCTATCCAGAATTCTAGGGAAATTTTACCCAGTATTTCATTGTAGCTTGTTGAAACCACTAATTGGGTCTAGCATAAGACGGTCCACCCTGTAGTGGTAGAAGGGGAGACACATTATGAGGTGAAAAAAAATCTTAGATTCCAGGCTGTGTAGGGGTCGCTTACAATATTTGGTGCATTGGAAGGGGTACGCTTTGTCCAAAGCTACTTAGGTGAAAAGTTGGGACCTAAAAGTGGATAAGATAGTAAAACAATTCCATAAGAAGTTTCCCAATAAGCCAAAGAGTCATCCTGGGGGGGGGGGGAGGTGGTTAATTGTGTTATGTTAACTTTTATGGAGACCGACCACCACAAGCATCACTTTCGCCACGAAAGACCCATTGAACTATTTTCCTCGTGGCTTTACAGCTATGCCTCATCTACTGACCGGGTACGACTCTGGACCATACGACTCTGGACCATGCAGATGCCCATTGCCTGAACCTTTGGTTGTTCCTACCCCGCAGTTGATAGACTGCCTTGAGGCCAGCCTGGTGTCATCTAACAAGGTCACCCACCACTCAGTGAGAGACAAAACTATTTCTCAAGTTTGGAACTAGGTGCGGAGCGGGTGGCCCAAGGGGCCAGTTGGGGCTGGGTTCAAACCTTTTGTCAAAAAGCAAAATGAATTATCTGTATTGCAGGGCTATCTTCTGTGGGGGGAGTGGGTGGTTGCTCCAACCAAACTGCAAATTGCAATATTAGAGGCCTTGCATGTAGGGCATCCAGGAATTGTCCAGATGAAATCTTTGGCAAAGAGTTATGTGGGGTGGCCTAACATGGATGGGAAGTGGGTAGAAGAGTGGGTGGGAACCTGCACTCCATGCCAGGAATCCCGACCAGCTCCCCGCAAAGGTGCCCGCTCGTGAATGGGAATGGCCTCAGGCACCCTGCTCCAGGTTGTATATTGACTTTGCAGGGCCCTTTCATGGGCAGGTATTATTTATAGTTGTGGATGCCTACTTGAAATGGCTGGAGGTAGTCCTCATGATAACACCATGGCAGAGGCACTCATCAAGGTGCTACGGAGACTTTACTCCATGCACAGCCTGCCCAATGTCTTAGTCTCAGACAATGGGCTCCAAGCCACAGCCACCAAATTTGAGACTTATTTAGCAGAACAGGGAATCAGACATGCCCTGGTCACCCCATTCCATCTGGCTAGTAATGGTCAGGCAGAGAGAATGGTGCGATCTGCAAAAGAAGCCCTGTCTAGGATGGGGCTGGGAGATTGGCAAACCCGGGTAGACCAATTCCTCCTTTACCAACACATCATGGCAAGTGCCACCACTGACAGAAGCCTCTCTGTGCTGCTAATGGGTCGCCGGCTAATGTCTCCCTTAGATTGGCTACACCCAAATTATTCTGCCAAGCCACCTAGCCACCTATTTGACCAGCCACCTAGCCACCTATTTGACCAGCTATGCTAAGAACATTTAGCATAGTGGATCAAGTTTATGTCCATAACTACACTGGGGAGGGGGCCCTCTGGGTTCCTGCCACAATTGCAGAAATCACCGGACATCACTATTACAAATTAGAGCTCGAGGACGGGAGAGTTTGGAGGCAGCACATTGACCAACTCCGAGGCCCCCTCAACCATTCCAACCTTAGGCAACCAGAAGTAACTCCTGCACGAGTTAACCAAAGCCCTACCCAAAAGGAGTAAACATTCACTTCTTCCACAGATTTCTCAAGCCCAAATATACCGGAGTACTTATCTGAAAAGGTTGTGGGCCCACAGTGAGTTCCAAGTAAACCGGCTCTAAGAACTCCAGCCACGCCCCAGGGAAAGTTCCAGGAACTTCCACCAGGTGAAGCCAGAAAGGCAACACGTCCGACTGACCTGACCGAAGTTCCAGTGCCAACTGAACTGAGCAGGTCAGAGAGAGTCTAAAAAACCTGCCTACTGCCGGATCAGCCCAACTAAGAGGGGAGGGATGTTACATACTGACAGCCAGTAAGGTTGTCACTTAGATTCCACTAAGATCCTCAAATCCGGCAGGAAAATACTTGAAGCTGGTTGGCCGAGCCATTTGACAGCTCCCTATAAAAGGGCTAGCTGTCAAAAGGAACTCTGCTGGATTGTACATAGTTGTTCCAATAAAGAGCTGTTGTTTTGCCACTAAGCCCGAGTCTGTCTCATCCTTCACTTGATCTAACAAAAAACATCTTTTGGTTGTTTTTCTTCTTCTTTGTTTATTAATCTTATCTTTCCCTATATTTGTTTACGTTTTAAATGACAAATTCAAAACACGATTAAGTCTTTTGGAAGAAAAACTATTCAGTTATTCAATGCAGCAGAATGAATAAAGCAGAAATTGGTCCCTTTCAAATCCCTGTAGTTGAAATAATGACACAGTGTTTTACACATTTATTTGTGGTTCCCAAGATTAGCTCCTAAAGGAAGTGATTTTCTACTAGGCTAGGAAAGCTAAGAAGATAATCTCTATAACTAAGACTATGTTGCTCTTTGTAGCTGTTTAAGGAATAATAAACATGTTAGTATGATTTATTCCATTCTCCAATATATATTGTCCTTACAATGGAAATAAAAGTGAGCTTAGCGTCCTCTTGTGGCTCAGACTCCAAGTCATGCCATTGGAAGAGATGCAGGTGGAGGACTTAATTTATTCCCTCCTCCTTTGAAAGACTGTGTTGTCATTAAGGATAAGCTGTTTCCTCAGTGTTACCAAGTGACATTTTACCTTCCTGACTGTATCTTGTTTGAACGATAAAGCCTATTTCAATCTACCATTAAAGGGACAAAGCCGTTTCCACAGCTTTGTTGTACCACATGGCAAGCGAGGTCAGCAACTCTGGTTTGCCACGTTTTCTGGAACAGGTTGTTCGAAAGGCCAGGCTTTCAGCAGCCCAGTGTATTAATAAGTAATCCTTCCTGCAGCCAAAGGAATGCTTAGGGAGACCTCAGAAGCTACCACTTGTGCTATGTGAATTGCATTAGAGGGCTCCCAGAGCTTTGGAGCCGAGGAGCAAAACAGTCTTTCCAGAGCCAAATGACTCTCCTCCATTCTCAGTCCTTTGGTATTCAGAAGAGAACATTAAACCTTTGACAGTGTAAGTGGTATCATGTGAGCTCTGCAACTCTTCAACTTTCTTTGATGTCTTATTACTTCTCCTGTATTGAACTATACCCAAATGAATTAAAATATATATAACGACTTATATATACCGACTTTGATCAGTGATGATAGGCCAATCCATCAACCTTACTATCCTCTCAACTAGAGAGAATTCTAATCAGGTTTCCCTAATTATCTTAATTATCTGATTCAAATGTAATACCAGGCTAGTAGTTGGAATTCTGTGAATGAACTTCAGCTCTAGATGCTCCTGCTTTCTTCTGGATCTTGAGTCCTGCATTTCCTCTTTTCAAAGTCAGCGGTAATTTAATGTAACCTCTCTATTCACTTCCCATGTATATTTCCTGGGGACATAAGTTTAAATATTCCAATTCTTTCTTTGATTTGTGTCATTAAAAACTAACTGCAAGGATAAAAAAGTGAGTTTAGAGTCATTGGCAATCTTTGCAGATGATACTGATTTGAGTTGTATCTAAAAATTGCTTGGTTTAAGTTTTAGGAAGATTGAAGACAATCTTAGTTTCTTTAATATGTTTTTCCTTTTTTCCTGTTTTACTAATAAAAAAACTATTTCTTATTCCTTGTATATCAAATCTTATTTAAGAGGAAGTCATTTTATCAGAAAGACAGCTCCAGGCACCAAACCGCTTCTTGCTTTGTTTACTGCAAAAATAAATCACTTTGATTAAAATTTACTTTCATTTTCTTAAAAAAATATTAATATACTATTTTGGCTTTGCAGAGTGATTGCATTGATACAATCAACAGCCTTCATTGAAATCAAGATGATTTAACTTACTAGTTGAATAAACTAGGTTCAACCTCTGCTTGATTATAATCACTATCACAATTCCCCCTGGGCGATTTTGAATTGGTTTTGAACTTTTGGGGGGAAAATAATACTAGAATAGTGTACAAGTGTGGAAAAGAATCCATAGAATTTAATATTCCTGTTTGCTATTAGAGTATTGTAATTATTTCATTATTTTTCTATGAACAGTATTTCTATACTGTGAGCAAGTAAAAGTATATAATGTAACCACCTCCAACTCTACAATATTAAAGTAAGACATAACTGGAAACTGGAATGGTCTTGGATTATATTCTATTGCAGTGTCATCAATTCCAGCAGTAACAAAGTTTGTGAAAGTACCTATTACTTCTCTCCCAGATAAGGCCCTGAAAAATTAAGAGTCATTCTCCCACCTCACCACTCAGAATTTCTTCCCTTGTCATCTCCCATTTTGCCTACCACTCAGCATCTCATCTTCACAAAGGATGTTTCACTAAAGCACTGTTAGCTAAGCATTTGTGTGATGTCTGAATTGAAGCCCTTAGCCCTCCCCACACTTTGCTATTTTCAATTTATTATAAATCTTCCCAGGTGCAAAGAGTTCCAGGCAAATATCTCCCCCCCCCAAGCAATAACATGTAACTTCCAATTGCATAATGGAAATAAATCCATGATAAATAACTTATATCCAGCCTAGCTCCTTTGCACAGTTTCTAGGACTTATAAGTCATTCTTAAGGATAGGGAAATGCTTGTGAAATCTCCAGAAAGCTGTCAGTTCTTGATGTTATCATGGAAAATATATCAAAAATCCTGGAGCACTGGTTAAGATGACAGCTTTTAAAATATTACTTTGTTATACACAGCTTTTTTGAGAGAAACAAAAAATATATGCCAGGACTATAAACCTAAAGATATGCTGACTAGGAAGACATTTCAGTTTTTCTTAGGCAGCCACGAGTTCTAGCCAAATGTTTTAAATCTTAAATTGGCATGAAATTCTGATAGAAGAGGAGGCATGTAAGCTTTGTATTTCTCATAAGCCAACCATGTAGACAAAGTAAGTTTTCTGGTCTTGGCATCAGAAAATAAAACAACTATTTCTTGGTAGACTAAGACAGTTATCTATCTGGCAGAGAATATAGAAGACTCTATTATGACAACGTCATGTCATTTCTGTCTGGGTGAGCATAATAGATGAAAGGTTTAACCCAACAAAGCTAATAAATGTTTACAAGACTCATTTATGATATGATCCAGGTAGCATGTCTGGTCTTAGGATTGATCAAGAAGGCCAACGTCCTCCTTCTCCACTTCAAAATGCATCAAAGAGACAACAGAATTGAAATCTAAGCTGTGTTTGAGAGAGTGTATTTCTTTGAAATCCATGCATAGCAGTGGAAGAAAGCATGGAGGCTCCGAAAGGAAAAAAATATAAGCACCAAAGGACTATCTGTAAGTTCTGCAAGATTGAAAATAGTGCTTTCTTTTTGTGTAAAAACTAATCAAATATATTGTAAAAATTAAAAGAATGTTTTAGTCAATCGTTCAAAACTAGCTGCCTGTTTTGGCCTGTCGCCCGCCAGTCTCTCTGGCAACTGAATCAGATGAGGAGGTGGAGTGGGAGTCGGGGCCAGTATCAAGGCAATCTGAGAGCTCCAAGGGAAAGAGGGAATGGAGCTATCAGAGAGAGAGAGAGACAGAGGCCACATCTGGGCCATGTATCAGCCCCCAGATGGAGAATCAACAGCTCCCAGGTCCAGAGGTGGTTGATGAGGAAGAGGAGAAACAGCTGGGTCCTGTGCCTCACACACAGATGCGCAGAAGGCAGAGAAGAAGAGAGCAGTGGGAAGCTATGGGCCAATCCTTGGGATGGAAGAGCCACTGCTGCTAACTAAGCCCCACCCTAGCTCTGGGGATAAAAGGTGTGGGCTGAGACAAATAGGTGTAGCAGACAGCTATTCATCTTCCTGTCAGTCAGCCACTGATAGTCCAAATTTCTGAATACTGTCTGGAATTGTATCAGAATTCTTGGAATTTGCGGCTCTGAGACTCAGGCGTGCCTTCTGAACAACTGTGTGTGGGTGTCTGTGGGTGTCTCTGCTGCTGGAAAAAGAGCGAGCACACCTTCCAGGACTTCCATTATGAGTGTGGTGAGAGAGAGTGTGTCTCCTGATGCACTGGAATCATTTCAGGGGGAAAGGGAGCGAGCTTTGCTTTCCATAGGCACTTAGAGACTTCGTAAGCTTGCTGTGCGAGAGAGAGAGAGAGAGAGAGAGAGAGAGAGAGAGGGAGAGAGAGGGAGAGGGAGAGAGAGAGAGAGAGAGAGAGAGAGAGAGAGAGAGAGAGAGAGAGAGAGAGAGACTTTTTGCCAGGGTTGATGGCACTCCTAATAAAGGGAGCATTTAGTTGAAAACAGCATGCTTGTCGTGTTTAGGAATCTGGCAATAGCCATTAGAATATTAAACAACATGTTCTCGTACACGAACAAGGCATCACAATCACAAGCCCCAAAGAATGTATCTCAATGTAGCTCACTTATCTCAATCCCATTTTGCCAGCCACCCCAGAAGCATGCTGCTGTCACTGAAATTTCTGGCATCCAAATAAACAGAGACCTTCTTTCCTGCAGCCAACCTCCATTTTATTTCTAGCATATTTTTCCTGACTTGGAACCAGAGCAGATTTTTCTTCCAACATCCCCTTTTTTATATAAAAAAGAAGATAAAGGTGACCCTCAAAATTTATAGACCCATAAATCTTCTTGGAATTCTGGCTAAAATGTACACAAAAACATCTCTTGAGCAAAATAAAAGATGAGGGTATGGAAATAGATCTCTTCATTGAGGAACAAGCTGGATTTAGACTAGAGCTCTCCACAATAAGTAATTGTTTAATTTTTGTAACAAAACAATTAATTAATGGTAAGAAATTGTTTACTGCCTTTTTACTGCAGCTTTTGATTCTATAAACAGAAACATTTTTTAAAAGAAATTGTCCCATCTAAATGTGGAATCCACACTTATTCTTGGTAGGATCCTCTATTCAAATACTAATTTGAAAGTCCTTACAGGTATACATCATTCTCTAACTAAGAGTAAACTACCCATAATGGTGTATCCTAGTCCCAATGTTTTAAATCTCTGTGTCAGTGGTATACCAGGATTCTTGTATGGTGTAGATACTCATATGCCAAAGATCCAGAATAAATTTATTATTATCCTATTATATGCTGATTATTGTTTATTTAGTATATAGCATCTACAGAGGTCATGCAATCACTGATATCCAAATATAAATTAATTAATGCAGCAGCAAATATGCATATATGCATACATATACATACGCATACACCTATACATATATATATATGACCCCAAGACAAAGGAGGTGACCTTCAAAAATTATAGACCAATAAGTCTTCTTGGAATTCTGGCTAAAATGTACGCAAAAACATCTCTTGAGCAAAATAACAGATGAGGAATGGAAAGAGATCTCTTCATTGAGAACAAGCTGGATTTGACTGGAGCTCTCTGCAATAGGTAATTGTTTAATTTTTGTAACAAAACAACTAATTAATGGTAAGAAACTGTTTACTGCTTTTATATTGCAGCTTTTGATTCTATAAACAAAAATATTTTTGTAAAAAAATTGTCCCATCTAAATGTGGAATCCAGACTCATATTCTTGGTTAGGATCCTCTACTCAAATATTAATTTGAAAGTCCCTGCAAGTATACATCATTTTCTAACTAAGAGTAAACTACCCATTATCCTAGTCCCAATGTTTTAAATCTCTGTGTCAATTACATACCAGGATTCGTGTATTCTGTAGACACTCACATGCCAAAGATCCAGATTATATATATATAATTTAGGATCTTTGGCCTGCCACACTAATGTTCTTTTCTACTAGTCTGTTTCATTAGTACGGAATTAGGAGGGGAAAATAGTAAGGAGAAGAATGTGTTGTTGTCAAAATAAAAAATTACTTCTAGAAACCAAGGTCATCCTTTGTCTCTTTACCTCTGAGCCTGACCGGAACTGAATGGGTAGAACTGCCAGCATGGCAGTGTAAGATTGGATGGATCATGTGATGGATTTGTGGGTGTGGAGGCAAGATCATGTACTTTCAACTGTGTGGGGTAACCCAGGAAGTTTTTAGATTCAAGTTTTCCACAGATGTGCCAATGTATCTCTCTTAATAAAATGGAACTTTGAGGATTACTTTGCCTTGGACTCTGATTTAATTTTGGATGATATTTGGAACGCTGACACTTGACTTAGTTTTGCCTTAGTTCTGGCCTGCCAGGTGTGATTCTACTCAGATGGCTCCATATTTTGGGCAGACAACTGCATTCCTGGAGATGAAGTGTAGACCACCTCTATGACTGTATATCTCAGACAATGTCTTAGCAAAGCAGCTAAATATCTACACATATGGGAACTGAACTCAATATTGCATCCTTCATGGTCAAAAACTACAGAGGCAGAAATTAGATTATATGTTGATGACATGGTTCTGATAGAATGCTCTCAAATAAGCCAGAGAAGACAGCTGCAAAAGCTAAAGACCTACTATTCTCTTCATTTTTTAAACATCAGTAAAACCAAATCTAAAGTGATGGCATTTAACATAAAAATATGAAATATAAGTGGCAGATAATTGGAGACAAGGGAATTCTTTCATCTGTTTAGGAGTGGTTGTTAGCAATTCTGGATCATGGTTAAATCATGGTTAAATTGGCAAGGGCTGAGATAAGCACTAGAAGATTATACAAATTATGCAATTACAATTACCCAGATATCTTGATCCCTATAGAAAATATTCAGGGAAAAAATAATCCCATGCTTGGTGCAGAATTGTGGAGCCTTAATAAAACTACCCATTCAGACCTATTTTTTAAAGATGCATATTGGGACCTGATAAAAATTCATCTGTCCCTGCAGTTAGACAGAAACAGGTATCCATTCCTTACAAAGTCATTTATAATTAAAGCTTTCACATAAGGGCAGAGGGTCCATTCAATGGACCTCAGTAGACTTCCCAAAATATACTTAACAAAACAAATAAATATGACTCAGCCCAACTCCTGGGTCAGCCAACTTTCCAAAATTATTTCACCACATAGATTTTCTACTCAGCATCTATTCTCAATGGCTTCTCAGACAAGGAAATATTTAAACAGGGAGTCCTAGAAATTAGAACTCTCAAACTAACATGGAATTATTGTTTAAAAATAGATCTGTAAACTGGGTTTAAATGCTTAGGCTTAAATACTCCTCCATCAGGTTTAAATATTTATTATTCAATATTATTGAAAAGAAACAGCTCCCTTGGATGCAAACCACAGATTATCATATTTTCTTTTGGGCTCAAATGTATATATTGTATGCAAAACTGCTAAACTGATAACTAAATAATCGTAAGAACCTGATAAATTGAACAAGCAAACCTCCTATAAAGGAGGTTCATTTATCTGTTTATTGACCCCATGTATCACCACATATATTTTATCATTGTATTTATTCCTCTCATTTTATTTTAAAATTAGACATATATTTTATTTTATAAGTTTGCAAGACTAATCAGTTAATAAACTACCTTTGTCAGTATTCAGAGAAAGGAGGGTACAAAGATAATCCATGACTGATTTGCACCTTCTAATATTAATCATATTAGAGTGACCAGACTAACAAACCAAGTTGTCAGATAGCAAGCTGCTAAGAAAATGGCCAGCACTTATGCTCCTGTTGCCCTGTCTCTTTAAGCTCTCTCCCTAGCCAGCATAACAACATTAGCTATAAAAGCTGTGCTGAGGCACAGCTGGGCTAGTGATCTGTCTTTGTGGAAGTAAAGCAGCCTGAAGCAGCCTAAAGCAGCTAAAAAGAAATATTGTTATTTAACATAACTCACAAAGGGTCGGAGTAATAGGACTACCAAGGAAGAGTAGCTGTAGTAGCAGTAATAGTAGAAGCAGTGTGAAAGAGTGGAGGAGTAATGAGTAGTGTATAAATAATAGCCTATGACTTGTGTGTGTTGTCTAGGGATCTATGTTGGGTAGGCTCTTGTATTTTGAATTGTGTATGTTTAAAAGAAATTGTGACAAAATAGTGGTAGGGTGAGAGCAAAGTGGGATATCCAATGGACGGTGGAAAACCACACAAGTCAAGGTTATATAAGACCCAAAGAAGTTTCCTTAAAAACTCAATGAAAAAGCCAGCTTTGGTTTTAAAAGGGCTGCAAAAGGAGAGGCGTTTGTCCCTTGCATAATTCAGACTTTGAAGGAATTAACAGCATGCTGGCTGCAGAAGCTAGACCTCTTAGCAAAACTTATCCCAAACAAACAAAAAAGGCAAAGGGACAGCTTGTCCCCTAGAAGAGGCTACTACTTTGGTAGAACCAAATGGCCACCCAAAACTTGTAGTAAATCCACAGCAAAAGGTAGACCAGCCTGAAATGGGGCTAGGCCCAGCTACTTGGATCAATATCATTACAGAATTGATAAGGCAGCAGCAAAAGAAAAGGTTAAGATTTAGTTTTAAAAAGGGAAGCAAAATGTTTTTGAAAGAGAAAGAGGTAAGATAGGCTGGAATTGGAAAGGAGGGAAAGGGGGGGAGAGAAGAATTTAACACAATACAATAGCAGAGTTGGAAGGGACCTTGGAGGTCTAGTCCAACCTCCTGCCTAGGCAGGAACCCTATACCGTTTCAGACAAATGGCTATCCAACATCTTCTTAAAGACTTCCAGTGTTGGGGCATTCACAACTTTTGGAGGCAAGCTGTTCCACTGATTAATTGTTCTAACTGTCAGGAAATTTCTCCTCAGTTCTAACTTGCTTCTCTCCTTGATTAGTTTCCACCCATTGCTTCTTGTTCTACCCTCAGGTGCCTTGGAAAATAGTTTGACTCCCACTTCTTTGTGGCAACCCCTGAGATATTGGAATACTGCTATCATGTCTCCTCTAGTCCTTCTTTCTATTAAACTAGACATACCCAGTTCCTGTAACCATTCTTCATATGTTTTAGCCTCCAGTCCCCTAATCATCTTTGTTGCTCTTCTCTGCACTCATTCTAGAGTCTCCACATCTTTTCTACATCGTGGTGACCAAAACTGAATGCAGTATTCCAAGTGTGGCCTTACCAAGGCATTATAAAGTGTATTAACACTTCATGTGATCTTGATACTATCCCTCTGTTGATGCAGCCTAGAACCGTGTTGGCTTTTTTGGCAACTGCTGCACACTGCTGGGACTCCAAGATTCCTTTCACGGTTACTACTGTTGAGCAAGATACCACCTATACTGTACCTGTGCATTTCGTTTTTGTTGCCTAAATGTAGAACCTTACTCTTTTCACCATTGAATTTCATTTTATTAGATAGTGCCCAATGTTCAAGTTTGTCAAGATCCTTCTGTATCTTAAGCCTGTCTTCTGGAATGTTGGCTATTCTTGCCAGCTTGGTATCATCTGCAAATTTGATCAGTTCCCCATTTATTCCCTCATCCAAATCATTGATGAAGATGTTGAAGAGTACTGGGCTTAAAACAGAGCCTTGGGGTATTCCACTGCATACTTCCCTCCATGTAGATGCAGTTCCATTGAGGACTACACATTGAGTGTGGTTGGTCAGCCAGTTACGAATCCATCTGGTGATGATGCTGTCCAACCCACATTCTTCTACTTTATCTAGTAGTAGGTTATGGTCTACCTTATCAAATGCCTTACTGAAGTCCAAGTAAACTATATCAACGGCATTCCTCTGGTCCACTAATTTTGTCACTTTGTCAAAGAATGCAATAAGATTAGTCTGGCATGATCTGTTTTTGACAAACCCATGTTGGCTTTTGGCTATTACTTTGTTTGCTTCTAGGTGTTCGCTAATTTGTTGCTTGATTATCTTTTCCAGAATCTTTCCTGGTATTGAGGTCAGGCTGATAGGTCTGTAGTTTCCTGGATCTGTTTTTAGATTTAGGAGGATGATAGACCTACTTAAAACAATACAGTTGCCAGAACAGCACACTTGGCTCTAAAGTTTTTGGAATATGAAGAGAGTGTAGCTGGGCTGAAAGACATAAAAAATTTCAAGATTAAGAAGCCTCTTTTACCAAATGTTTAGAAGTAACTTGAGACTGCATGAGTAACCAGACTAGTCCCATGTTCAATGGGAAAGACTTTGAGACCTTAGAGCATGCCAAACTTGATCCAACAATTCTGAATGTCTTTCCTTTTGTACCAGCAAAGTCATTCTTTGTTCAGTTCCATTGTGTCATTTCCTTAAGAGGTTGACATGTTTGATATTTTCATCTGAGATAAAAACATACCTTCCTTGATAGGTTGTGTGATCTACAAATTGCTGATTCTGTTCCTTTAAGAAGTGAGACACCAATGTTTTCTTCCTTGGGGAGGGTGTGAAATTGATAGTTCAATTCCAGTGACAGGGACACTCTTCTAAGATTTTTTGGGAGGGGGGGGGGTGTCCTTTGAATGACATGCTGCTGTTGATCTTCCTCTTGGCTTGGCTTTTCCTTGTAATTATTTCTTCCTTGCTTTCAAGCTGCTAAGTTCAGATTTAAAACCACTGAACCACTGTAGATGACAAAATGGGGTTGAGATAGGTGGGTTTGAATACATTCTTTGGGATCTCGTGATTGAGACGCCCTGTTCCTGTGCAAGAATATATTTAATATTCTAATGGCTGTTGCCAGATTCCTATGGGGTCATGTAGGGGTCATGGCTGGCTAGCAAGAAGACTAAGACTGCTTTCTGCCTTTTTCTCCATTTTTCCTTTGGGGAAATATTCTATCGTGCCTCTTTTTAATATTAAGAATAGAGGATATTTTAATCTGGAGAGGGGGAGACTTCCTACAGGGGCTATAAAGGCAACTTCTCATACGACTGGGATATAACCTGTATTATTTATATGAGAGAACAGTCCTGCTTAAAAGAGGTTGTTAATCATGAGAAAGGATATCAATATTTAGATTGTAAAGTGATTGTATGCTAGAGATATACTGGCAGCATTTTTACTGTTTCTTCCTTGCTACATTTTGTTTAAATACAGACTTCTGCTTTTCCAAGAATTCCTTATTTACATGGGGGAAAATCAGAGTGTCTAGACATGCCTCTAGGCCTTCCACTTTCGCCTCAAGCAATCCAATCATTTGAGTCCTCCAAGGGCAGGAATACAAACATAGCAAGTACTTTGCAGATCACCAAGGTGCTTGCCTCTTTCTCCATGGCTTCCTGTTATGACCTGGGTCACACAGACAGATGCAGGCTTCAATAAAGTCCTTTATTGCCCTGCTAATAAATGGCTGTACAACAGCCATTAAAGCTCTACCCCAGACTTTCCCAACGGGATCCACCCACCAATTAAACCCAATAGTCCCACAAACTAAATCCAATAGTCACCAGAGTTAATTCATAAGAGAAGGAGGAAGTCAATAGTCCATTAACAAGATTCAAAGTCCACAAGGCAAAATCCAGAGTTCAGAGTTTACATGGTAGAAACCCAATCTAAAGTCAAAGAAGCAGAGTTTACAAAGGCTGGGGAAGTGAATGCGAAAGCAAACAATTGGTTCTGATGAAGATGGCCTCTGATTAAATCAGCCCAAGCCAGGTCTTCCTTGTGAGGAGGGGCAAGGCAACCTCCTTGCCAATAGCCTTGCAGACGTCCTCTGAGCTCTATTCTGTGCCTTCAGATCGGATGGAAGAGGCAGCCGTTCTTCATGAGAAGGAAATCTGTTGTTTCTCATCACCACTGTCTTATCTGCAGCTGATTCTTCCTGCATTTGTGAGGGAAGGCAGCTCCCTGTCTGGTCAACCACTTTCCCCAATGCCGGAGAGGGCAGAGACAGCATAGTCCTCAGCCTGTGGACTCTCCAGACATTCTAGGAGAGATGTGCCATCCATGTCAAAAGTTCTGGTTCCAACTCCTCCTCCTCTGAACCAGGATCTGATGGAGCCAGGACACTTGTTAATCTTCAATATTTGTGCAGAAGTAAATAGATATTTTTGTAGACTTCCTGCTTTAGATTTTTGGTTGTGCGGTTTGAACTGCAAAGTCCCACTTATCTGCAGCTGACAGTCCTTGCACTCCCAGCAACCTCTGGTGCTATGCAAATGCAACCAGGGACCAAGTGTCAACCAATTCAGTTAGAAACCTTTGTAAAGTGCTAAGGAACTCTCACTTTTCCAACTCTTTATGAGGCCATCCATTGTTCCCCTATAAAACCTCCCTTCTTCCCATTGTGGCTTGCTGACGATATCCATTAGATTTATAACCTATGGCATGAGCCAGTTCACAGGTAAAACTGGAAATAAAATGTGTGAGAATTGTGTCCCCCATATGTCCAGAAAATATTAAGTTTTTCTTGGTGATGTCATAGACTGGCAAGCCAACTCCTACTACAATAGCAGCTCATTGAACAGTGGGAGCTATACCCCTCCAGAGGTCCATGTGCATTTGGTTTTTCAATGCCTCTATACCAGTGGTGGGTTGCAGATGGTACGGGCATACCGGAGCCTGCTCAGAGCACCGGATATGGTTCTGGTAGGGTGCTCCGGAGGGCCCACCCGCCCGAACTCCTTACCGGTCTTTTAAGTCTTTGGCGCTTCCACGCATGGGCACAGCGCGTACAGCACTTGCACGATACTCTGCTGAGCAGCTGGGGCATTGCAGAGGCACTAAGACACATGCGAACGCTGCGTGCATCCATGTGGACGCCACCGGGCCCATTCCAACTACCGGTTGGAATGGGATCCAGAACCCACCACTGCTCTATATACTTTATTTGAGCTCACAGTCGAGAGAGAGACAGAGCTCTATTTAATAGTTCAATTCTCAAATGATAGAAAATGTGGCTTATAAGCCCTTAACAGTCTTTTCAGAAGGCATTAATTTTCCCCAAAAATCACCCTAGCAAAATTTAATTCCATATTTTTAAAAATTAAACAAAATAGGCTGTGTGAATCAGCTGAACTTTAGTTTCCATTACCAATTGAATTTGATCATCTGGGTTAATTCAGTTCAAAACATCAGATCAATCTGAAAAATTTGTTTTAAATAATCTATTCATTCATACCAATCTGAATCCATAATTCGGTTAAGGACTTGATAAGACGAAGTATATGTATGCACTGAAGCATCAAATCTTTAAAATAAATTAAATAGATATATCAGATCAATCCCCTGATTATTTTAAATATTTCAGTGAAAGAGATTATCAATTTTAATTACCTCTAAATCAAAGCATCAAAGTTTTGCATGGACCCACAAAATACATATATGTCTACTTTTGTACTTCTTGAAAGATCTAGATTTCCAAGAAAGAGGGTTAAAAAAAACATGGTTCCACTCCCTTCAATGACTTCTTCCTCACACTCCCTGTAAATATTTAGAGCATGGGGGGGGGGGGGGGGGGGAGAGTTATTGAGGGTCATAATAGATACTGACTCATTCTAAAAATCTGATTTCAGGGTTATCCAAGTTTTAACACTTTAAATATTAATGTATTAATTATGGTTTTTTGGATCACAATCCATCAAAACTAATTCCCAGAGCCTGAGCCACCAAAAAGTGTTATAATACATTAGTTTTTATAGTACTCTAAATCTCTGCAGATTTTGTTACAAAAGACTAACAAAAATATTTTTTTAAAAAAAAAACGGTTATCATGCCATTTATCCATATGGGTTAAATATTTTGGAAAATTGTTCTAACAATGAAATTGCTGACCTCCTGTTATGTTTTTGAAACAGATTAAGTCTAATTAAAAAGTATTTGATTCAGTTTCATATAAACAAGAATCAGTAATTCTGATCTGTAATTTAGTTCAAGGCAAGCTGTCAAGTATAGTGACTCATCGTGAAGTCAATCTGAGCTGATTTTGCTCAATTAAATGAAGCACATGTTTCACATTTGGTTCCTCAGAGAACTCTCCTTTGATGTGTTCAGTTTCACCTGCCTTGATTCATTTCATGTCAAATAATGCTTGGCAGTACAATGCCTGACCAATTGGAATTTGTAACCCCTTGCTTCATTTGTCTCACTCTTGCATTGCCTCATTTCATCTACTTCATCTGGGCGGTAAATTCTAATGCAAACTGCTTTCTTTTTTTTCTTTTTCTTTTTTGACGAGAATTGGAAATGTTTTATTGTAAATACCAAAAATATTTATTTTTGATATCAAATTTTCCTGGTGTACATGAAATGTTTATTTAATTAAAGGCAATTTTTCACAGAATGAAATGGCTAAAAATAAACCCTAGATTTTTATTTATTGATGAAGTATTTTACATTGAAGCCCTTTTGGGACTTCTAAGGAAGACCAGTTGGGCACTGAATCAATTAGACACAAAAGGATCATGCAAAGAATAGAATAGAATGCATAGAAGAAGAAGGGCTAAAAGACAAAATGTATTATGACACTATTGTTGCCATTTAGACAGTCTTTAATTCTTAAGTATTTAGGTAGGAGACGAGAGGAGAAAGAATTGGTGATTTTCTAATTTCCTAGATGAATTATAGCAATAAGAAGTGCACTTCAATCATCTTGTAAAAAACTAAAAGAATGGACCTCTGTGAGATGGTCTTGTACGATTCTAACAACTTCACATGTTCATGTCCTCTATGAGACAATTTTCTTGTTCTTGTTTTATGTCATTCGTTTTCAAGTGTTCACTCCCTGATGCTTGCCAGAGAGGGTTCATATGAGCAGACCAAATGGAAAAGGAATGAACTTGCTTTAACAGCAGTTTGGATAATACTTAGTGCTTTCTGAGGTGATCTATAGTTTGTTTAGGGTACACCCATTCCCCAGAAGGGCAGCAGCATCAAGTAATGACCCTTATAAAGAAACTGGAACCTGAGGAATAGAAGGATTTTCCTCCCACATCTCTTTCTAACTTCACCCTGAGAAAAGGAATATATGAGTTAGACACAAATGGTCTTTTGAGATTCTTAAATTTGTGGGAGGCAAAACTGGATGGACAATTTCTCAATAGCAGTACAACTATTTAGCAATGAAATGCTGCCAAGGAAAATATCCAAATATTCTTTCGAGTATTTCCTCAGAATTCATGTCTGATTTTCCTATTGCTGGAAAAATGATTATAATAATAAAAAACAAAACACTTTGTCTTGGTCACTTTATAACCAACTAAGTGAAAAATAACACACTGACACATTTCTCTTACATTATTTTCTTCTTTGAAATGATTTCCATAACATTCTCTCCTTCATTAATGAGAATCCACTAAAAAAAATGCAAGAGAATTCCTCTGCTTGCCATTGCTTTTATAACTTTCCACAGTTTCTCTGAAGTATCACAGTTCAGAAAGTGTCACATGAAAAACCTATGTTTCAAGCAATGCATAAAAATACCATATCAAATATTCAGTTTCAGATGAAACTACCAGCTTGAAAGCTTCATTTGGCCAGAATAATTTTGATTCTTGCAGAGAAATCACAGAATCCCCATAATCCTCTTTGGAAGTTTGTAGCAGGGTTTAGGTTGTTAATATTGCTAATTTATAAGGAATTCTCAAAATTTTAACAACATTTCAGACGTGAGAATGTAATCCCCAAATCTCCCCCCAAAAGGCCTAAGAAAGTATGTAGCAAGGTTTCAGAAAAAAAATTCTTAAAAGGCCTTCAAAGAATTTTTATATATAATTCTATAAAGATAAATAAGAAGATATACTTTCAATCAAATGCATCTTGA
Source organism: Natrix helvetica (assembly GCF_964273705.1). Lineage (NCBI taxonomy): Eukaryota > Metazoa > Chordata > Lepidosauria > Squamata > Natricidae > Natrix > Natrix helvetica. Next base: position 113,955,026 of record NC_138554.1, read on the forward strand.
TCTGCGTTACATAAAGATACCTAATGAAAATGCCATTTGCTAGGAAAGTAACTAATCCTGCAATAACAAGATATCAACATTGTCATGAACTCCTTGCAAAAGCAGTTCTCCAGGATAACTAACTATCTTTCGTCGTTTTACAGCTTTCAGGGTTCCTACTAAAGCCTCAAAAAGGTTGGCACATTTCTCATCCACAAACAGCACTCCAAACTTCACACTTAATGTCCCATCAGGATTTTTGGTCCCCAGCCGTCGAATTTCTTCAACTAACAGGTAGATTTCATGTTCCACATTCATTGTAACCTCTAGAGAAGAGAAGGAGCGGCGTTCAAAGCAAAGTGCCGGAGGAAGTGTGGCTCTGAAAGAGTGTCAGGAGGAGGAAATCTGTGACCAACCCCTCCCCCCCCCACTCGAGACTGAAAATGAGCCGCAAACTGCTTTCTAAAAGAGCTCAAAACTGATTTCCTATCTTGTTGCATATTTGCAGTAATTTATACCATCATTCCATTTCTGATACATGCACCCAACTACAAAACCTTCCAATATTGTCACCTCTATGATTTGTTCTATTTTCTAGTTGCTCCTCTCACCTTCCTATTGAGAGTGATAATTGAGATGAAGATTGTTACCCAATACTTCTAATTCTGGAATATTTTCACATAATATTCACATATAAACAGAACAACTATGGATCAAACACTGTTGTATAAAGAAGGTGATAGCCAATCCATCCACAATTATGTGAATTCTAAGATTAAGCTGATGGGAATAATTTGGTAGTTTCTTATGTGGTAAGTAAAGACAAAGAAACAGTTATGAACACAGTTATGTTTAACCAGGCAGATGGTATTTGTATATATACAACATGCTAAAGATTTTCACACATTTACATACTGTAATATAAGGATACTGCATATACAGGCATAAATGGGTAATTTAAACAATACTTTCTTCAGTATGATAGAGATGGGCAATAAAACTTATGAATGTAAAAGCCTTCAATGTGATTTTTACAATCATCTTCAGAAATTGCCACAATCATCTTCAGAAATTAAAATTGGATGTTTTAAGTGTGCAGAATGGGGAATTATTAAAGGAAACTATGAAAATTAATCACTGTAACTGCATTTAATCAGGGATGTGCAAAATTCTGCAGTCAAGCATTTGACAGAATGTTCTGTTTATCTTAATGGCATTAATCCTGCCATTCCCTGAAATGTCTTTTATTTTGTTTTCTGGAAGTGATTTTTCAAGAACAGGGAGTAATTTGCAGTATTCTACACTTGGTCTAATTCCAAAGCAGAAATAAAATGGTATGTTCCAGAAATATTGAAAGCTTAACTCTAATTAATTGTGTGACTAAGCCTGTGGCATTTTATGAGTTTATAATTAATTTAACACAATTACTTAAATAAACTTTGGCTTTTATTTCAATTCCACCATTTCATTCCTTCTGAACCTGCCTAAGTCTTGACAACTAAAAGTTTTACTTATATTCCATGCCAACACATTCTGGACCAGTTTCATTTTCAGTCTATCTTCAAAGTCTACCCAATAAATAGTAATTGTAAAAGTTTCTCCTGTCCAGTCATGTCTGACTCAGGGACTGGTAATCATCTCTGTTTCTGAATGTTGTCCAATGACACTTCCGTGGTCATGTGGCCAATGTAACAATAGGCCACAGCTCATGGAATGCTCTACCTTCCCACTGAGGTGGTACCTATTGATCTGAACTTTTTAGGGCGCATCGGAAGGACCGGAGGTTGGGGATTCTGCGAAGCTATGGGGGCAGCTCATTCCAGAGGGAAGGCTCTCCCCCTGGGGGTTGCTAGCCGACACTGTCTGGCCAATGGCACCCTGAGGAGGCCAACTCTGTGGGATTGCACTGGACGGTGGGAGGTTACTGGTGGCAGTAGGTGGTCTCGCAGGTACCCTGGGCCTAAGCCATGGAGCGCTTTAAATGTCATAATTAGTACCTTGAATTGCACATGGAAAACAACCGGCAACCAATGCAGGCCACCTAAAAGGGGTGTAACATGGGAGCACCATGATAACCTGCGCGGCTGCATTCTGGACCAGCTGAAGCCTCCAGATGCTCTTCAAGGGCAGCCCCATGTAAAGAGAGTTGCAGTAGTCCAAGCGAGAAAGGACGAGGGCATGAGTGACTGTGCACAGAGTATCCCAATCCAGGAAGGGGTGCAAATGACATACCAGGTGAACCTGGTAAAAGGCCCCCCTGGTCATGGCTGTCAGGTGTTCTTCTAAACTAAACCGCATATCCAGGAAGATTCCCAGATTGCGGGCCCTCTCTGAGGGGGCTAAAATTTCTCCCCCTATCATCAAAGATGGAACAAGATGCACAAATCAGGATGACAGAAACCACAGCCACTCAGTCTTGGAGGGATTGAACTTGAGCCTGTTCCTCCCCATCCAGATCCGCACAGCCTCCAGGCATCGGGACATCACGTCGAGGGCATCATTTGGATGGTTTGGGGTAGAGATGAAAAGTTGGGTATCATCAGCATATTGATGATACCGTACCCCAAAGCCACAGATGATCTTGCCCAACAGTTTCATATATATGTTGAACAGGAGGGGTGAGAGAACCGACCCCTGGGGCACTCCACAAGTGACGCACCTTGGGGTCGATCCCTGCCCTCCAGTCAACATGAACTATAACCAATCTGACAGATAGGAGGAGAACCACCATAAAACAGTGCCCCCCACTTCCAACCCCCCGAGTCATCGCAGTAGGATACCATGGTCGATGGTACTGAAAGCCACCGAGAGGTCTAATAGGACCAGGACAGAGGAACAGCCCCTGTCCAGGGCCCACCAGAGATTACTGACCAACACGACCAATGCCGACTCTGTGCTGTACCCGGGCCTGAAACCCGACTGAAATGGATCCAAGTAGACAGCTTCATCCAGGTACTGGAGAAGCTGACGTGCTACCACACTCTTGACAACCTTCACTACAAAGCGAAAATTGGAGACCAGACGATAGTTGGCTAAAGAAGCTGGGTCCAGGGAAGGCTTCTTAAGGAGGGGCCTCACCACCGCCTCCTTCAAGGCAGTGGGAAAGAACCCATCTCTCAATGAAGCGTTGGTAATTGCCTGAAGCCAGTCTCATGTCACCTCCCGGGAAGCCGAAACTAACCTAGAGGGACAAGGGTCCAGCACACTAGTGGCAGCATTGAGTCTCCCCATAATCCTGTCCACGCCCACGGTGGTCACAGGGTCAAACTCATCCCAGATTGTCTCCACAAGATTTATCCCCGTCGACTCGCCCGAATCTACCCAGTCAGAGTCTACCCAGCCTGTCCGGATGGGTCTACCCAGCCTGTAGAGTCTACCCAGCCTGTCCGGATCTGAGCGATTTTATCCTGCAGATACTGAACAAATTCTTCAAGGGTTGGATAGAAATATCCCCTAAATCTAGATCATTCATCCACTGCCCAGAGACAAAAATCAGGTTGAGCATGTGTCCCCTATTATGGGTGGGGTCTTGAATTAACTGAGTTAGGTCCATAGCCATCATGGAAGCCATGAAATCCCGAGCTGACTCGGATGTCTCGCCAATGGAAGGCAGATTGAAATCCTCCAGAATCATAAGCCTGGGGAAATCAACCGCCAATTCAGCTAACACATCCAGCAGCTCCAGCAGGACTGATGAAACGTAGCAGGGAGACAGGTACTTAACAAAAAGGTCACCCTGAACTCCAAGGTGCCATTTTACCAAAAGGGACTCACACCTGCCTATCTGAGGCACAGTGACCTTCTGAGGTCCGAGACTTTCCCTAATAACCACCGCCACCCACCTACCCTGCCCCTGCGCTGGGCTCTCAGATGATGAAATGCCCAGAAGCCTGGTAGGCATAGTTCACTAAGGGGAACACCCCCTCATGGCCCAATCAAGTCTCCGTAATGCATGCCAGGTTCGCTCTCTCCTCTTGTATGAGGTCATAAATGAGAGAAGCCTTATGTACTATGGACCTGGCGTTAAGCGACACCAGCCAGAGACCAGGGTCCCGTAATCCCGAGCACCGGGGTGTGTGAGAAGGGCGATGAGGGTTGGAACATGCAATCACTCTTAAACAGAGAACCCGCATCCCCCAAACATAATTTGGCCCTCGGCCTCCACCATATCTGCCTCTCCCACAAACAGTAGAGATGGTGAACCCTCCAATAGAATGGCTTAATGTCTCCTCTGGAATCCCAACCCTTCCCAGCATTCCCAACCCACGCCCATTAGTTAGCTCTGGCCTGTGCCCTGGCAGACTCCCCCCCCCAAGCCTGTCTGAGCCATTCGGATCAACCCCCCCTGCACCCCTTTAAAATTTGATTTTAAAACCCCTGTAAGAAACCCCTAAGAAGTCTCTTCTTCACATGCCACCTCTCAGGATCCCAAGATCCGTCATTAAGGAAGCATCTTGATAGGCAAGAAGGCCATCCCCAGGAAAGGGGGAGTTCCCAATGGGAGTAAAGTTCTGTCGCAGTATAACATAGAGGAGAGTGTCGCATCAACCAAACAGGATGACATCATGGGGAGATGGAACGAGGAGATGACATGTCCATGGGGGGGGGGGCAGCCCACAGTGTTCAAGGGGGTAGTGAGAAGCTTATGTCCATCATAGCAATGGTCGGTTTTAAGGACAATATGTAAGAGTAACGGCCAGATGTCAAAATCACAGCGGATGATAAATTGAGAGGTGGTGAAGTAGCCAGTGATGGCAGCAGTGAGGACAGCGGCGGCGGCAGCAGCTGCTCCAACTTCAACAACTCCAACAGCTAAGCTCCATTCACCACAGCGACACTCATAACCGTCACCAGGGTCGTACTCCATTAACCCAGTCCATAGTGTCACAAGAGGAGGGGCCAAATGGCATAGTACTGTGGCCTAGGCAACAGCGGTGATACCGGAGAGGGCCACATGAAGGACCCCCCCACTCCAATCACGCCCACGCCAACTACCAAAGCCATCTTCTACTGGCATCAATATCCATGCCAGCTGCCTCAGCCACTCCCCACTGATCCAATTTATCACGTCCATAAGCAAAGTGGAGGGGGGGAGGAACCGGGATAACACCATGGTGTGGGGAGCAGCAGCTGTAGAGCCCCCTGCCAGGCGTCCCACCACTGCTGCCGCCGACCACACCCATGCTGGCTGCAGAGACCCCAAGCCGGCTTTAGGCTTGTCTCTCCCTTTAGTCTTTAAAAGATTAGTGATAGTAAGCAAACAAGGGATGAATTGCTAGTAAAAGTTCACAAATCCCAGGAAGCTCTGCAGTTGCTTCCTCATACGAGCTCACTCTAGCACCCCTCAGACTTTCTCTGGGTCCATTTCAATCCCTTTATGGGAAATCCGGCAACCCAAGTAATCTATTTTATCTTTTATTTATTCATTTATTTTATAAGTTTTTATTAAATAAACTTCAAAACATTGGTGACAGAGTGACCATTCTGGCTTTGTTTTCCGTATACATTTTAACATAACAACAAATACAGCTCCTACTTATCGTAAATAGCTACTTTGATCTTATAAACATATCCCTTGTCCTCCTTTGTATATTTGTCTAGGTATTGTCCATTTTCAATTCTGCAAATTCTCAATATATTCTGTTCCGACTCCTTTTCCTCATTTCCAACCACGGATATATTTTGTTCCAAATTTCATAATATTCTGTCTCATCTTTATTTTTAATTTCTAGTGTCAGTCTGTACATTTCTGCCCAGACCAAAATTTTCTTTATTACCTCTTCTTCAGTGGGGATATCTATTGTTTTTCCAATCTTGCTGCAGTTATAACATTCACCATTAGATATGTATATCAGCATTAGATATATATATCAATATTCACTATATTTCTCTTTTCTAATTCCTAATAGGAATAATTCTGATTTTAGTCTATCTTTTGATCTAACATCTCTTTCAACCATGTCTTTATCTGACACCAAAATTCCTTGGCTTCAGGGCATCCTAAATCTCAAATCCTGATTGATAAATCAGAAGTCAGAGATGTATTTACTGACTGGGTGACACCCCCTGCTTCAAATCCTGCAGCTATCCTGCTGCATCAGGACTATAAGCTTTTTAGTTCTTGCATTCAGAAATGCTTGTTTGGGATCTAGCACAAGACTTCACACGCTTTAATCATAGAGTGCTTCAAAACTCCCCCTGCCAACAAACAAATACTCTGCCTCCCACCTCTTTTGAAATTTTATATTATATTATATTTTCAAAGTCCACTTTCCTGTTTGGCTATTTTGTGGCGTTTAAATATCAGCACACAGGTTCCAGGTGCTGCTTGAGGCAAACAATTTTGAGCGCTCTAGGTATCCGCACTGGAGGCTCAATAGGATGCTGTGAGTCTGAATCTTTTTTAATAAAGTTTTTTATTTATTTTTTCAGTTTTAAAAATATAAACATTCCATCTTTCCTTAAGCAATGTGTCATCTAAGTACAAATATTTATGTGCAACATCCTTCCACAAATTATAATACATTGAACAGTTAAACATTGTAAAGCTCTTCATTTCCTTCTTAACACATCTTCTAATAAAAAATACAATAATAACATTAAACATAAATATTCTCATCATACTAATACTACCAATTGTCATTTTATTCTTATTTCTATCTTGATATATTTTCTATTCTTCTTTTTGCCTTCTTATTTTATTTCCATTTTCCATTTTTTATTTTCTAACCATTGATAAAACACTTCCCATATCATATAATAATCAGTTTGTTCTTTCTTTTAATTGCTAATGTTAGTCTATTCATTTCTGCACATTCTAATGTTTTCCTAATCACCTTCTCGTCAGTAGGAATCTTTTCACTTTTTCAATATTATGCAAATACAACTCTAGCTGCGGTTAATAATTAAATATCTATTCTATTTATTAAAAAATTCAGGTAATATCCCCAACAAAAATATTTCTGGTTTAAACTCAATACATTGCTTTATCATCTTTTCAACTATAACTTTATTTTTGTCCAGTACTTCTTTATTTCTCCACATGTCCACCACATGTGATATTAAGATCCAGGTATTTGGTGGCACTTCCAACATTTAGCTGATTTGTCTTAAAACTGCCAACATCGCCGGCGGAAGGTGCCATCTATAAAACAGCTTATATAAATTCTCTTTATATGCAGTTGATGTCATTGATTTATAGTTCCTGTCCCACAATTTCTGCCATTTATCTAATTCTATCGTATGACCGAAATTTTTTGCCCATGCTATCATTGTCTCCTTTACTTGTTCATCTTCCAACTTTATATCCAACAAATAACTATACAATTTTGTTATTAATCTTTCTTCTGTTCCTGTTACGATTTTATCTAATTCTGTTAGTTCTTTGTAAGAACTCTATAATTTAACATCTTTCTCCTATCTAGAATGTATCTTCACTTGTGGGTATCATGTTATATCGATCTCTTGCTAACTCATTTCTTTCATTTTAAGTTCCCCCTTTTCATTCAAAATATATTTACATCTAAGAATATTTTCCCAGGTTAATAACATTTGGGTGAATTACTGCTTCCATTGTTGAAAGCCATTTGGTATCCTCAAATAATGTTGTTCTTAAGTTTTCTCCCATGCCAACATTAATGCACTCCTTATATAATGTCTCTGAAAATATTAATGTTTCTTATTTTTCCCATACCACAGGAAAGCGTGCTGCCCCAATTGTAAATCATGTCTTTCCGAAGTCAATAATCTTGTATTCCTCAATACAATCCACTCTTTTATCCATGTTAATACAGCATAATACAAGCCCCAGTTTAGTAGCCCAAAGCCTTCTCTGCTTCAAATATCTTGCATCATTTTCAAGCAAATTCTGGTTTTGTTCCCTTACCAAATATTTTTATGTATTATTAAGTTCCTCAAAGTATTTTTCTCCCCAATTTTATTGCGATTGTTTGGAATAAATACAATAATCTTGGCAGTATGTTCATTTTTAATTGTTGCTACTCTTCCTAGCAGTGATAATTGCAGATTCTTCCACTTTCCCAGATCTATGGAGAGTGAGACTGCACAGAAACTCAGAGTCCCAGGTGCTGCTTGAGGTGAGCAGTTGTGAGCACTCTAGGTATCTGCACTGGAGGCTCAATAGAATGCTGTGAGTTTAGATGTTTTGAGCAGGTTTAGCAACATCACAATATCTATGGAGAGAAAGCAAGTGACTGCAGCCCTCTGTAATACAATTGAAATTACATATATATTTTACACAGGAGAGCTCCTGGATGGATGGAGGAAAAAAATCAGCAATCCACCATCACTCCAAAGCTGGTCTAGCAGCCATAAGGGCTAGTCAATCTCACTAGATAAGCTATCTCCATTTCTGATCAGATTATGATATTTTCAGGTCTACCTTTCAGCGTCTCTGATTATAGGGGGAGGGGAACCAAGATACAATACAGCTTTCCCAAATAGAAACAAGGAACTACGGTCTCCATCTTTTTCCAACAAATCTCCAACACCCAAGAGGCCCAGTTCAAAATGCCTGAAATATTCATCCAAAATGTAGCTTTCACAAGCAATGCTGGTTAGATCCCTCAGTGCCTCTTTCTGGGTTTGTCTTTTGGAAGGAGACCCAAAGACCCAAAGTACCCCTCCATTCACTTCCAGACATTTCCCACAAAACCTTGGAGCACGGTGTGCTTTGGGGGTGAAGGGGCAAAGGGATGGGGGCTCATATGGAGGAGGATGCCCATCATGTGTTGGGTGCCAGTGGTTTAACACATGTAATATGCCATACAGTGTCTCCTTGCAACCCTTGTTGTACCCTGAGTGATATGAGGGTACCTCATAGTGATGACCCAGGGCACAGCACAGAGATAACACAAACGGCTGGCAATTCAAACTGTCCCTTCGTTGCTCCAAATTTCCCGCAAATGCTCCCACGTTTCTGACAAGCCCCTGAGCAGAGTGACAACAACCAACCAACCTCCCCCCCCAAACCTCAAGCAGCCTCTGGCTACAATTAGTCCAGCCCAGCGCTGTCTGCAAAAAGGCTGCATGGCAATAAATCCAAATGTATTTGGTAAATGAAGGGCAAAGAGTTCAGGGAGCAAAAGATCCAGGTAATTAATCCGGAACACCAAAAGGAATGCAAGGACACTTGGCAAGTTCAAATGTCAGAACGCAACACTTCAAGTACTCAGCATTGGTTCCTGACAAATGCCCATCCCCAGAAGTCTCATTCCCCAGGTGTGCCTTGTAAAGATGGGTGGGGCACTCTCCTCTCCTAAACTGATCGTGCCTTCTCTGCACTCTCTGAGTCCTTGGATCAGGAGTGGGTGATCCTTGCTCCTTGCATGAGCTGTGTCTCTCATGTTCATCCGGTGTCCATTCCTCCATGCCTGCAGGCCTTACTAATTCCCAAAAGCCTTGCCTGGACTGACTCTGCCCTGCCCAAGTTTCCTTCAAGGCCAATGGAGCTGCCCTTTCAATCGCTGTCAGTTCTTATTCCAGTTCATTTTCCCCTGCAGATTCTGACTCCAACAGGGGCATGACACTCATCACCTTTGAGTCATATCCTCCAGTTTAAGTGCCTTTAAAATGGTTGGCAAATTCACAATGGATAATAGAGTTTGACATGAAGTGGCTGCCTGGATCAGAATACATATTGTAGTAATTTTTATTTCTGTTAAAAGTCTATTGCAGTATTTTATGTGTAACACAAAATTACAATATATACAATTCAAATCACATTGTTCTTTACCACAATAGTGTATTGCATCTAATTTTGTAAATTAAAATCTAATGGCCTAATAATTTCAACTGAGTAATACTTATGCAAATAAAAACTATTTCCAGTCTCTATTTAGATTCCACAAAAAAGCAAAACACAATGTAATTATATTAATAGCTTATTACTATAAGATAAGCAATAGTCCTTCCCCTAGATGAGAGCTTGGCATTAAATACCATTTTAGTCCCTTTCATACAGGGAGAGGGGAAGGCCTTGAGTCTTCCACTTTGTACTTTCACTCCAGAGCCCTGGGCAGTGGAGGGCAAGCACCCAGTCCGGCCCTTAAGCACCGGGATCCCACAGTCCAGTCCAGTGTAGCTTGGCCCACTTCCTGAGGGGGCATCTGCTGCCAGTGCCACCACAGGGTAAACCTGGGTGAACAGGCGAGACAAGGCAAGATAAGGCACAGAGACAAGAGGCAGGGATAGGTTCCTGCTGCTGCTACTGCCTGTTCACTCAGGGACGTGCTGCACACGCATACACACTTGATGCTACATGCACATGCACAGTACTTTAAAAATGCTTCTGAGCATGCACAGAAGCCAAAAACAAGATGGCGGCACCTATGTCACCGCTGATAAAAGCGTTTGGGGGTGTGGCAGGTCGAGTTACTATTTACTTGGCTGAACTGGCCCAAACCGGTAGGAACCCACCCACCTCTGGCAAAAGTCCAGGTGAAGAGGTGAAGAGGCTGTGTGTGTGCAGGCCAGGTGAAGAGACTGAGCAGAGTGAGGCCAACAAGCTGCAGCTTTTGCTGGGCAGAATGAAGCATAGTGGCCAGTCTTCATCTGCTTGCCACAAGTGCACAAGTTTGCCCATTGCCTCCTGTGCCCATGTGTGCTCTCCAGGATGGGATGGGATGGGCACATGTGCACCTGCTGCCTCCTATGTTTATTCCAGGGTAGAGTGGAATAGTCCTGTGTGCATGTGCGTTTGCTGTCTCCTGTGCACCCATGCGCGCGCACGCACACATACACACACACACATATATATAAACAAACAAAAATGAACAAAAAGCATAAAAACACATAGAACCTTCTTCCATTTCATATAGCATGTCGTTTGGTTACAAGATTTTGTGCCTCTTTCACATGGTCAGCACTTACAATTATATATCGAATCACAAATTGTTCATTAGATAAACATAAGTACATTATTATTAAATGTCAATTTTTCAACTGTAAATATTATTCCTTAATTTTAAACAAGATATTTGAATATTGAATCCATACATACAACATCATTTTGCCTCAATAGTTCAACTCCAATTATTATTCCTACGTTTTAAACAAAATATTCTATATATTGAAATCTTACATACATTATTCCATTACATCGTTCTAATCTGTTTAACAGTACTAAACCCTTATAGTGTTGCATATAGCATTCTATTATTCTTAAAATATAAAAGGTTTTCCCACTTTTTCCATTACCATTACCATGATTTTTTATCTAACCATTGATAAAACAAATCCCAAACCTTGTAAAATTGTTTATCTTCTTGTTCTCTAATTTCAAATGTCAATTTACTCATTTCCGCACATTCCATAATTTTTTGAATAGTTTCCTCCTGTGTTGGTATTTTCTCATTTTTCCAATTTTTTACAAATCCAATTCTATCTGCTGTTAAAACATTTACAACCAAGTATTTCAAGTCTCTATTATATATTTCTGGTATAATTTCCAATTTAAAAAGTCTCTGGTTTAAAGTCTATACGTTTTTGTGTCATTTTCTCCAACCATATGTGGATCTTGTCCAATAACTTTTAGCTTCTGTGCAAGTCCATGACATATGTTAATATGAACCTGATGTCTGATGACATTTCCAACACTTTTCTGATTTATTCTTGAATAATAATAAATTATTCTTAATATCGCTATTCTCGTTGGGGGTAGATGCCACCTGTAAAAACATCTTATACAAATTTTTTATATGCTGTTGACATTGTCATTTTGTAATTTTGGGACCACAATTTCTGCTACTTCTCTAGTTCAATCCCATGCCCAAAATTTTCCCCCAAAGCTATCATAGTTCCTTTAACTTGTTCTTCTTCTAACTTAACCTTTAGTAAGTGTCCATAAAGTTTTTAAATTACTTTTTCATCAGTATCCATCAAAATTTTATCTAACTCAGTCATTTTATCATAAAAATCTTCCTCTTTACGGTCCTTGTCATATCTAAATTGTATTTGCACATATGAAAGCCAATTCATCTTTATACCTTCCTTTTCCAGATCTTGCATAGATTTAAGTTCACCCTTTGTATTCAATATTTTACCATATCTAACTGTTTGTTCCTTTTTGTATATTATTGCATATGAAAAGGCTTCGATAGTTGATAGCCAGACTGGAATTTTTAAATAATATTGTCTTTTAATTTTCTCCCAGTTTAGTAGCAAAACAACTTGCATTGTTAAAGAAGTAATCTGATAACTTTTATGGAGGATCTATCTTGACTCTCTTTGGTTGTAAATGGTTGTAAATCATGAGAGAAGGGCATATGTCACAGTAGAAGACCACCAACATCTAGATTGTAAAGTGATTGTATGCTATACATATAAAAATAAAGGTTTCCCTTGTTCAGCCATGTCTGACTCTAGGGAGTGGTACTCATCTCTATTTTTTTTTTTAGCCAAGGGAGCTTGTGTTGTTCAAAGCCATTTCAGTGGTCTTGTGACCAGCATCATCTATTTATCTACTCATGTTTTCATGCTTCCAAGCTGCTAGGTTTGCCAGAACTGGGGCAGGTCACCCTGTCACATGACACTTTGGTCTCTAACCCAGATTGTCAGCTTTCTGACTGACAAGCTCAGCATTTTTCATCACTGAGCCATCCTACCTCCTGCTAGAGATCTACTAGCTATATTTTTACCCTGTTCTTCAGCTGAAAAGATTTTCAGATTATGTTATAGGTAAAGACAAGATCATTTAAACAAGATAATACTATTAACATAATAATATATCTATCATAATGATACACTGTTTATAAAATGTCTCACAGAATCGCTGTAGTATCTCAAAACAGACATGGACTTTCTATTAAACTAGTGACTTTGTATCTGTGGGTTCTTGCCGTTCTCCCTTGAACTGAACAGCATTTTAATATTCCAAGACAAACAAACACTCTGCCAGCTTCTCCATTTAGTAATTAAATTCAAAATATTTGAGAAAGTGAAGCCAGTTGTTCTGTGGCTGATAATATACATGAGATTGGGAAAGACAGGCAGAATGATAAATCAGTGATGAGAACTGAGAGTGAAAAAAGCTGATACTCAATGGAGAGATGAAGATGGACAAGTACATTACCAAAGTCTAGGCTCCTTCTGACAGTTAGAAAATTGGCTATGATGAACTAGGGAACAAATAAGAGCAAAAGATTGGAGCAATAAATATAAAGATTAAAAATCTGCTATAACAAAAGACAACACAAACAACGGGCAGAATGTAAACATATTTATATATTTATTCTGTTTCTGTACTGTCAGTTTAAACCAATTTATTTACACAAAGAGTCCCTGTAAATTTTTACTCCAATACTTTAGGGTGTGATACTCACCTCCATTTCCATTTCTAGGTCATTGAGCCCGTGCTGTCTGAAAAGTTTTTCCCAGTTATGAGCCAACATGATATCATACCACACTGCAGAGCTGCAGTGAAATAAGAAATGTTATGACCTTTGCACCAAGCAGTATCTATTTGTTTATTTATTTGCATTTATATGCCTTCAAGTTGGCAAATTGGCAGGACCTGAGGCAAGTGATGGGAACTCCATCATGCAGTGGCTGGATTTGAACTTCCAGAGCATAGACCTTCACTGGCAACTTTTAAGCCCACTGAGCCACTGAGCCTGTCAGATCTGCCATTTTCAGCTTCTTTGCTTCTCTGGCATCCTGCCATAAAATGCAAAGGTGTGGGGGATGGAATTTGGGCTAATAAAGTTCAGGCATGAGAATAGGAAGACAAATGGCAGAACGGGAGACACATTGACAAGAAACAGAGGTGCCTAAGTGAATAAACCAGCTGCTAAGGACACCTGATCCGAGTAACAGAATGCAAAATTACATCAAGAGGTGCCAAAAATCCAAGCCATTCCCAAAACATCAAGACGGCATACTCTTGTTCACTGATGGACTGGTCATGAGGGAGACAACCAGGAAAGGGGAAAAGTGTAACCTTTACACCCAATCCCCTAGTCTAAATGATCGTCGTTGACTGGTCAAATCAATGGGTGGTTCTGCAGAATAGTTTGGGTGTAGCTGGTCTAAGGGACACCTTAGCCGATGACCAATTAGTAATTCAGAGGGGTTTCTGCCAGTGGTGGCACTTGGCATGATGTGCTGTATAAGGAGGAATTGATTGAATCAGGTTTGCCAATCATCACACCCCATCCTAGATAGGGCTTCTTTAGCAGATCACATCATTCTCTCCGCCAAGCCATTGCTAACCGGATGGAATGGGGCGAGCAGGGCTGTGCTCTGCTAAATAGGTTTCAAATTGTATGGCCATAAATTGGAACCTGTCGTCCGAAAACAGAACATCGGGAAGGCCATGCGTAGAGAAAAGTCTCTGTAGCACCTTGATGACCACTTCTGCTGTGGTGGTGGTCATGAGGACTAACCATTTCAAGCAGGCATCCACAACCATGGGAAAGTGTGCCTGTGCACGGGGCCTGCAAAGTCAATGTGCACCCTAGATGAGGGTGCCTTGGGCCTTTCCCATTCATGTGCTGGTGCCTCCGAGGGAGTTGGTTGGGATTCCAGAACCTGAGAGATGGTTCTGTCTCTTGCTGAATGATGGGTGACCTCATTTGATGTCCCTTGGCCAGCCTCAAGGCAGTCAGTAAATAAAATCGGCATCTTGGGAGTTGGATCATCCAAACGTTTGGGCAATGGGCACCTGCTGAGGACATCAGCATGGCCCAGAGACTTACCCAGCTGATTAACAAGGCTGTAGCTGTAGGTTGTGAAGAAAACAGTCCAATGGGTCATATGCAGCAAGAGGGATGTAAGAGTGGGTCCCCAGCCAAGAGCCCCAACAGTGGTTTAATGTCTGTGACAAGTTCAAAGTCTCAACCGTACACGTACTCGTGAAACGGCTTGATCCCTGCCACCACATCCAGTCCTTCCCTGTCCAACTATAATTTCATTCAGTAGCAGACAGGGTTCTAGAATAGTACGCAATGGGTGCTTCAGTTCCATTGGGCATGCAATGGCTGAGGACTGTCCCGACACCAAAAGGCAATGTGTCACAGGTTAACACCAACAGGAGAGTCTGGTTGCATTGCACCAGCAATGTGTTTGCTGACAGCCACCACTTGATAGCAGCAAACGCGATGGCTTCAGATCTGCCCCAGGTCCACTTGGCTTTCTTTCCAAGGAGCTGATGCAATGGTTCAGCCACAGTTGCTTTGTGTGGCAAGAAAACACTATAAAAGTTGAAAAGTCCGAGGAATGCCTGCAGCTCGGTCTGGTTGTGAGATGTGGGGGCATCCCAAATAGTCTTAATTTTACTGTTTGTTGGGTGAATCGCAGAGTTGTCTACCAAAAACTCCAGGAATTCAATCCTTGGAACCATGATTTGACATTTCTCTTTTTTCAAATGGAGGTCCTTTCCTCTACTTCTGGCAAAACAATTCATAGATGTTTGAAAAGTTGTTCCTTGTTTTCAGTGGATATCAGAACATCATCAAAATAAGGGACGACCCCTGATATCCCTGCTAAAGATATTCCATGACACTTTGGAACAGTCCAGGGGCAATGCTGACACCAAATTGTAATCTGATTCATTTGCATCACAATGGTTTGGACCTCCACTGTGGTGCTATCTATGGGCAATTGCTGGTACATCTGTACCAAGGCTAATTTAGCAAATATTTTCTTGGGCCCCAAGGAGTGTAGTAGGTGCTGAACAATGGGCACTGGGTATGCGCTCTGCTGAAGTGCTTTATTTAGGGTGCACTTATAGTCCGTACAGATGTGGACAGACCTATCAGGCTTAACTGGGGTCACAATAGGGGTCTCCCATTGGGCATAGTCGACTGGATCCAGTATCCCCTGGCAAATTCTTGGTCAATTTTAGTTTGGAGGGCAAAAGGGACCCTCTGGGGCTTCAAACTAATGGGACCAATGTTGGGGTCTAGGCTAAACAATGTAAGAGTCCCCACATACGTGCCAAGGCCTCCACTCTAGACATCCTCAAACTCACGGAGCAACTCTTCAGTGCTGTCATCTCGGATGGCATTGATGCCAGTTACCCTTATGCCCAGGGGTTTGAACTAGTCCAAGCTTAGCAGGCTTGGAAGGGAGCCACTCACCACTATCAATGGAAGCAGTCCATCAAAGCTCTTGAATTGTACATGGAATGTGCCACAACCTAGGATGGCGATACGATTCCCCTGATAGTCGCTGAGCCACAAAAGGCCAGCTTCAGCTTGTGCCTTTTTAGACTCGGGCTGGCCTTCTTGAGTGTGGCCCAGGATACAATGGTCAGGGATGACCCAGTATTGATTTGCATGCTGCAAAGTGACCCCTTGATGTGGATGGTGACTCTCAGCTTCTTGTTTGTGTGTGTGTTGGCTTGCCAAATTTTTGTCTGGAATGCTTCAGATGATTCCGTTCTCTCTTGTTTCTATCAGGGCTTCCAAATTTCTCATTTGGGTCGTCTTGGTTTTCCCAACTGGCTGGAAGAGTTCTTTGGTTGTTGAGAGGATGGGAGTTCTCCTCTCCATACTCTTGCCAGATGTGCTCTCCGGTCACAACGCTGGCAGATGGCATCCCTGAAATGGAGGGCTGATCTCTGGTTGTTTCCCCTGCAGCCAGTGCAAGGCTGGAAATGACCTTCAAATTCGTTTTTCTGGTTGAATCGCAGGTGGCAAACTTTGTCCTCGCTGTCAGATGAAAGGTCTAACTTAATGTTCTCGAGATGAACTTTGATTGCTCTGTGTGCACTTTTCAGGCTGCCATGTTTCTGTGGCCTTAGAGAGTGCAGCAATGTATTGGTTTATAGTCTCCCCTCTCTCTGGTTACAGAAATTGAATTCATGCTGCTGCACATATTTGGAAGACTTCGGTGCATAGTGCTTTTTCATAATGTTCTTTAATGCCAACCAGGTGACTGTCTGGACTGGCATTGCTTTGGATAGAGGCTTGGTGGTGTTAAATACCTCTGGCCCACATTACCTCAGGAATAGAACCCTCTTTCTATTGTCCAATAGACCAAGAAGGGTGGCTAACTCATGAAGGAGTTGCTTAAGAATGGAGTGGCTGAGTCAGCCTTGAAGTTAGTCAATGTGCTACCTCCAACTTCTACCATCCTCGAGCTCTAGGTGGTAAGAGTGAGGGCCATTAATTTCTACAATTGTGGTAGGAACCCAGAGAGTGCCCCCAGCATAGTTGTAGGCATACACCCAATCCCCTATTCTAAATGACCGTCATTGACTGGTCAAATCAATGGGTGGTTCTGCAGAATAGTTTGGGTGTAGCTGGTCTAAGGGACATCTTAGCCGGTGACCAATTAGTAATTCAGAGGGGCTTCTGCCAGTGGTGGCACTTGGCGTGATGTGCTGTACAAGGAGGAATTGATCAAATCGGGTTTGCCAATCACCAGGTCCCATCCTAGATAGGGCTTCTTTAGCAGATCGCATCATTCTCTCCATCAAGCCATTGCTAACCGGATGGAATGGGACGAGCAGGGCATGTATGATTGCTTGCTCTGCTAAATAGGTTTCAAACTGTATGGCCATAAATTGGGACCTGTTGTCTGAAACCAGAACATCAGGCAGGCCATGCATGGAGAAAATTCTCCATAGCACCTTGATGACTGCCTCTGCTGTGGTGGTGGTCATGAGGACTACCTCTAACCATTTTGAGGAGGCGTCCACAACCACAGGGAAAGTTTGCCCATGCATGGGCCTGCAAAGTGAATGTGCACCCTACACCATGGTGCCCTGGCCTTTCCCATTCATGTGCGGGCACCTCTGAGGGAGCTGGTTGGGATTCCAGGTTGCTATCCATTCTGTGATCTTCCCATCCATGTTAGGCCACCACACATAACTCCTTGCCAAAGATTTCATCAGGACAATTTAGGGATACAATATATGCAAGGCCTCTAATACTGCAACTCACAGTTTCGGTAGAACAATCAGAAGGTCCCTCCCACAGTAAACATCCCCGCAATACAAACAGTTCATTTTGCTTTGCAATAAATGGTTTAAACTCTGCTCCAACCAGCCCCTTGGGCCACCCTCTCCATACCCAGTTCAGAACCTGAGAGATGGTTTTATCTCTCACTGAGTGACAGGTGACCTTGTCTGATGACCCCTGGTTGGCCTCAAAGCAGTCAATGAATGAAACCGGCATCTCGGGGGTTGGATCATCCACAGTTTGGGCAACAGGCACCTGCTGAGGAATAGAAATCCAGCACCGGCTGTCTGACAGCTAGCCCTTTTATAGGGAGCTATCAGAGAGCTCAGCCAATCAGCTTTGAGCAGTCTCCCGCTGGAATGGTGGACTTTGATGGAGCCTATTTCTCTGCTATTAATATGTAACACTAATATACTAGAGAACCCTGGGAGATGTCTATGAATGATCTAGCTTTCACAATGAAATTACTTGAATATAAATATACGGCCATTTTGTGGTGTCTTGAAAAATGTATTTCTAAATAATTTATTTTATTAGCTATGACCCACGCATGTAAGAATCTTACAGAAATTTCATTAGAAGAAAAAATGTATTAGTTGCTGGTGATGAAAAATTGGAAAGGTTCCGGTAGCCACTTTTCTAGGTAACAAATGTTATGAAATGTATACGTTTTATGAATCATATAATGAAAGTGTATGCCTTTTCATAACATTGCTTAGCCAGAAAATACACTATCATATTACTAGCAATCTCAGTAAATCAGAAATCATATTGATTTAAATATATACTGTATAATCTGATAGCCAACATAGCTGTTCTCTATGTTGGCTTTTAAGGAAAGAAAGTGATAGTGTGAGTACCCATTGGGCATACAACACATGGAAGCACATTTGCTGGACAATGTCTAAATCATCAATGCTGACTGGAAAATTCTAGGAGTTGCAGTCCACAAGTCTTTAAACTGCCAAGGTTGAGAAATGCTGGTCTAAAGCATATTTACTTAACTTATTTAAATCCATATCTATTTACAAAAGAACTCACAAATCTATAACTGATAATGAGGACTCTGAAAAATGTCTATGCTTTAACAGTTTGTCCCATACAAATTCATAAAAATCTTTTTTTCTTTTTTTCCTATTTGTATCCAAAAGAACAATAAATAGTATATTGTAAATGTAAATAGAGTTTTATAGATTAGGAATGTCAGATTAAATAATGGGATTTCACGTGTATTTTCTTAATACTCTCTGCATACTCTCTGATACATACAGTTGATGCATCAACTGTAATGCAATTAAATACTAGAGAAAAGTAATAAAGCTATGGCAGTAGTAATTTTTTATTGGCAGTAGTAATTTTTAAAGGTCAGAGACACAGTAAAAAAAAAGTTCAGTCCTGAGAAACAAGTTTAATATCATTGTGAGAAATATTTTCTTTCAAAGCAGGATTTTCACTTTAGAGCTGAAAAGTAGTAGTTAAAAGACTGAGAGATTAAAGGAAGTACAGCTTTCTCGTAAATATTTCTGCAATGCTTATTTAACCAATAATTTACCATTCTAGAAAATTCAACACTTGTGCAGTGGTTATTCAAGGATTTATTCAGAAAAACATAAAAGTATAATATTTATATTTTGCTGCCTCTCTAACAATAGTACTGGACAGCACTTTGTAGTCAAGGTAAAACCCACATATAGGTATGAATGTTCAAATGACAATTCTTTAAAACAGCCATGTCTTTCCCAGTCTACAATAAATAAATCACTTAAAACTTTCTGCCTATCTTCTACCATTTCTTTATTTATTTGTGGGGTGCTTTTCCTTCCTTCCTTCCTTCCTTCCTTCCTTCCTTCCTTCCTTCCTTCCTTCCTTCCTTCCATTTTGCAAATTCAATATATTTCCACATTCCAACA
This sequence comes from Natrix helvetica, assembly GCF_964273705.1. Classification (NCBI taxonomy): domain Eukaryota; kingdom Metazoa; phylum Chordata; class Lepidosauria; order Squamata; family Natricidae; genus Natrix; species Natrix helvetica. The sequence goes on from NC_138554.1 coordinate 113,974,839, forward strand.
TGTCCAATATAGCAGTCCTACATTTATGACAACTCCAAATCTCCAAGTTAAAAGTGGCATTGATGGAACTGTTCTATAATTAAGCATGTCTTTCTTTTTATATGAAAGAATATAAAAAGTGGCACAATCGTTCAGGGATGAAGGAGGGAGGAAGATTTTCCCTCATCAAAGCAATGATATATGATGGTTGCTCATCTCTAGAGAAACATACCCTGAATTCCCTAGGAGAATTAAAACTTGCAATAAGGCTCATCAAATGTTCATTTTCCAAATGAATTATTTATGCTGTATTGTGATAAATATTTGGAAACCAGATAAAGAAGCCTTAATACTAAATATTATTCACATAAATCTGTAACTTAAAGGGAATCAGCCTCAAATTTTCTAACATTGAAGGACAAATTATACATTCCCACTTATTTCCACTCATCGGAATATTCAAGACTAGGCTCATTCTATCAAACTGTACAAGTAATCCATCATCAGATTACCATTTCTATTTCATCTAACTTGAATTTGCAGAAAGCATTAAAAATTCACAATATTTTTAAGTGGTCTGCATGGGGAGTCTGCACCTAGCTTCCAAGTTTGAATGAAAAGCAACATCTGGTGATTGGAGACCTGTGTCTACTTTTTCAGCAAAAAGTTCAAGAATCTGATCTTTCTCAAATTTACACTGCACAACAATCAACATGTTGACCTTACTCATTTTCTTCTTGTTGTTGTACCATATTCATCATTGGACATTGGTGATCATGTTGGCGATCCTATTTTTTATCAACAGCCACAAGAAAAAGTGCTGCTGAGTTTTGTTCAAACTAGTTTCTTAGATTTTGAAGCCATGATGTTCTTCTTCTGCCTGGACCTTGTTTGCCTTCAATCTTTCTCTGGAAGATTAAGTGAAGTATGGTGTATTTTTATGGATGTCACATCACATGTCCAAAATATTCTAACTTTCACTTTTTAATGGTTTTGGACCTTACTCATAAATAGCATTAATCCATAATGTGCTTTGGTTATGTTTGGCTTAGCAATAAAGAGAGTCATGGGGACTTATTCAACAAACCAACTTTTCCCCAAAAGTCCCACCGTTCACTGCAAATCCAGGAACAAAGCTCTAAACATGCACCTACAATACTTCCTGGCTGCTATTAGTCCAGGGCTGCAGCTCAGTTCTGAGAGCAGCCACAGTTCAGGGAAGTTTATTCCAAGGAGTCCGCATCACAACTAGAGTTCACTGGTACTGCAGCACCACCTAGAGTATAGTTGTGTCACTGCGACAACACATGTAGCCAGGCCAGACCAGGCCAGCACAGCAAACAAGGCAAACACAGCAAAGTATCCAGATATCAATAACAGCACATGAGGCTGGAAAAAGCAATGCTTGTTCAATTTCCGGGTGGTATGCAGGTTTTTGTGGTCTGTCCAGACTTTGAGTTGATGTCAGGCCCCCTCCAAGTGATGTCTCCATGCCTCAAATGCCTATTGATAACTAGTAGCTCCTTCTCCCAGATTTGTAGTTGCGCTCTGCGGATTTCAGTTTCTGCAAGTAGTATGTGCAGGGGAAGATGCTACCACTAGGCACATGAACCTGAAGTAGCACTGATTTGATGGCAACATTGGGTACATCTGCTTCCACGACAAATGGACAATGTTTCAGGATGAGCTCTTGCATGAATGCTTGCTTCAAGGCTTGGAATGCTTGCTGTTCAGAGGTACTCCATCGAAACAAGATCTTTTTCTGAAGGAGCCAAGTGAGGGCTGCGGTCAGGGAAGCAAAGCTAGGGATAAATATCCAATAGTAGTTGGCAAACCCGAGGAGTTTCTGGACATCCTTAACTCACCAAGGATGTTGCCAATTGTGCAGGGACTCAACCTTCCTCGGCTCCCTAACAATGACATGCAGGAGAAATGCAGTGTCCCAGGAAATTGGTGGTCGAAAAAACTGAAAAACTGGCAATTCTTCAGTTTAGCATACAGGCGATTTTCCTGGAGCCATTGCTGGACCAGGCATAGGTATTGTTGGTAGCTCTCCCATGAGGGAGAGTAGATCAGGATACACCCAGGTTGATTACAACAAACTGATCCAACAGGTTCTGGTATATGTCATTCATGAAATGTTGGAAGAGGGCAGGGGCATTGGTCAGCCCACACAGCATGATGGTATACTCAAAGTGTCTGTACCTGGTGCCAAACATGGTCTTCCATTCATCTCTGGGCCAGATCTAAACTAGATTGTAGGCTCTCCTCAAGCCCAGTTTTGTGAAGATGGTGTCCTCTTGAAGCTGTTCCAACAGTTCCGAAAAGAGGAACAGAGGGTACTGATTGTTCACACTGAAGGCATTCAATTTGAGTTGAATGCCTTCAACTCAACAACAGCTCAATTTGAGCTGAATGCCTTCAACTCAACAACAGAGCCCCAAGTCTCCGGTCTTCTTCTTTACAAACAATACCATTGTGGCCACTGGCAACAACAAGGACCAGATAAAACCCCAAGCCAGGTTTTTGTCCAGAAACTCCAGCAACATAACCAACTCAGGGTCAGACATAGAGTACAAATGCCCCCACTGGGAGCAGTGCATCTGGAAGCAAAGCTATGAGGCACTCATATGGCCAATGCGGGGGCAAGTTCTCCACTTTTGCTCGCTGAAGATGTCTGCAATGTCTTCCAGGTAGGCAGACTCTGGCCTGACTTGGTGGGTGAGGTCCATGCACATAGACTAAGTTCTGGTACCAGTATATTTGTGGATCGTGTGTCTGAAGCCAAACCAAGCCCAAGACCACAGGGAAATGCAGGCCAAAGGTGATGTAAAACTGGATAGCTTTCTCATGAGAACTGAGTTGCGTGGTAGCCTTAATTGGCCCAGACAGAAGCAGCCAGCCATAAATGGTCTCCATGAGCAGAGGTGAGACAAGCAAGAAATGAGGAGCAGCACATTGGGTCATAAATGCTGTGTGCATAAAATTCATGGTGACCCTGGAGTTGACCAGAGCATGTACCTGAATCTCCTGTGGACTACCAGGCAGGAACATTCATGCTGTCAAGATCAAATATTGGGTGTGTCTGGGGCAATGTCCATTGGGTATAGCTCTGTGTTGCTGAGCACCTGACCCAGAGCATGATGTTCTGTGACCATGGGGTAGACCAAGTAGCTGAAGCCTCTCGTCACTTCTTGGGGCAAGAGGCGGCCATGTGCCCAGGTTCCTCACTGTAGAAATACAACCCCCAGAGTGCACTCAGTTCTTCTCAGTCACTGACAGGTGGGCCTGGCTGTGCCTAATTCCATAGTTTCCTCCCACAGAGCTGAGGATCACCCAGCTCTCCTGGGGGGCATGGCAATTCCTCTGCCGCTGTAACTGATCATCCATTTGGAGACAAAGATGGACCAGTGTATTGAGGGTTGGAGAAACATTGACATGGACTAGCTTGTCCTACATCTCCTCCAACAGCCCATCATGGAAAGCATCCATGAGGACAGCTGTGTTCCATGCCAAATCTTGGCTAAACTTGCTTATATACTCCTATAGAGGACACCAGCCCTGCTTCAGGGTTTTCAGGCATCGGATAGCAGTCTGAATCTTAATGGGGTCCTCATACATCAGCCTGAGATGCACAAAAATCCCGGAAATCATTGAACAAAGGGCTAGTCTGGACCAGCAGTGGCATGGCCAAGTGAGCCATAATGCCAGAGAAAAGGCTAATCATAAAACTCACTTTATCCTGGTCAGTGGAGAAGTCCTTAGCTATCAGGCTGATAAAGAGCTGGCATTGTCCCAAAAATGCTGGAAATGTAGCTGGTTGCCATCAAATATATGAGGCACCGCTACCAGGCATTTTGTTTGGGGAGGTTGAGTAGAGTGAGCTTGAAGCTGCACAACTTGTGCTTCCAGCAAGGTCACCTGTTGGGTGAGCTGGATGTTCTCTACATGGAGCTGCTCCATATTAGTAGAGGGCTGTTGAGGTAGCAGAAAAACTGTTTACAGAAGCAAGAAACAGACTCTCCATAAAGAAAAATCCCCTTTAATTACACATTGGGAATTAACTGTGTTCACCAACAGAAAGTTCAGGAAAGAGTCCTGCAAGGAGTTAACTGAAGCAATAATCCATTATGATAAATGCAAGGCCATGAGCTCTCAGCTGGAAATCTGCAAATTAAGTCAGAGAAATAGACAAACCTCAGTTCTGGCAAGGCACTCTTTGTCACACAAGGAGCAAACTTTCTTGAAATGAGAACAGTTGTCTGCTACAACCACACCTTTCTTTTTCTCCTATTTATTCCCCAGCCAGGGAGGGGCTGGTTAGTGTCCACATTTGTTTAGCTAACCCTAGCCGGCTCATTGTCCTCTGTTGTTCATCTGTTCTATCTGCTCTGTGCATATGCGCATCTGAAACAGTTGTTCCTCCTCATTCATCTCTAACTCCAAAGGCAGCTGCCTCTCTGGCTGGGAAATGCTGGCCGGCCTGGCTCTAGCTCTGTGTCTGATGCTGAGCATCCAACAGAGCCTTCCCCAGGCTCCAGAACTGGTCAAAGTTCTTCCTCAACCTTCTCATCATCCAAGTCTGCTGCCAGCTCTGCTGGTAGCTGGCGGCCCACAACACATAGGCCTGGAGGAGCACAGCCCCAATAGATAAATCTGATGCATCTGTCTCTATGACAAATGGCCACAGTGGATCAGGATGCTTAAGAATGGGCTTGGAGGTGAAGGAGGCCTTGATAGTTTTGAAGGCCCTTTGCTCCTCTGCACCTCACCAAAACTTTAACACTTTCTTAAGTAAAGTGGACAAGGGGGCTGTCAGGGTCGCAAAATGGGAAACTGAGGTCTAATAATAGTTGGTGAACCTCAACAGATGTTACACGTCCTTCAACCACCATGTGGGCTGCTATTGCTGCAGCACCCCCACTTTCTTCCTGTCCATCTCCACTTGCTCTGGTGAGATGCGGTGGCCCAAGAAATCAATTGTGGTCTGTATAAACTGGCACTTCTCCCACTTGGAGAAGAGGTAGTTCACTCACAGGCACTGGATATGGTCCCAGTGCTCCCATTGGGAGAATGAATAGATGAGGATGTCACCCAGGTAGATGACCGTAAACTGCTCCAACACATCTTGGAAGACATCATGCATGAAATTCATGAACACGCCAGGAGCATTGTTCAATCCAAAAGGCATGATGGTATACTCAATGTGGCCATACTGCATCCAGATTGCCATGTTCCATTTGTCTCCAGCTTGAACTCAGAAAAGGTTGTAGGCTCCCCGCAAGTTCAACTTGGTAAATATCATGGCCTGGCAGAGCCACTCAATGAGTTCAGGAATGAGCGGGAGTGGGTGCCAATTTCATACTATGATTGCATTAAGCTTGCGGTAATCACAGCACAGTCTCAGCTCCCCCAACATCTTCTTAATGAAGAGCATTGGTTGAAGGCCAGATGAAGCCTTCCAGAGATCCTTATCAATGAAATCAAGCAAGGTCTCCAACTCCGGTTCTGAGAGAGAGTAAATGTGGCCAATCGGAAGCATCAGGCACAAGCTCAATCGGGCAGTCATTGGATTGATGCGGCGGTAACTGATCCACCTCCTTATCACATCACATCACATCAACATAATCCACCAATTTTGCTGGTAAGTCCAAGTCTGGCCCTTCTGCCACACCCTCTGTGCAAGTATGCAGATAGTGAGCATCACACTTTGGGCTGGTGAACCGCACCACTCCAGATTATCAAATGACCTGAAGATCATGGATCTGCAACCATTCCAATCCAAGCACCAATGGGAAGTGTGGCGCCACAGTCACATAAAATGCCAAGCCCTCCACATGAACCCTACCTGCCGTACTACAAACAAAGGCCTTTGCGGCACTGTCAATGTTTCTCGGTCTTGTCAGCTGTGGTTGGGCAGCCACCAACTGCATAGGCTCTTTCAGTGTCAGTGCCAGCATGGTACTGTCTTGGCGGGTGTGGGTAAGGCCTCCGTGCATTGTCATGCCCATCACTGCTAGAACCATGCATCAATGCATAGGCATAAGTACATGACGTCTTAAAGCATGGGGAGGAACTGTGTGTGCCAACTCATCCAGCAATTCTGAGGAGAGGCCTTCCTAATCCATTAGAGCAGCCTTGATCAATTGAAGGTCCTGGGTGACTACCCAAAATTCATTAATATAATCTGCAAGCAGTCCTTGCCCCTGCTGCAACTCTATCAGATACTGATTCACTGTCCTGGCCTTGACAAGATCCTCAAACATGGGCCGTAGTTGATGGCAAAACCTGACATAGTTGTCCAGCAATGGGTTGGGCTGGGTTAGCAGGGGAGTTGCCCAGCGAGCTTCTGACCCCCTCAAAAGGCTAATAAAAAACCCCACCTTCTCTTGGTCAGTGGGGAAATCTTTGGGCTGAAGGATCATGTACAGCTGGCACTGCCCAAAAAACGCCAGGAATTGAGCCAGCAGGCCATTAGACCTGTCTGGAACAGCTACAGGATATTTACGATGTGGTCAGGCAGCTTACAGGTATGCAAGCTGTGCAGAGAATGGGGCCATCATACTCTCCCCAAAGCAGATGTGGTGGGCCCAATACCTCAATCGGGTTGAATTCACATTGAAGTACCTCCCGGGGAGGGATTTCCTAGCCGACGCATTGTCCCCTATATCTCAAGACAAAAACACTCGAGAGGAAGTATTCTATTTCTATGTATTATTCTTACGAAGCAGCTGACAGCACAAGTAATCACACAGCAGCAGGCAAAGAAGAAACACCCAAACCCAAGCGATGCTTTGACCTAACAAATGATATAATAACTTCAAACAGACACATGGATCTGTGCCCACCAAGAGGAGTTGACATTAAGGGGGAGATTGCCTGGAAGGAGGACAAATTATGTTCCCAAAAGTCTATGGATGCAAGTTTTGCAATGAAGCCACAATGTTAAGCAAGCCAGCCACTTCTGGTTCCTAAAGACTACACTTGACTTTTATCATTTTTATATTATATAAAATACAAAGAGAAAATAAAATAGGAAGGGAGGGAAAGAGAATGGAGAAAAGGGGGTGTGAGATACAAGGGGTAAGGGAAAAAGAAAGAAAAGGAGGCATTGACTTCCAACTCTTCCTAGCACAGTACAAGATAAACACATTCCAGCCTCAATTGTTTGCTTTTACGCATTAATATATAACTAGCCATTTCTATAATACCAAATCTTTCTAATCAACAAAACCAAGATCAGTGTTTCATTTTTTTCTTCACAAGCACAAATTCCAGAAGAGATATTCAAATAAGAACATATTTTCCTCTTTAAATAAAGTAATCAATTTAACCATTCCTGCGTCATCTTCTTGCTATGGAAATAATGTGTATTTCTATTTGCATCTAGTAATCTTTGTGAACTGTAATCATTTTTATTTACAAAATTTATTGTATTCTTTCAAATTCTTTGGCTTTAATGAAATAAAAGGAGAACCTTTTTTCCTTTCACTCTTCCTTTTTCTTTAAAGTACTAAACCTTATTTAAAACACACTTTTTTAAAATCAAAAAGTTCTAATACATTTTTTCTTTGACTTCTTAACATTCAAGCTTTAAACTTCAATATTGCATTTAGCTCCCTCCCTCCAAACAACCCTTATAGAATTTTTTTTCTTTTATAAACATCCTTTGTTAACATACATAGTTTTTCTTTGAACTAGTACATCATTTTCTTTAACTTTCTCTTAATACAAGTATTCTCAAATACATTTTTAATAGCGTTTGTTACTTTAATAGTTACTTAAACATTATGTGTGTGTGTGTGTGTGTGTGTGTGTGTGTATTCTGCCCCATGATTCCAATAATATGCAGACACAGACTTGGCTGTCTGCCACGACTAATTACATATATATAGCCACCCCTTGGCTAGGAGCCTAGAAAGTTATCTTCAAGAACCCAAGATTAAATTTACAGAATGCTTTCTCAACAGCTCGTTTAATGGGCTGTTGTTTCCTTCAAAGATTCCCCTCCTGTCACTAAACCTATAAACTCTTTGGGAGGGGCCACACCCTTAGCCAGCTGTCCTTACTTCCTTCTATGACATCTTCTCCACAGCTGCTCCCTTCTCCTCTCAGCTCTATGCACATGCACATCAGGGACAACCTCCCTCTGTTCCTCCTCACTGCTCCCTGACTCAGATGCCACCTGGTGGCCAACAGGCCTCTCTAGTTCCTGCTCTGACTCCAAACACCCTCCAGAGTCTTCCTCATCCTCCAGAGCAGTCCCATAATGGTCTGAGCTGTCAGAGTCCACCACCAGCTCAGCCGGCCACTGCTGGGCCACAACAATATGTATGTTTAAAAATGCATTTTCAAATTTTGGGTTAAACCTTTCTTTCAGATGCACATATCAAGCAGAGAAAAATGCATCCTGATTCCAGTTAATTCATCAAGTTTAAGTCACTCTTTCAGCTTATCTTCATGGAGTAAAATCTTTCTCTTCTCTGGAAGTACTGAAGACTTTTAAGCCATTCTTTTTAACATGAGATCCTCAACTTTGTTAATGTTCTTAAAGAAAAAGTCCCAAATTTGTCTTTCTCAACACTTTTCTTTCAGTTGTGTTGAGAGATTTACATTTGAATCATAGTAATGAAGGCGAAAATAAAAATTAATATCTGGTTCTTTGAAAGCAGTGATACACTCTTCTGTATTTTCAGCTACTTGTGAAGTTGCCTCAATAGTTTCATAACATTCTCCACATGTTTGCATCTCATAAGTACTTTGAAAGGATTTTTATCATCAGAGAACAACTAGTCAACAAATTGGCATATTTTGTTTAGAGACCTTTCAAATATATCTCTAATACTTTGCTCCATTTTCTTGGCTTCCTCTTTTAGTCAGAATCAGAAGATTTTAGCCACCCACAGCTGGGAAGATCAAGCTATCAGTTACTACAATAGAAAACTATTGTTTTCTATTGTAGTAACTGATACAGCATACTTCCTTATTTTACTTGCCTTAGCAACCTTCTTCCTTATTTAAGACAAAAGAAATCCTTAAAATGGCAGGGGTCTTCAAAAAGGTATTGTCAGCCTCTGCTTTGCTGCTTGCTTTCGGCTGCCATTGAAATGGGGAGGGGGGGAGATAAAAGGTATTTGGGAGGAGAAGCTTGAGCACAGGAGTGAATGAAGAAGGGAGTTGTTTTCGCACCATCTACTGTGCATGCTGCAGATATGGAATTGCCGCCAAGGCCAACCGTCCGGCATACAATCCTGATGATGGGTTTTGAAAGTGCAGCCCACATGACACCTGTGGGGTGTGGGGATTAGACTGGGGGTTGGGGTCACTAGGGGGAGGGAGCTGGGTCACATATTGATATCTATGATTGCGCGCGCTTTTGCCTCAGATCTTGCTTTGCTAGCTGCTATCTACTCATAACCAGTAAAAATACTCTTAATTCTGAAAACATGGACTTGAGTGGTTTCTTTCTTGGTTACTGATGGAGGCTGCATTGACATTAAGCAAGATCTCAGTTTCGCATTCAACCCGGAGCTAACACCTTCCAAGGGGAGTGCAATAAAAAATTCAAACTTCAAAAGAATGGCCCAGCTAGGCAGCGACCAGGAGGATGACATGGGAGCGACTGCATCTTCTTGCCCTCTGGAAACGGAGCGAATGGCTGGATTACACTTGGAAGAACAATCCGTCCACCCCAGATGGACATTTGGAGTGGGACAGAAGTATGATCCCGAGGAAACTCCGTTTGGGGTCACCACAAGGAGACAGAGGCGACCAGCTGCTGAGTGGCAGGGGGTCGAGGAGGAGAACCTTATGATGTCTCAGCCCATGAGACTCTTCGGAGAGGCATGGGAGAGACGACGTTGTGTGACAGTGATCCTGGGAGAGAAGACCTTCCCCCAGAAACAGAGAGGAGAACTGCAGAGGGTCTGTTCTGCCCGAAGGAGACTGGAGCTGCAGATGGGGGTGATGAGCAAGATGAACGAGCCCCAACCCCAGTAGCAGCCGCCGCCAGAGCCATCCCAAGAGGGGGAGGGGGTCCCCGCAGACGGCGGATGGCCAAAGTTCCCCCACTTGGAACGAAATTCGGTGGGGAGGCAAAGGATCTAGGATTTTTCCTGTTTCACGTATGGAATTACATGTGTCAGTATGGCGAAGATTTGCCTACAGAAGAAGCCAAGGTAAGAATTGTTACCCTGGCATTAGAAGATAAGGCGGCTGCCTGGATGGTTGCTCTGCATAATGCAAATTCCCCCCTACTGAGAGATTACAATCGGTTCATGGCTGCCCTGAGGAAAAGCTTTGATGATCCTCTCACAGAGTGAAAAACCAGAACAAAATTTAAAGCCCTTACCCAAGGAAACAGACCAGTTGCTGAATATACACAAGAATTTCGTGAACTGTCTGTTTATATGAGGGGTTGGTCCGAACAAGCCCTGTTGGATGGCTTCATGGACGGTCTGAACAAAGATATATACCAGAACTGTGTAAACAGCCCCCCCACACACACACACACATTGCAGGACTGGTATGAATTGGCAGCAGATGTAGAAATTGATTTGGCCCGAGACAAGTACCGTGATGACAGTGGAAAAGAGAAGGCTACTTCCCCCCCCCCCAAGGCCCCCCAAAGAGTTCCAAAGGGGGGAAAAAGTTGGGCTACTAGCAAGCCCCGAGTCATCACTTGCTTCCGTTGTGGGAAAGAGGGGCACATCGCAGCAAACTGCCGCACCAAGATTAGACCAAAACCTACTACCGGGGGAGAGAAGAAACCAGACAAACAGCCCGGGAAAAGAAGGAAAACTGCCATGAAAGGGGTGGAGCCATCTACGCAATTCCATCCCATCCCAAGGGAAGGGAACCATCCTCCTCATCAGAAGAAAGTGAAATGGAATCTGACGAACGTCTGGTAAGTTCCTGATCGGGCCCCATGACTAGCCCAGTAGAGCTAAAAGTGCCCTCTACTGGAGCGCAAGAGAAAATGCTGGCCCTCTTAGATTCAGGATGCACACGTTGCATCGTTAGTCCTGAAGTGGTGGAAAAACTGGGGCTGAAATTGAGAACTTTAAAAGTCCCTATTGCTTTTTGCCAGTTGGACGGCTCAATAGCTGGGGGGAGCCCTGCCCATTTTGTAACTGAGCCAATAGACATGTGGATGGGAACTCACCAAGAGACTATAAGTTTTATTGTCACGCCAGGAATGGATCGGCTCCTCATACTAGGGTTACCTTGGTTACGGAAGTGGAACCCACACATCAACTGGCAAAAGGGGTGGCTGCGCATCCATTCCACAACACCTCCCGAGGGTGAGGGGGGGCTCCAAAGCCCATTAACACTAAACCTAACCTAGCGGCCACTGGACAAGAGAAGATTGAGGGGGAGGAGAAAATCCCACACGAATATTGGGACCTAAAGGATGTTTTCAGTGAGTAATCCTCTGATAAGTTACCCTCTCACCGCACAACAGATTGCAGTATTGATATTCTCCCAGGGACAAAAGTCCCAAAACCCCAAATCTACTCAATGACTCCCCAGGAAATGGATGAATTACGGAAATTTATTGATAGAAATTTACGAAGGGGGTTTATTGAACCGGCCAGGCCCCGAGTGGCTGCTCCAGTGCTGTTTAGAGAAAAAAAAGATGGCTCTCTTCGCCTCTGTGTGAATTACAAAAATTTAAATGCTGTGTCTGTGCACTATGTTTACCCCCTCCCTCTGATGAAGGACATGTTGGCCCATTTGGGTAAAGGGAGGATCTTCACAAAATTGGACTTAAGGGAGGTGTATTACAGAATCAGGATTAAGAAGGGAGATGAATGGAAAACTGCTTTCAACTGCGCACTTGGTTGTTTTCAATTCCGTGTATTCCCTTTTGGCCTACAGGGGGCACCAGCGGTTTTAATGCAACTAATAAATGAAGTTTTGCATGACCACTTATACAAAGGTATGATAGTCTATCTTGATGACATCCTTATTTACACGGAAACACGTGAAGAACACGTGACATTGGTGCGTTCAGTTCTCAAAAAACTCAGTGCTGCTGAGCTTTACACCAAATTGTCTAAGTATGAACTTCATCAGGAAAAAATTGACTACCTTGGTTATCTCATCTCCCACAATGGCATCAAGATGGACCCAGCTAAAGTCCAAGCCGTTACCAATTGGGCACCCCCCCACACCCGCAAACAATTGCAGAGTTTCTTGGGGTTTGCGAATTTTTATCGTCAATTTATTCCTTCTTTTGCCAGCATTGCGCTACCCATTACAAATCTCCTTAAGTCAAAAGGAGAGGCCAAACCCAAACCGGGGAAGCCACTGAAATGGACTATGGAATGTCAGGCCGCATTTGAGAAACTAAAGCGACTCTTTGCAGCTGAACCCGTTTTAAAACACCCAGACATGGACGCACCTGTTATCATTCAAGCTGACGCTAGTGATGTGGCAGTGGGGGCTGTGTTACTTCAAGCGAATGCTGACGGGCACCTACAACCTTGCGCTTACACCTCCTGGAAACTGACAGAGACCGAGAGGCGATGGACCATATGGGAAAAGGAAGCTTTTGCAGTCAGGTGGGCGTTGGTGACCTGGCAACATTTCCTTGAGGGAGCTAAACACCCTTTTGAGGTGTGGACTGATCACAAAAATTTGGAAGCATTAAAGACCCCTCAAAAACTTTCTCCTAAACAGATGCGCTGGGCGCAACATTTCAACAGGTTCAATTTCACCCTGAAATACATCCCTGGAGGGAACATTTTTATGGTGGATGCATTATCCAGACTCCCACAATACAACAGCTCCAAGTTGAGTGTGGTGCTTCCCGTCATCCCAGCGAAAAGTCTTGCTGCTCCAATGCTTACCACAAGCCAACCCCCCCCCAGTTGGAGGTCACAACGGATCTTATCTGCAAAATTAAGGAAAGCCTTGAGTCTGACTACTGGTTTAAAGAACATTCAAATGAATGCACCATGAAAAATGGACTAGCCTGGATAGGCGCTAAATTATATGTTCCTGCAAGCATGAAGCCTTTGGTATTACAACAAGTTCATGATTCCTGCATGGCTGGCCATTTTGGGTTTGTGAAAACTCTGCATCTCATCAGGAGACAATTTTGGTGACCCTCTTTGAAAAAAGACATTGAATCAGACGTGGCCAGTTGTCCTGTATGTACCGCTGCTAAGTGACCTCCTGGGAAGTGACCAAGGCCTGCTTCAAGCTGTAGCCCGTCCTGAATCACCATGGAAGGAAATATCAATGGATTTCATTGTCGAATTACCTGAGAGTCAAGGAAATACGGTGATCTGGGTAGTCACAGATTTGTTCTCTAAATAGGTTCATTTTGTGCCTTGTTCCAAGATCCCTTCAGCTAAGTCCTTAGCTAAATTGTTTATTACACATGTGTACCGTTTGCATGGGGTGCCAGAGCACATAATATCAGATAGAGGGGTACAATTCACCTCCCTCTTCTGAAGGAGTTTTTGAAGTTGATTGGCTCCGCCCAGGGGTTAAGGTCTGCCCACCATCTTCAGACTAATGGTGCTTGTGAGAGGACTAATTCTGTTTTGGAGCAATACCTCCAGTGTTTTATCAATTATCAGCAAGATAATTGGACTGAACTGTTACCACATGCTGAAGTAGCGTACAACAACTCTGTGCACAGCAGCACCGGTTTCACCCCGTTTAGACTTGTATTCGGACAGGACTTTGTGCCAATCACGGAGTTGCCCCATGAAAAACCACAAGTCTTGTCCCTTTCGGAGTGGAGTGACTAGCTCCAAAAGGTTTGGCCCATAGCCCAAAAAACACTGGAGGCAGCTCATCGAGCACACAAGAAACAGGCTGACAAGAAGAGGGTGAAAGAAAGGGAGTACAAGGTTGGAGATCAAGTTTTTCTGGCTACCAAATTTCTCCAAACTACCCAAAAGTCGAAGAAAATAGGGCCTAAGTATGTTGGTCCGTTTCCTATTGTGAAGATCATTAATCCTGTTTCTGTATGGTTGCAATTGCCAAAGTATCTCAACTGCATTTACCCCGTATTTCATGTTAACCTGTTAAAACCAGTGCACACCTCTTCCTTTCGAACACCCATACCGCCTCCTCCTGCCCCTCTTCTCATCGAAGGAGAGCAACATTTTGAGATCAAAGAAATTTTGGATTCCAGGAAACATAGGAATCAGATTGAGTATCTGGTCTCCTGGAAACATTTTCCCCCATCCCAAGCTGAATGGGTTGATAAATCCCATGTTGGAGCTCCTAGGCTTTTGCGGAGATTCTACTCTGCCTATCCCGATAAGCCCTAACTCGTATTGCCATACTTATGTCTAATCTGTCTTGTTCCTGTATTCTTTTTACCTTTTCCAGGGGTGATGTCCTTTCCTGATGGAGGGCCGGATGTCAGCCTCTGCTTTGCTACTTGCTTTCGGCTGCCATTGAAACGGGGAGGAGGGGGGAGATAAATGGTATTTGGGAGGGGAAGTTTGAGCACAGGAGTGAATGAAGAAGGGAGTTGTTTTCTCACCATCTACTGCGCATGCTGCAGATATGGAATTGCCGCCAAGGCCAACCGTCCGGCATACCATCCTGATGATGGGTTTTGAAAGTGCAGCCCACATGACACCTGTGGGGTGTGGGGATTGGACTGGGGATTGGGGTCACTAGGGGGAGGGGTGGGTCACATATTGATATCTATGATTGCGCGTGCTTTTGCCTCAGATCTTGCTTTGCTAGCTGCTATCTACTCATAACCAGTAAAAGTACTCTTAATTCTGAAAACATGGACTTGAGTGGTTTCTTTCTTGGTTACTGATGGAGGCTGCATTGACAGCAGGCTGTTGGTGTAAAGTGTCTCTTTTAAGTTGACTTAAGATGGTATGAACTCCAGAAACTCTAATTCAAAAAAACAGTTTGCAGGCTTACAGCTGTATTGAAGAATTCTAAGGGGAAGTTCTTCAACAGACCCTGACTGGCTGGCTCATAAAAGTTGATAGGATACCAGTGCCTTCAGTTAGAAGGCAGAAAAGCAATACCCCAGGAACAAATCCTTCCGAGATCTCTCCTCATGTGTGGGTTCCCAGGAAGACTGAAGACTACAATTTACCAAATGGCAATTCTGCTTGGGAAAATCAGTGATATCCATTTATTTTATTATTAACTGGATGGAATTACTGTTGCAGCATTTGAATAGGAAGGAAATTACCTTGAAATATAATCTGATCATGGTACATATCAGTCATATCAGAACAAGATTCCTTTAGTGATTGACACATGGAAACAAAAATTGTAACAAAAGAAGTAATTCAGAAAAAGAGAGGAACTCTGAAACATGTTGTGGAAATGTCAGTTGGTCTTACCTGAACTGCATGTCTCGAAGGTGGCGTGGGAGCAGTCACATATGGGTATTGCCCTGGAGGGTGAGGTAAATCTTGAGGCCACACCTCCGTACCTCCTCTGACCTCCCAGATTAACCGATGGTCGTAGCAAAGAACCTGGAAAAGGAAGGGACAGATGAGAAACACACACATCTTTCCTGCCTGGTTTCTGACTGACCGCTGAGCTAACTCAGGCCCTTGGCACGGGGCGCCCTAATGGGGGGGAAGTGACTGCTCCCACGCCACCTTCGAGACATGCAGTTCAGGTAAGACCAACTGACAGTCTCCGAAGTGAGGCGTGGGAGGAGTCACATATGGGACATACCAAAGCTAGATGTCCTTGAGAGGGATTACTGGGCCTGAGCCCCACAAGAGTCTAAGACTCCCTGCAGAACCCTCCTCCAGAAGGCCGCATCCGCGGAGGCGTCCGCGTCTAGTCGGTAATGCCTAATGAAAGGCGATGGGGAAGACCAAGCAGCGACCCTGCAGATCTCCTCGAGGGGAGCCTGAGTGGCCTATGCCGCTGAGGTGGCCGCACTCCTGGTAGAGTGTGCGGTGATGCCCCCTGGAACCTGAAGGCCTTGTGCCTCGTAGGCTTTAGAAATGGCCGCTCTGATCCACCTACTAATGGTTGCCGGAGAAACCTTGGCTCCTCAGGTGGAATGCTGAAAGGAGACGAAGAGGGCCTCTGAACGCCTGAAGGGCGCCGTGCGCTTCAGGTAGATGCGCAGGGCTCGTCTGACGTCCAGCTGGTGCCAGGATCTTTCTCTATCCCTGGACAGCTGGGGACAGAAATCCGGCAGGACTATCTCTAGACCTCTGTGGAATGGGGAGTTGATCTTGGGCATGAACGTGGGGTCCAGTCTGAGGACGACCCGGTTCTCCAGGAAAGAACAGAGGTCCGCCCTGCTGGATAGAGCGTTGAGCTCGGAAACTCTCCTGGCTGAAGTGATGGCAACCAGGAAGACAACCTTAAGGGTCAGGAATTGGAGGGAGACCTCCCTCAAGGGTTCAAAGGGTACCTCCGTTAAAGCCTGGAAGACCAGGGGAAGGTCCCAGGTAGGGAAGCGATGGACTACGGGGGGCTTCAGATTCGCCGCTCCCTTAAGGAAACGCCTAAGGACCGGATGTTGGGACAAAGGCGGGGAGTCCACCCCCCCCCCAGGACCGTGGACAGGGCAGAAACCTGCCGCCTGAGGGTGCTGGGAGCCAAACCTTTCTCTAGGCCTTCCTGTAGGAAGTCCAACACCTGGGGCACAGAGGCCGAAGTCGGGACAAGACCCCTTGCTTGGCACCAGTCCGCGAAGGTGGCCCAGGAGGCGTTGTAAATGCGAGTGGTGGACTGCCTCCTGGATGCCTCGACGGTCTTAATGACCTCTGCGGAGAAGTTTGCCCCTCTCAATTGTTCCCGCTCAATCGCCAGGCGGTCAGCTGGAGCCACTCCGGGTCTGGATGCTCCAGGGACCCCTGGTGAAGGGACCCCTCCCCCAGTGGGAGCTTCCAGTGGGGGGCTGAGGACAGCTCCACCAGGTCTGCTAGCCAAGGGCGGCGTGGCCAGAAGGGGGCCACTAGAACCATCTCTGCTCTCTCTGTCACTAACTTCCTCAGAACCCCAGGAATGAGGGGAAGGGAAGGGAAAGCGTAGAGGAGGCCGGGCGGCCATCTGCAACGAAGAGCATCCGTGTCCATGGTGCCTCTGGATGGGAACCTCGACACGAAGGTCGGTAGCTGGGCGTTCGCTGGAGTTGCGAAGAGATCCACCGTCGGGCGTCCGAACCTCTCGCAGATCTGCAGGAAGATGTCGTGGTGGAGCTGCCACTCTCCGTTGTCGACTGTCTCCCTGCTGAGCCAGTCTGCCTGCTGATTCTCTATCCCCGAGATGTGTTCTGCTCTGATGGATCGGAGGTTCCTCTCTGCCCAGTTCCCCAATCGGAGACCCTCGTCGCGTAGAGCCTTGGAGTGGGTGCCTCCCTGTCTGTTCACGTGGGCCTTGGCTGCCACGTTGTCCGTCAGGACCAGGACATGCTGGTCAGTCACCGAAGCCCTGAAGTGTCGTAGGGCCAGATGGATGGCCCTCAGCTCCAACCAGTTGATGTTGTTGCGTAGGTCGGTTGGGGTCCAGCGGCCCTGGGCTATCTGAGCCTCCAGGTGAGCTCCCCAGCCAAACAGACTCGCGTCCATCGTGAGTACCTTCCTTACTGATTCTCTGAAGAGGGACCCCTTGTCTAGTGCTGGGGTCAACCACCAATGGAACGATAGGAGAACTTGGGGTGACACCCGGACCTTGAAGCTGGCGTTGCTTGTCCCGGCTCTCTGGTGTGGAAGCAGGAACCACTGGAGCTCCCTGGAATGGAGACGAGCCCAAGGCACGATCCCTATGCAAGAAATGAATTTCCCAAGGAGCCTGGAAAGAAGAACTACAGGAACAGAGCGTAACCTGTGAATCTCCTGAACCAGCTGGATGATGCTGTCCCTATGCTCCCAGGAGAGGAAGACCTCCCCAGACACTGAATCTATGATGGACCCTAGGTGTTGAAGTCTGGTAGTAAGGGTTAGGTGACTCTTCTCGAGATTGATCGAGAACCCCAGGGACCTTAGCGTGTCGATGGTGAGACCCAGGTCTTGCCTTGCCAAGACTGGAGACCTGGCTAGGACTAGGATGACATCCAGGTAACAATGGAGACAGACTGGCAAGGAACGAAGGTGACCCGCAGCCACAGCCAGCACCTTGGTAAAGGTCCTGGGAGCCGAGGCCAGCCCGAAGGGGAGGGCTCTATACTGGAAGTGGTTGCCCTCGTGGGAAAATCTGAGGAATCTACGATGTTCATGGGCGATTATGATATGTAAATAAGCTTCCGTGAGGTTGATGGAAGCCAGGAAGTCGCCCTGCCTGATGCCCTCTAGGATGGACTTCAGCGAGGCCATCTTGAACCTACGGTAGACCACTCTGGAGTTGAGCAGTTTAAGGTCCAAGATGGCCCTCCACCCTGGTCTTGGGGACCAGGAACAGGTTCGAATAGAATCCAGAGCCCTTCTCCCCCTCTGGTACTCTCTCTATAGCCCTGATTGTCAGGGGGGAAAAAAATGCCCTGGGGAAATCTGAGATCAATGGACTGTGGCTGATTCCCTTCCACATATCTTTTGAGATATTGAGAAAAATAAAAGTCTTTAAGTATTCTAATTAATAAACAAACTTTAATACGAAAATAATAAAAGTAAATGAAACAGAAAATAACTAATGGTTACATTTTGATAATGAAAGCTACGTCTGCCAAAGTTGGCTGCCGAACAAAGAAGAAAAAGAATTTTGGAATGTGTAACGCGTGCGCAATAAATCACTTTCAGATAACATTTTGTTTTATGACCTGCGCAATAAAGCTTTCTTAGTTTAACTCTTGAGTGTCAATTCAGGCAGTTCAGGCCTAGCAAACTTTTTAACATCGTGACACTGATGTCTAACAGGTGCTTAATGGCCTTGGCCACCAGGGCCCGCTTGACCGGATCTCTGGAGGAGGCGAAGGTGCGGAATCTATTTGGGGGTTGCGAACAGAACTCCAGTTGGAGCCCGAGCCTGACCATCTGGAGGACCCACTCGTCTGAGGTGATGTGATCCCAGGCATCCGCAAATAAGGAGAGGCGACCGCCAATGGGGTGATCCCCACAAGGATCACTTGGACCTGCGGAAAGGACGGCCGCCCCCTCCTTGAAAGGGCCACTTGCCCTACTGCTGACCTCTGAATCTGTCCCTAGAGAACTGTCTGGCCCCCTGCCTGTGGAACCTGGAAACCGGGTACCTCTGATTCTGGGGTTCCGAGTCAGGCGGGCAGTAAGATGCTCTCCTGGGGTACGGGGCCGGTCGGTGTTCTGACCTCCTGGTCATGGACGGGAAGACCTTCCGCTTGATCTTGTCCTCCACCAGGATTGGATCCAGTGACGCACCGAACAGCTTGTCCCTGGTGTAGTCGGCTCCTGCCAGGTCCCATTTAGCTCGAGACTCTGCCTTCCAGTGGCGTAGCCACAACAGGCGCCTGGAAGCTACAGAGGACGACAAAGCTCGAGAGGCATACTTAACTGCATCCAGCATGGCGTCTGCCGAGAACTGAGTGGCTGCCAGCACCTTGGAGATGTCTTGTAGTAAACGCACCTCTGTGGCCGAGGTCCTGTCTCTCAGTTGTTCCAGCCACAGCACTGTGGACCTGTCAAAAAAGGAGGTGGATGCAGCCGCCCTAATGGCCCAGGATATTTCCTGGAAAGACTTACGCAAGATCATTTCCGCCTTTTTGTCCTCTGCCTTGAGGCAGTTGGCAATATCTCCAGTCACCACCGCAGAGGCAGAAGCCAGGCTGGCCACTGGTGTG
Organism: Natrix helvetica; assembly: GCF_964273705.1. NCBI lineage: Eukaryota > Metazoa > Chordata > Lepidosauria > Squamata > Natricidae > Natrix > Natrix helvetica. Next base: position 113,994,538 of record NC_138554.1, read on the forward strand.
TCCACCGAAGACATCTGCAGAGCTTGGGCAAAGGTAGAATTGAGATTATAGAATCTACGTTCATTGCCCCCTGGGTTGGGAAAGGATCCTGGCTTAACCCACTGGGATTTAAGCACCTCTAGGAACATCTCTGGAGTAGGGATCTCCTCCTTTTCCACCTGGGGCCTGTGGAAGAGCCCCTTCTTAATCCCCCCGCTGGTGCTGGGGGTGGCAGTCGAAGGGGTGGACTCTGGGGGAGGGTCCAGATCCACTGTGGCCCTGGCCTTACGGAGTTAGGAACTAAAAAGGGAGGGGGAAGAGCCCGGTAATGTTAGGAGCATCGGGGCCTGGGCATCTTCATCCTCAGAGAACCCCACCTCCTTCAACTCACCCTCCTTCAAATCCAAAGCCTCACTGGCCGTGGAGGGAGAGGATGACCTGGACTCTCTGTTGGAGGTATACCTGGGGTGATCTAGATGACCCCTGGGCTGGTCCCGGGAAGATCTACTTCTGGCACCCTGTGACTGGTGCTTCATCCCCGAGGCAATCCCCTGGGCTATGACCCTGGCTAGCACCTCCTGGAAGCTATCAGGAAGCTCTGGGAGGGAAGGGTGCAGCTCTGGGGGTAGCAGCGGCTCCCCTGGATCGGGGGCCTGCGGTGCCAGTCGGTGGCTAGGCTGGCTGGAGACCCTGCACCCAAAGGGGTCTGGTCTGGTCTCAGGAGGATGGTCATGCGATGGGGGGGTGACATGGAGCTACGCCCTCTTCCTGAACCCTCTGTAGGGCCAGAGGGCCACCTGGACCTCCTCCAAGGCCGGGAGCCTGCAGGGGGAGCAAGATCTGGAGGGTGAGGGGCTGATGGTAGCCCTGAATTTCCTGGAAGAAGCCCTGGTTTCCTGAGCCTCTTTCCCAGATGAGCCGTTTTTATGGACCCTGGGTTGGCCTTTCTTGGCAGGGGACCTCCCTTTGGTGACTGGGGGAACCTTCCTGGAGGTCCCCTCACCGGGATCCGCATCCCCTGTGGCTCTGGTCCTCGCCCCCCCCCCGCTCCTCACCGCCTCCGCCATCGTACTCACGGTTCTGCTGGTCACCAACCTCCTCTCTGTTAGCCGGCTCCTCTTCTCTGCCGCCAATCTGCGGCCCGAATAGCTGGCAGGCACCGATCCACGGCCCTCCCCGGAGGACCGGCGGAGTTTAGGCCCTTCAAAGCCTCTTCCAACTTCGGTGGTGCTTCTTGAGCGCTCTCGGCGTCCGTAGGAGGAAGCCGGTCACGCGCTCACTCACGTGCTCAAGATGGTGATTCAAGATGGCGTTCACCAATCTGCGGCCCAATCTCCTGCAGCTGGGGAGCGTTGGGGTGATCCCAGCCAGATCCCCGATCCTCCGAAGGTCTTCTGGGCACCGGGAGCCGATTCACGCACTCCGTATGGCGCAGGGGCTTCTTCCCCTTTTCGCGACCGTCCGGCCGCTTGGGGAGCACGCGCTAGCAGGCGGCAAGGCTCTGTGCTAGCTGCGCTGAGCACGGTAGAGGAGGGGTGTAAAATCCAGCAGCGAGGGAAAAAAAGGTAAAAGTAGAAAAAAAGGAAAAATCCAAAAAAACCTGCAAGCAAAAAAACCTAAGTCTTCGAAGTGAGGGAGAGTCAGGAAAAAACACTCCTTCTGGGCCGAAGGCTGAGGTTAATCTGGGAGGTCAGAGGAGGTACGGAGGTGTGGCCTCAAGATTTACCTCAGCCTCCAGGGCAAAAGAGCTGTGTTAATACCCATATGTGACTCCTCCCACACCTCACTTTGGAGACTTTTACATTCTATGGAATAGCAAGCAACAATTTTGCTTATCTAACACAAACATATCTCTAATACCTAGTAATCTTTAGGAGGAATGTAATCTTGATTTCAGTTAATGGACATCATTAAAGTGATGGGTTCTAATGTATTACTTTGCCATGTTTCATTCCAAAAGCAACCTGTACTAATGATATTATAACTGTCATATTTTCCTTATATAACCAAAGATAGGCATGGTACTCTTACTGCAAAAACAAAGATTACACTTGATACAGTGTTCAGTGTTATTAAATAGAACTGTTGATATCAGTCTTAATTTCATCATGACCAACTAATCTATATTTTGGGCATTTTTAAAGAAATGTAACTGATGTCATGTATCAAATTAATAAAAGTAATGGAATATCACAGATAAGGTTGTTCCAGTGTGTCAGTCAGTGAATACATGGGCATTCACAATTTAATGCAGCTGCTAAAGATAGATTGGATTTAAAAAATTTAAAAAAACATACCTGGTATAAGAAAGCTATATTTCTTGTAGCAGTAGAATTTGTAAGCTATGTTTTTGCAATTTTTCTTAAATATTATGTGCATATATCAATCCTAACTAATCATAATGCTTTCTTTGAGGTTATATTTCATTTTACAGAGAATATATTTGAACAAATAGCACTAGATTTAGCACTAGATCCTGCTAAACCTCCTGTCCCTGAAATATTTGCAGATTTTCAGTTAGTATCTTACGAAACAGTTAGCCACAAATGTCCCTATGAAATAGTTTGACTGGGTTTCTTAAATCCCATCTCAACAAACATAGAAAATGTGAGTCACTAATCCTCCCTCATAAAGTAGGTGGCAAGTATACCTTACGTTATACTTTATCCATTCCATTTCTACTGTGATCATTCAATGTCATATTATATCTTTACCCCCAGTGGAAAAATGGCACCACATTTTTTCCAGGCAAAAGCTGGACTAGACAGGCAAGAAGATTTACTTCACTTTTAAATGAGATAATCCATTGCTTATTCAAATCCTTTTCAGATCTGAAGATGTGAACCTATACAGAATCTTTGACATTATAGCATGATGTGCTGGTTTTCTGATTTTAAATCAACTACTTTTATTTTCTGATTTTTGTTAGTTGCATAGAAAAAAATGGCCAGAAAATGGGAAAAATGGCAAGAAGGTGAGTTGGAAAAAAAAGGATACATAAAAGACAGATTAGGAATACAAGTTAAAATAGGGAAGACAGTGGTAAGAATAATGCAAAATGTGCAAAGATTCTCCTAGCTGCAACTGCCATCTGCTCTTTGAGCAGAAGTCATGAGAATCCACAAGTTGTGGGCTGGGTCTGTCTGGGGAGTGCAACCACATCCAGAACTAAGGATGTTAAAGTCTTGGATCTTGAAGCTGCTTGCACACAAAGCCATTCAGTCTTGCCAGGGCTCAGACAAAACCTGTTGTCCCCAACAATTTTTCCAGAAACTAGCTTTTACTTTTGGTCTCCGGCAAAAATAACCATGTCAGGATTCCAAATAACATCCAAACGTAAATCAGAGTCTGAGGCAAAGGATTCCTCAAAGTTCCAATTTATTAAGAAAGCCATGTTGGCACATCTGGGAAAACCCGAATGTGAAAGCTTCCCGGTTTTCCCACCCAGTTGAAGGTTCAAGATCCTGCTCCCACACCCACAAGTCCATCACATAACCCAATCTTCCACTGCCATTCTGGGAGTTCTATCCATCCAGGTCTGGCCAGGTGCAGAGACAAAGTATAACCTTTGTTTTCTACAAAGAATTTTGTTATGGCTACATATCACCCAACTCTGTATAATCCGCCCTCCCATTTTCCCACAACAGAAATTGCATAGTAGAATAATAGAAATTGTGGCAGGCCTGAAGTTAAAATAAAAGATGGCTGCAGACCTGACAAGCGGCCTCCCCACAAAAGAAAAGTGTATCCTGTAAAGAGAATAATGTAGGGGGTTCACATCAAGCATAAGTAACCATCTCTTCCCCTCCCCTGGGGGTAACCTTTGGCTTATCTGGAAATTTATCATGGAATTTTTTTACTAACTTGTCAGTTTTCACATTCCAACTTTTCACCTATGTTGCTTCAGACAAAGGGTGCCCCTTCCAATGCACTAAATATTGCAAACACGCTCTATATAATCTAGAGTCTATTTTTTTCACTTCATAGTGAGTTTCTTCCTGTATTACCACCGGAGGAGAGGGTTGTTGGGTCTGTGGTCTTAAATTAGACCCAATCACCAGTTTCAGCAAGCTACAATGAAAGACTGGGTGGAATTCTAGGCAGATTGAACTGTAACTGGGTTAATTATTTTGACTATTGGGAAGGAACCTAAAAACTTTGGCCCTAATTTCTTGCTAGGCATTCTTTTCTTTCTTTTTTGAAAAGTTTTTATTTTTAGACAAACTTTTTTTAATTGTTAGCAAACCTTTAATTATGAATCTATACAAAAACTTTATTTATCCATACATTGAAAAAAGGAATATTTATACATTTTAAAAAAAACAGAAGGAAACGGGGAGCCCAGGTTTCAGTTCTCTTCCATCAAGCTTTCTTTGATCAGGATGCAGCTGGAGAAGAAGTGGCTAGTGTTACTTAGAAGCCACTTCCAATGTTTCTTCAGGGTCCTACTCTCAATTTTTTAAAAAAAAAAGTTTTTATTTTTAGACAAATATAAACAAACAAAACAAAAAAACATAAAACTATCTTCCATTAACTAACAGTGTGTCGATTGGTTACAAGGTTTCTGTGCATCCCTTCCATAGTCATCACTTACAATTCATGTAAGATCACATATTATCAAATCAAATATATTTGTATACATTACTATTGTTGTACCTCATTTATTTGACTATCACCATTATTCTTCATTTTCATTGAGTATTGGGATAATTTACACCATAGCAGTTCATTACATCATCTCAAGTATCTCCCGAAGTAAAATATTTTTATGTTATATTCTACATCATTCAATTGTTCTTATATTTACAACATTCTCTAGTAGCTTTCATTTCCAAATTTTTTAATCTAACCACAGATAAAATAAATCCCATATCCTATAAAATTGTTTATCTTCTTGTTCTCTAATTTCAAATGTCAATTTACTCATTTCAGCACATTCCATTATTTTATGAATAAGTTTCTCCTGCAATGGTATTTTCTCATTTCTCCATTTTTTAGCAAATACAATTTTAGCTGCTGTTAACCCATTTACAATCAAATATTTCAGTTCTCTATTGTATGTTTCTGGTATGATTCCCAATAAAAAGATCTCTGGTTTAAAGTCTATGTATTTGTGTATCATTTTCTACAACCAAGTGTGGATTTTAGTTGAATATCTTTTAGCTTCTATGCAAGTCCACCACATATGGTAATATGAACCGGGTATCTGATGACATTCCCAACACTTTTTCAATTTGTTCTTGAACATTCTTGCTATTCTTGTAGGGGATAGATGCCCTAAACATCTTATACACATTTTCTTTATATGCTGTTGACATTGTTATTTTATAATTCTGAGACCACAATTTCTACAACTTCTCTAATTCAATTCCATGTCCAAAGTTTTCCCCCCAAGCTATCATAGGTTCTTTAATTTGTTCTTCTTCCACCTTAACCTCTAATAAATATCCATATAGCATTTTAATTACTTTTTCATCATTACCTGTCAAAATTTTATCTAACTCAGTCATTTTATCATGGAAACCTTCCATTTTAAGATCTTTATCATATCTAGACTGCATTTGCACATATAAAAACCAGTTCATCTTTGTTCCTTCCTGTTCCAATTCTTGCATAGATTTAAGTTCACCTTCTACATTCAATATTTCACCATATATTCCTTTTTATTTTTCCTTTTTATATATTATTGGATATGAAAATGCTTCAATAGTTGATAACCAGACTGGAATTTTTAAGTAATGTTGCTTTTTAATCTTCTCTCAATTTAATAGCAAAGCCTCCCGTATATAATGTCTTCTGAAATACCCCTGTGTTTTAGTTCCCTTGTACCATAAAAAAGCGTGCCTCCCAACAACAAATCATCTCCTTCGAGAGTCAGTAATCTAGTGTTTCTTTTTTTTGAATTTACTTTACTTTATATATATATATTTGTGTTGTATTTGTGCTGATAAATAAACCAGGGTTTGTAACACAAATACACACACACACACACACACACACACACATATATATACATACATACATACATACATACATACATACATACACACACACACATAAAATTTGTGTTGTATTTGTGCTGATAAATAAAGGCAACATTAAAAATAAAAATATGGTTTTCTGCCTGGATGGTTTTCTGTAATGAGCTGAAGGACAGAAAGGGAGAGTAGTGAGCTCCCTCCCATATTTGGGCATACCAGGGGTCGTAACACAAATACATATATATGTTTTTGTAGATTTTCACAGGTGTAGGTATGCTGGTTTTGTTGTATTCGGGTCTTTTCCCATGTAGGATTGAGATTGTCTTGGCAACTTTTTGGCAAGATCTCACTTGCCATCTTCAGACTTGGGCTTAAAATGCGATCGGAGCTGCCGTCTTTCTGTAAATCTTGGTGGGAGGGGATGGGGTGCTGGCTTTGTTTCAGTAAGTGTAATGATTGGTTGTGTGATTGTATCATGATTGGTAGATTGGTGCTGATTGGTGCTGGCTGTGTGTACATTGTTGTTTTGTATTGTAACGGCCTGGGTGGTGGGTGGTGTTCATTTGTTGACTAGGGCTGGTTTCCAGATGTTTGGTAGGCGGGAGGTATCATCACCTTTATTCATGTTGAGGGGGTGTTTCTCTATTTCGATGGCTTCCATAATTATTCTCTTGTTGAGGTGTTTTAAAATTTTTATCTTGTTCTTTTAGTATATTATATATGTAGTATATTATATATTAGCATCCAATATCTTGACCGTTATTTTTATTTCAACTTATCTCTTTTTTTCTATCAATATTCTTTTTTTGTCCCCTCTTTTAATCACAATCCTAAATTTGCTATTAATAGGCTATACACTGTTACATTAGATATTACTGATAATATAATATATAAGCTTTGCTGTTAAGTTTTTTAAAATAATTCCTTAATTTAGCTTGTTCTATGTATAATAATCCACAAACAGTAGTCCTAAGGCAGTATAAGCAACTTAAATAATGTCTATATATCTCTAAATTATTCAATAACAGCTGGTAATAATAAGAAGGAAAAAGCAAACAGAGAGAGAGAAGGACAGACAGAGGAAGCCTCAGTACTCAGTACTGATAAATATCAACAGTGCTATATCTTAAGAATGCAATTATTTCATTATATCCTTAGTGTAATTACTGCAATTAATTCAAATAGATATTTACAACCATAGACATATATGTAAGGATATCCAGAAGCTTTCCACTTACTTGTTTATAAATAAATGTAGATTTGAGTACTTGTTTATAGGTATTATAAATATAAATATTATATATAATTGTAACTTATTTCACTAAACTATTAATGCAGTCAATTTGTTCAATACCTTTTCTTTTACTTTTTTTGTTTTAAGTTCTGGGTTGAATTACTTTTCTTTTCAGTCTTTGCAAAATTGTCCACGCTCTTCTGTTCAAAATAGTTCTAGATAATTTCAGCACAGCTGTTGCATCAGCCTCTTCTTTTTCCTAACTGCTATCTGTCAGCCCCCCCCCCCAAGCACGCCACCATTCTCCAAGTCTTCCTTCTTTCTCAGTTTCTTTCCCACCACTTGAGTCTATATGTCTTAGAGTCAGTTCGTGCTCTTTCTTGTTGTCTCCATTCCGATCACTCACTTACGCCAATTAGTTCTTTTGGGACAGTCTTTGCCTCTAAAAAGCTGCTGCTCTCATTCCTACAGGTGGCCGCTCAGTTATAGGGCTCTCACCCAATCTCTAAAGACTCACTGCTTTGCCCGTTCTTCTCTGTGATCTTCCTTTTCTGCCAACACTCACCACTGTTTCCACTTGCAAGCCAATCCACTAATCCACTCGATGACACAACAGGTTGATTAAATTCTTCCTCCCCCTTTTAGATAGTTTGTCGAGACTTCAAGTCCACCATTGAAACAAGGCAGACGCTTGCACGCCGGATTAAAAGGGTATCCCCATGTCATAGCGGGCAGTCGGCCTCCACCTCGTTAGTCCTAGTGTTTCCATACTCTTCGACGACTCTCTCCAAGATAAGCGTACCCCAGCAGGGGTCCTCCAAATGTGTAGATTGAGATAAAAAGTCAGAGCCCTGATTTCTTCCCCATACTCATCCCGACGTTACCACCTAGAAGTCAGTAATCTAGAGTTTCTTAATGTTATTCACTCCTTGACCCACATTAAGCTTGTTGCCTGATAGTAGAATTCCCAGTTAGGCAGACCAAATCCTCCTCTTATTCTAGCATCTTGTAACAATTTTAATTTTATTCTTGCTTTTTTCCGTGCCAAATATATTTCAACACTATTTTATTTAAGTCGTCAAAATAATCTTTCCCTAATCTGATTGGAATTATCTGGAACAAATATAAAATTCTGGGCAATACATTCATTTTGATTGTGTATATTCTCCCTATCATTGATAATTGTAAATTTTGCCAAGTCTATCGCAATCTGCTGTTTAAGATCATGGTAATTGTTCTCTTTAAGTACTACATTTTGCTGTCAAGTATATCCCCAAATACTTGACTTTATTTCGTGACTTGGATCTTTAAAGCTTCTGCCAATTCTTCCTTTTGTCTTGATGATATATTCTTTGTCAAAACCTTCATTTTATCTTTGTTTATTTTCAAACCTGCTACTTTTCCATATCCATCTATGAATTTAGGTGCAGTTTCTAATGGATCCTCTAAGATGAAGACCAGGTCATCTGCAAATGTTTGCAATTTGTATTCTTCCTTTTTAATTTGCATTCCTTTTATGTATTTTTCTTCTCTAATATTTCTGTTTAAAACTTCTAATGTTAAGATAGATAACAAAGGAAATAGTGGCAGCCTATCTTGTCCCTTTCCTTATTTCAATAGATTCTGTCAATTCTCTGTTTATCATTATCGTTGCTGTTTGTTTATAATATATAGTTTGTATGGCTTGAGCAAATTTCTTACCAAAGCCTATTTGTTCCAACTGTAATGACATAAATCATCAATTCACGTTATCAAAGGCTTTCTGTGCATCTAAAAATATCAAAGCCATTTGTTTTTCAGGATGTGCCTCATAATATTCCTAAATGTTCAGAATTATTCTCATATTATCTTTAATTTGTCTCTTTTGAAGAAACTCGTTTTGATCAGGATGAATGAAATTATTTAGATATTTTTTGAGTTGTTCTGCCAATATTGAAGCAAATAGCTTATAGTCTGAGTTTAGCAGGGAGATAGGTCTATAATTCTTAATTTGAAGTGGGTCAGCCTCTTCCTTTAGTACAAGTGTAATATATGCTTCTGACCATGATTTGGGTGTCTTCTTCTCTGACATAACCTGATTCATAACTTCTAGTAATGGGAGACACAGTGATTCCTGCAATGTCTTGTAAAATTCCACTGACAGTCCATCCGGGCCTGGAGCCTTTCTATTATTTTGTTTTTTAAGTGCTTCAATTAACTCCATCATCGTTAGCCTTCTAGTATCGCTTCAGTTTCTTTAGGTATCTGGGGTAAATTGGCATTCTGCAAATATTGTTTAGTTCCTCCCTCTTCTATATTCTCTTGTTCATACAATTTGCTGTAATAATCTTGTATAACTTTTTTCTTCTCTTCATTTCCATGACAGATTTATCCTTGATCATCTATTAATTGCAATATTTTCCTTGATTCTCTCTCTTTTTTTCAATTTATACACCAGCCATCTACCTGGTTTATTTGCATTTTCAAAATAGTGTTATTTAGCATCTCCATTTTTTGTGCTAATTCCTCCTTTTCCATTAACCCCATTTAATGTTTAATAGTGTCCATTTTTATTTTAATGTCCTTTTTATGGAGATTTCTGTAAGTCTTTTTCAAGTTTCTTGTAGTCAGCATCTAGTACTTTGAAGGCATGTCTTTTCTTTATATTTCTCTTCCTTGTATAGTCTATTATCAACCTTCTGGTGTAGGCCTTCATTGTATCCCAGAAGTTCTGCATTGATGTATTATCTTTTCTGTTTTCTTTAAAGAAGAAAGCCAGTTCTAGGCATTCTTAACCATATATATTTGGTAGACAAGAAAACTTTATCCCCCGCACAGAAGGGGGTTGGAATGAGTGGTGCTTGTCAGTTTGTTTCTTGTATTCTTCCGCTGCTTCAGCCAGAGCTTTTTTTGCATTCTCCCACCCCTTTTTAAGACCGTTCATCAATTCAGTCAAAGACATGGAGAACTGCTCTCTGGGCAGTTCAGGCATAGGAACAAATTCCATGCCATTAGTAATTTGAAAGGGAATTAATCCAGTGCTGCTGTAGACACCATTGTTTTATGCCACTTCAGCGAATGATAGCAGGTGTGACCAATTGTCCTGTTGGTAATCCACATAACAATGGATGTTTTGTTTGACCATTATGTTCGTACGTTCCACTGTTCCATTCATGCTTGGGTGGAAAGCTGACCTGAGTCCTTGCATGGACCCAATGGACCTCAGGAACTCCCTCCAGATCTTGGTAGTGAATTGAACTCTGCAGTCAGAGATGATTCTCCTGGGTATGCCATGTAGGTGGTAAATGTGTTTGACAAACATCGTTGCCAGCTTTTTCGCTGATGGTAATCCTGAGCAAGCAATGAAATGAGCTTGCTTGGAAAATAAGTCAATGACTGTCCCGCCGCTTTCTGGGAGCTCTACAATGAAGTCCATTGTGATCTCTTCCCATGGTCGGCTGGGGCTGGTCACCTGTTGCAGTAATCCAGGAGGCTTGACTGGCCATATTTTCATGGCTGCACAAGTGCACAACTCTTCACATAATCTTCCACTTCTGTTTTCATCTTAGGCCACCAAAATTGACGTCTGACAAGGTGGAGCATTTTTAGAAATCCAAAGTGACCTCCTAGCTTTGTGTCATGGCTTCGCTATATCACTTCCAGCCTCAAGCTTGCGGGAACATATACTTTGGACCCTTTCCAGGCTAGGCCATCTCTCATAGTAGGGATGTCTTTTTTGTCATTTGGGGGTCATTTGTCAGCTCCGATTTGCAATAGTCAGCTTATCCTGGCGAGGAGTAGGAGGCTGTCTGGTCTGGCCATGGATGGTGACTTGAGCTGCCATTTGGTCAGGAGGAATTATTATGTGAATCACCTCTTCCACCCGACTGTCCAACTGTGGTTTCCTTAATAAAGCATCAGCCAGCAAGTTCTTCCCTGCAGGAATGTGCTTCAGTTCGAATTTAAATGTCCTGAAGTAGGAATTGCCTCAGAGACAGTTTCCTGGGACTTTTTAGGGCTTTGAGGTTTGAATGGCACTCCCCCGCCCTCTAGGAAATGTCTCCAGGTAAGTAATGCCCAATGAACTGCATATGATTTTTTCTCCCAAATTGCCACTTTCTTTCAGTGGCGGTGAATTTTTTGGAGACATAAGCGCATGGCAAGAGTTGTCCCTCTTTGCAACAGCACTGCTGCTGCAGTCACATCACTGGCATCTGCCTGTATTATGAATTGCTGTTCTGGGTTGGGGTGTTGCAGAATGGGCTCTTGGGCAAAGCATTTAATTTCTCATGCTTTTTGACAGTCCATTGTCCAACCAATAGGCTGATTTGGCTTTGGCTTTGTTGGTGATGTCCCTGTTTTTAACAGTTTGGTCAGGGGCAGAGCGACTTCTGCAAAAGCCAGAATGAATCCTGATAGAAGTTAGCGAACCCCAGGAAACTTTGTAGCTGGTGCATGGGGGTTTCCAGTCTAACACAGCTTTCACTTTCCCTGGGTCCATTTCTATCCCCTCGCTGGAAATTCACACTTTGATAACTTTGCGTAGAGCTTGGCGGCCAGATGTTTTTCCAGAACCTGCCACACTAGCTTTATGTGCTCTAGGGTCTCCATAAAGATGAGAATGTCATCAAGGTAAACAAGCACCCCCTTGTAAAGGTGCTCATGCACACCTCATTGAGGAATTGCCTGAAGACTGCAGGGGCCCCTTATAGGCCAAATGGCATGACTTTGAACTGGAAACTAACAAGGGGGCAGTTGAATGCTCTCTTCCATTCATCCCCCTTCCTGATTCATATGCAGTAATATGCCTCTCTCAAGTCCAACTTGGTAAACACCTTGTCTTTGGCCAACTGATTCAACATGTCCTTCCTGAGGGGGAGGTATTTTCTATGCAAACGTTAATACCCCAGAAGTCAACACACAGTCTCACTCCCCCCACCATCTTTCTTCTCTTTGAAGAGAACGGGGCAGCTACTTTAGAACTGGCTGGTTGGATAAAACGCCACTCCTAATTGGCATCAATGTATTTCCTTAATTCTGCCATTTCTTTAGGGGTCATGGAGTACATCTTAGGCTTTGATAGTTTTGTTCCAGGCACGAACTCTATCGTGCAGTCGGTGGATCAGTGAGGAGGGAGATAATTGCAATCTTCCTCACTAAAACCCCTTCCAAGTCCCAGCATTCTTTTGGTGTTTTCTGGATGCCTGGAAGTTTAGTGTCTACTGCAGGGCAGCAGGCTCTGGATTGTCTGTCCTAGGGGCCTCGATGGTCCCTGGGTGGCCTTCCTGCTTTAAGGGGGGTAGAGGCCCAATGCCTAGGATTAACTTTTTGTAGTTCTCCTCTCACTTTATGGTGGGTGCCCATTTGTCCAGCCATGCAAACCCCAAGATGATCGATTCATTCATTTTTGGCACTATGATGAATCTGAGGAGTTTATGGTGGCACCCTATCTGCAACCTTACCAACAAGGTGATTAGCTTGGCTGGAGTTCCTCCGATTAGTGTCCCATCAACTTGCTCAAAACAGATCGGTTGGGCTAAGGGTATTGTGTGTATGCCCAGCAGTTCTGCAATGGACATGCTAATTAAGCACCGAGTGCAGCCCATTTAAACAACTGCCTCAACCTCCCTTTATATCCCTGTCTTGGGCACTTTAAGTTTAGCTTTGATGGCAAAGGGGCAGAGGTCGTCTTCACTGCTGTTCTCCTCCTCTGAGCCTGGAAGGGTTTCACCATCAGGTGGAGTCTCCATTCCTCAGGCTGGGGAGAGGCTTCTTCTGTTTGGTGAGCCAGATGACTCTTTTCAGGTGGTTTTCATGTGGCCCTCTTTCTCACACTGGTGGCTGGGGTGCACGCTTGTGGGACTGAGGCCAAGCATTCTGATGCTCTGTGCCCATGTTGACCACACCAGTAGCACTTTAGTGCTCCAGCTGATTTTGGGGGAGGAATTTTGGCCTGCTTCATTTGGGTTCAAAAAGCCCAGAGGTCTTCTGGCAGGCTTTTCAGTGGTAGACTTTCAATGGGGGTGGAGCTTGTGGTCAATAATAATTGCGATAGTGTACCAATTCTGGATGCATTCTGGCACCCCTCTAAACCTGCTTGACTTTCTCAGCTTGGGATCTAGTGCGTCCTTTTTTTTATAAATAATTTTTATTGAAAGTTTTAATCTTTAAAAACAGTAAAAGAAAACACAACAAGAACAAAACACAAAACATACATAACAATATACATTAATTTAACAGTCTTCTGTATTGGCTTTCCTGCTTAGCTTTTATAATTCTCCATTCTGCATTGCCTTCCTGTTGCTTTAACTTTGTCCTATAATATAACCATAGTAGTATTAACACTTACAATAATATTAATTATTTGTATCACCATATATTTATATTCTCTATTTTCTGTTTTGGCTTCTGATTTCTAACCACTTATTCTTCTCTTTCTTTTAGTTTATTGTCATTTTGTCCATTTCTGCACATTCAAGTATTTTTCTGATTATACTTTCATCTGCGGGTGTATTGATATTTTTCCAGTTTTGTGCGAAAGCATTCTTGGCTGCAGTGAGTATGTGTATGATTATGTATTGAGATTGTTTATCCATTTATTGGTCTAGTAGTCCTAATAAGAATGCTTCTGGTTTGAGTTCTATTTTTCATTCAGTAATTTCTTCCAACCATTTCCGAATTTTGCACCAGTACTTCCTTGTGATGGGGCAGGTCCAGATCCTGGTTTTTCACTGCTTGGCATGTCTGTTGTTAACTGCTGTCCTGCTGGAGAGGCTATCATTGGCAGTGTTTTCTTTACAGTTTTGGTAGCTGTGGATGTGTTTGCCATCTTTAACTTTTGGAAAATTATTCCACAATACCATAAGTTTTCAATCTTTCATGCTAGGTCTTTTCCTAGTCACTGTCCCTTCTCCTATCCCTCTTTTCTTTTTTAAAAATCTGATAGTTAACAATAGTAAAGTAATATAAGTCACTGATTAAATCCAATCCTTAATATCAATTTTCTATAGACAATTGCATAGGCAATTATAAATTAAATCACAATTATAGATTATCATATTTATAGTTAATTATTATGGGTTGTTCTAACTTAACTGTATTAAAGGGGGAGAGGGAGCAAAGGAAATAAATAAATAAATATTTATAATATCTATAAGATTGTTAAATAATCTATTACAGTTTTTCACTACATAATGAATCTACTAAAAGTTCATAAATACATATATCGGTATATGCGATCAATTAAATTAATTGAAGGTTACTGTTAATCAACAATTCCTGTTTTAAAGCCAGATAAATTTTCTAATATGCAGTAATAAAGGAAGTGCCTATAAATTGTATCCTGTTTTGAATATGCTTGCATCTACATTAAATGTATATGGAGTATAAGATATATAAAGTGTATAGATTATAAAATATTAAATTCTTTGATCTAAAGATCACCATGGTAAATATAACAATATTTAAATATCATAAATAATGTAAAGATATCTGAAATATACAAAGCTGGTTATAAATGAGTCCAATCCACAGTTCTTATTCCTTGATCTCTCTACTCCCTTGCAACTTCTCTGTTCTCTGTGCTTCAAAATGACTCAAAATTGCACAGTCACTGTCCCTCCTTTTCCTTTTCTTCCACCTTTAACTCTTCCATTGCAAAAGGAATCTGTTCTTTCCTTCTTTCTCAATCCATTCACCACCCACACAAAACTCTCAATTTATATCATCATAGATCCAGTCTCAGAAATCAGTAGACATTCTCCACTCAGCATCACTTTCTCTCTCTACAGATTCTGTAATTTCTTCGTCTTAGCCTTTCTGCTCCTCATAGCTCAGGCACCATTTGTTCCCTCTTTGGAGACTCACTTAATTGCTCTATTGTAAATTTCACCAACTTGGATAAGTGTCTCGGAGTATCAAGTTATTTATCAAGTTATTTAATAGTGCATCATTGAATGTGTGCAAAAGGAGTCGCTCTGGCCAGTCCCGAAGTTTTCCAGCCACCCTTCTAAACTCCCAAACTAATTCCTTTATGGGACGGACAGCCTGCCTCAACCCTTGAATTTGCTCTTCCACTTGTTGGGCCACATTGTATCTGCATCAGTTGAACAAATCCATCAACATCTTCTAATTCAGGAACTGCCTCATTGTGGAGCTCCGCTACCTATTTGGAAGCCTCCCCCTCATTCATCCCTTCTATTATGGCTGAAATCAGATCTCTGTCAGAAGGGTATTGATCTCCATATTGGTCACTGTGCACCCAGACTCAATTTAGGAAGTAGGCTAGCTTTCCAGGGGTCCCATCAAACATTGCCTGAAATTGGGGAGGTGCGGGAGTCGGTGAGGCTGGTGACTGGATTTACGTGGGCAGTTGGGCTGGCGCTTGGACTTGGGCCCCCTTTACAGTGCTACTCCTGTTAGATGCTGTTGGGCAGGAATCTGCTGGTTCATTGCGGCTTGGGGCTGCCCCTGTGGTTGCAATTGGACTGGAACTGCTTGAGGGTTGCTACTGGGGTTGAAATGCCCCAAACATCTGCATTGGTGCCATCTCTCTCTTGATATCTCTACTCCCTTGCAACTTCTCTGTTCTCTGTGCTTCAAAATGACTCAAAATTGCACAGTCACTGTCCCTCCTTTTCCTTTTCTTCCACCTTTAACTCTTCCATTGCAAAAGGAATCTGTTCTTTCCTTCTTTCTCAATCCATTCATCACCCACACAAACTTTCAATTTATATCACCATAGTCTCAGAAATCAGTAGAAATTCTCCACTCAGCAACTACAACCACTTTCACTCTCTACTGATTCTGTAATTTCATCATCTTAGCTTTTCTGCTGGATTTGCGCGGGCAATTGGGCTGGCGCTTGGGCCTAGGCCCCCTTTGCAGTGTTACTCCTGTTAGATACTGTTGGGCAGGAACCTGCTGGTTCATTGCGGCTTGGGGCTGCCCCTGTGGTTGCAGTTGGACTGGAACTGCTTGTGGGTTGCTACTTGGAGTTGAAATGCCCCAAATATCTGCATCAATGCCATCTACTGGAGAGGGTCTGGTGTCCACTGTTACTGCACACATACTTGCCCTGGGTAGAAAGCCCACCCCAGTGGGACTTGATTTGTTGGCTGCAACCCCAAAACCATTGGCTGGCTAGGGGTTTGGTCTCATTCCAGTGGTGAGGTTGTATGAAGTTTCCAAAAGATGACCTAATTAATTTACGAGCCTCATGACAAAGTTCAAAAGAAATCCAGTCATTTATTAGGATCAACATTTTGGCATGTTCTGACTTCTGCGGAGTCGAAACTGATTGCCAACTAATAGTCTTTGCACTTTACCCCTGTGTCTCCTCTCAGTCTGTGTCATAAATCATATCCATCAATGGGGTGCTGCAGCAGGCTGTGAACTTTGCACTCCACACACTGGCTGTAGAAATATGAGGTCCGACTCTGGACGAAGGTATGCATGGAATTCTCACTCCAATGTCAGCTTGATAATAGTCATGGTAACGCTTTACAAGTTGACATTTGGCTCCCCTCACTTCAAGAAAGCGAGCTGTGTGAAACAAAGATAATTTGAGTACAGGTATATAATTTAGGAATGCGTCCCCCCCCCCCAGGCTTGCCTGGATTTTCTGCATGGAATTTTGCTATAAGGTGATCATCCTGGATATTCATATTCCTACTTTTTACCCAAGATGCCTCTGATAAGGTGTAGCCCTTCCACTTGATTAAGTATTGCAGTTGTCTCCTGTGCCACCTTGAATCAAGGACTCATTGAACCTCATAATGGGTTTGGCCCCCTATGACCACAGGGCCCGGGGGCTCCCAGGGTAGTGGTCTCAGAGTGGATCTGATCACGGGTTTTAAGAGGCTTTATGGAATGCTGGGTGTATCTTCCCCAGCAATCGAGGCAGTTTCAATTGCACTGTGACTGGATTGATGATCTTTACTATGGGGAATGGTCCCATAAACTTTGGTCCCAGTTTCTTGTTAGGGAGTTTTAATCTCAAATATTTTGTGGAGAGGTAAACCTTCTCTCCCATCTGGAATGGCCATTGTGGAGCCCAGTGTTTATCTGCCTGTTTCTTATAGATTTATGTCGCTTTTCCCAAGTTGCTTTCAGCATCGACATCCAATCAGTCAAGCTGACTGAGGAGGGGGGGATCCCTTGGATACTCAGGCATTGGGACGAAGTCCATGCTGCTCATTATTTTGAATGGCATGAGTCCTTTGCTACTGTGAGCAGCATTATTGTATGCGACCTCAGCAAAGTTAAGAGGTCTGCCCAATTGGACTGCTGATAGTTCATGTAGTACCTCAGAGATACTGCTCTACCATGGCGTTCAGTCTCTCTGCTGCCCCATTGGTGCTCAGATGAAAAGCTGAACTAAGACCCTGGGATGTCCCAATAGACGACAGGAACTCCCTCCAGAACTTAGCCGTGAACTGGACCCTTCTGTCTGAGATAATTCTTCGATAATTCCCTGCTGGTGGTAGATGTGCTTCACGAACAGTTTGGCCAGCTTGTGAGCCAAGGGTAGTCCTCTGGCGGGTATGAAGTGTGACTGTTTGGAGAACAGGTCTATTACAGTCCAAATCAACATGTTTCCCCCACTTTTTGGCAACTCTACTATAAAGTCCATTGCGATCTCCTCCTATGGCCTCGTTGGCTCGGCTACTGTTTGCAGCAGTCCGGGAGGCTTTCCCAGTCATCTCTTCATTATGGCGCAGATGGTGCAACTTTTCACGTAACTATCCACATCTTTTTTTATGCCAAGCCACCAGAACTGCCTCCGGACTAAGTGTAAAGTCTTTAGGAATCCAAAATGATCTGCTGGTTTGGCATCGTGGCTTCTCTAGAGAATTAGGGTATGTAGGGATTCTGGGACGTAGAGTTTCATCCCCTTCCATGCGAGGTCATCTCTTTTTGTCAAAATGTGTTGGTTGTTTCAGAACCAGGGATCTGCTAGCAGTTTGGTTTTGAGTCTCGTGATTAAGTCACTTGCAGGTTGGTCTTGCCGGTCATAGCGTTACTGCCTGGTGGTCACTTGGGCAGCTATTTGAGTGGAGGGAATGATGGTATCTACTACCTGCTCCCATTTGCATTTGTACTGGGGCATGCGAGCGTAAGCTAGAAAGTTCCTCCCCCCTGAAATGTGCTTTAAAACAAAATCAAAACAGTTGAAGTATTGAGCCCATCGGACTTGTTTGGATGATAGTTTCCGTGGGGTCCTGAGTGCCTCGAACAGTTTTTAGCCCCCTTCCAACAGGTGTCTCCAGGTTAGCACTGCCCATCTCACTGCGAAAGCCTCCTTTTCCCATGTGACCCATTGTCTTTTTGTGTCTGTGAGCTTGCAGGAGGTATAGGTGCAGGTTTGTAAGTTTCCTTGGTTGTTTTTTTTGGAGTAGCACTGCTCACACTGCCATGTCACTGGCATCTGCCTGGATCATGAAGGGTTGCTCTGGGCAAGGATGCTTCAGCACCAGCTCCTTTGCAAACATTTCTTTTAGTGTTTCAAATGCCTCTTGGCAGGTTAGGTCCCACTGTAGGTGTTGTCCCGGACGAGGTTTCATTCCTGAGCTCCTTATCTTCAGGAGATCTGTCAGGGGTTTGGCAATCTTCGCAAAGGAGGGGATGAATTGTCTGTAGAAGTTTGACAAACCTAGGAAGCTTTTTAGCTGTCTGTGGGTGCGAGGGGTTTGCGAAGAGCTTGTACTTTCCCTGGGTCCATCTCTATTCCCTCATTGACACTCGGTAACCCAGATAGTCTAACCGTGCATGGTGGAATTCGCATTTTGATACCTTGATGTACAGGTTGGCTGCCAGAAGTTTTTCCAGTACTTGGCGGATCAGGGGTATGTGGTCGTCCATGGTCTCAGTGTAGATGAGGATGTCATTCAGGTAGACGAGGACCTCCTTGTAGAGGTGCTCATGCAGCACCCCATTTATTAACTGCATGAATACCGCTGGGGACCCCCTGCAGTCCGAAAGGCATCA
The DNA here is from genome assembly GCF_964273705.1 of Natrix helvetica. Lineage (NCBI taxonomy): Eukaryota > Metazoa > Chordata > Lepidosauria > Squamata > Natricidae > Natrix > Natrix helvetica. The sequence continues at coordinate 114,013,699 of NC_138554.1, forward strand.
CTTTGAATTGAACGCTCCCTAGGGAGCAGTTGAACGCTGTTTTCCACTCATCTCCCTCTCTGATACGTACATGATAGTATGATTCTCTGAGGTCTACTTTGGTGAAGACTTTTGTCTTGACCAGATGAGATAGCATGTTCTTCATGAGAGGAAGAGGGTATAGGTTTTGTATGCACATGGCATTTATCCCTAGAAAGTCTACACATAATCTCATAGTTCCATCGTTTTTCTTTGAAGAGTACTGGTGCCACGACCCATGGCATGGCTGGCTCAATGTATCTCCATGGTAGGTTTTTGCTTATGTATTTGTGCATCTCTTGCATTTCCCGGGGCATCATGGCATACAGTTTGGACTTGGGTAGTTTTGCCCCAGGGATGATTTTTATGGCACAGTCTGCCTCACGGTGGGGAGGCAGAACAGCCCACTCAGCTTCGCTGAATACTTCTGCGAAGTCCTGATATTTCCTCAGGGTCTGTTCTGTGTTTGGGGTTTTGTCAAATGTGGTTGCCAGTTGTTCTGTTGGGCTCTTTTGGGGGGGTTCCTGTGTGGGTGTGGGAGGGGGTGGGGGGCCCTTGATATCCTAAGTCTGCAGGTATCCCCTTACCAAGTTACCACTTGTCTAGCCAGGAAAGTCCCAGTATGACTGTTTCTGTCATTTTGGGGGTTATTAAGAATTGAATTACTTAAATAATAATAATAATAATAAATTTGGATTTATTAGCCGCTCCCTTTCCAAGTAGGACTCGGGGCGGCGTACAATGGAGCATATAACATGAAACATATATAACAACACCAAACGTACATGCATACACAACACACATACATACACGGAGGAGGAAGCAAATTACATCAATAGACAGTTAAAAATCTGCTTTAAAATACCCCAATTGTAAAAACCCAATAAAATTAATATTTAAGAACAATTTAAAAAACAGTTTGGAGGAATGGGAAAATTACGATTGCGATTGAGCCAGGCCGGATAATTGAAAGAGGTGGGTCTTCAGCTGTACACGGAAGGAGCGGAGATCGGAAATCATCCTGATGTCACGGGGGAGGTCATTCCATAGGGCTGGGCCCATCACAGAGAAGGCTCTGCTCCTGGGTGTCGCCCCCCGGCACTGTTTGGCGGACGGCACCCGGAGAAGTCCCTCTCTGTGTGAGCGAATTGGTCGTAGGGATGTGTGGGGCAGGATGCGATCCTGCATATAACTAGGCCCTGTGCCATGGAGCGCTTTAAAGATCATAATCAAAACCTTGAAACGCACTCGGTAGACCACAGGCAGCCAGTGCAGCTCGCGCAGGAGAGGTGTTACAGGGGAGTATCTAGTCCTCCCCATAATCACTCGCGCGGCCGCGTTTTGGACCAATTGTAGTCTCCGAGTGCATCTCAAGGGAAGCCCCATGTAGAGAGCATTGCAGTAATCCAGGCGAGACGTCACTAGCGCATGGGTGACTGTGCGTAGGGCATCCCGGTCCAATAAGGGGCGCAATTGGCGCATCAGGCGAACCTGATGGAACGCCCCCCTTGCCACGGCTGTTACATGGTTATCCATGGACAGCCGGGTATCCAGGAGGACGCCCAAATTGCGCACCTGTTCCATGGGGGCTAGTTGGACGCCCCCGATGGCCAGAGATGGAAGCACCTGGTTGAACCGGGAGGCCGGAAGCCACAGCCACTCCGTCTTGGAAGGGTTGAGTTTTAGTCGGTTGCCATCCATCCAGACCCGTACGGCCTCCAGACACCGGGACATCATTTCGACGGCCTCATTGGGGTGGTTCGGAGTGGAAATGTATAGCTGAGTATCATCAGCATACAGATGATATCCCACTCCAAAACCACGGATGATCTCGCCCAGCGGTTTCATATATGTGTTGAACAGGAGAGGCGAGAGCACCGATCCCTGTGGCACTCCACATGTGAGTGGCCTCCGGGTCGAACTCTGCTCCCCTGTCAACACACGTTGCGTCCGACCAGAGAGGTAGGAGCCAAACCACCGTAAAACGGTGCCTCTGACTCCCAGCCCCTCTAGCCGGTGCAACAGGATACCATGGTCGATGGTATCGAACGCCGCCGAGAGATCTAATAGGACCAGGATAGAGGAACAACCCCTATCTCTGGCCCTCCAGAGATCATCAACCAATGCGACCAAGGCCGTCTCCGTGCTGTGCCCGGGTCGGAAGCCGGACTGGCGCGGGTCTAGATAATCATTTTCCTCCAGGTGACGTGGGAACTGCTGTGCTACCACACTCTCTACAACCTTCGCTAAAAAAGGAAGGTTGGAGACTGGACGATAATTGACTAGGTCCGTTGGGTCCAGGGAAGGCTTCTTGAGCAGGGGCCTCACCACCGCCTCTTTCAAGGCGGCCGGTAGAGACCCCTCACCCAACGAGGCATTCACCAGGCCCAGGAGCCAGTCACGCGTGACCTCCCAGGATGCCAGTACAAGCCAGGAGGGACACGGGTCCAATAAACATGTGGTGGGTCGCAGACGTCCACGCAACCTGTCCAAATCCTCGATGGCAACCGAGTCAAACTCCTCCCAAAGCGGTCCCTCAAGACTCGCAACGGGCGTCTCTACTGAACCACTGAAAGGGGTCCATCCCATCCGGATTTGAGCGACTTTGTCCTGTAGATAATTCCCAAACTCCTCTGCTCTGCCCTGTAAAGGGGCTTCCCGTGGTCTCTCAAACAAGAGGGAACGGGTCACCCGAAACAGGGCGGCAGGGCGGTTATCTGCAGACGCAATAAGAGCAGCGCAATGTTGACGTTTGGCCGCTCTTAGTGCCACAAGGTACGTCTTCAAATAGGCTCGTGCCTGTGCTCGGTCAAATTCGGAACGGGAGGATCTCCAACGACTCTCTAGGCGTCTCTTGTGGCGTTTCATCACCCTTAGCTCCTCGGTAAACCAAGGTGCCAGGGTGGTTCTTCGCCGCAGGAGAGGCCGCAAAGGCGCCACCCGGTCTAGGGCCCCGGTAGCCGCACTATTCCATGCGACTACCAGGTCCTCTACTCGGGGGCGGGTCAGGTCCACAGGAGGTGGCCCAAGTTCCGTCTGGAACCTATCCGGTTCCATCAGGCGCTTGGGGCGGAACCATCTAATACCTTCCAGTTCCGCCTCCTCGCGGCGGGGGGTAGCACCAGGGAAGTCCAGCCGGAGAAGTGAGTGATCCGACCATGACAGGGGAATAGTGTCTAGATCCCCTATTCCCAGATCACTCGTCCACTGGCCAGAGACAAAAACAAGGTCCAGGGTGTGGCCTCCCTCGTGAGTAGGGCCCTGAATTAACTGGGTCAGGTCCATGGCTGTCATGGAAGCCATGAACTCCCGAACCCCCTCAGACGCTTCTCCCATCGACGGCAGATTAAAATCCCCCATCACTAAAACTTCTCAGAGATCCGTTAGCTCTAGTCTCACTGGTTTGGTCAGGTGGGTGCATAGGCTCCTCCCATTAGGGATCCATCGATCTGTTCAAACCAGATCGGGTGGGCCAGTTTTTTTGCTCTGATCCCCAGTTGCAGGACTGTGGTTAGGTTGTCAAGCATCTCGTGCAGCCTGAGTATATTAGGGCTTGAAAATCTTCCTGGTTTCCTGTTTTTGGGGCTGTGAGGTATATTGAAAAAAGGAAAGGATGAATTGGTTCACTCACCATTGGGTCATTTTTTCTCTTGTCCTCACTGTCATAGATTCGGCTGACTGGTCATCGTTACCTGGGGTTCCACCTCTTTCGTTTGAGGGGGAAGGGGCCTCTGCAGCTTGGAGGGCTTTCTGTGATGTGTTGATGGCCTGTTTGGGGCCTCGTTCTGGTAGTGCCCTGGGTGGTGGGTCTGGCCCTGGTTTCGGGGCTGGGGTTGAGCATGCAGATGCTATATGGCCCATCCCCCCACATCTGTAGCATCTCAGCGATCTTCAAGGGAAGGTTGGTCTCAGGGCCCGCTGTGGTGCTGTGGTTCCCCATTGGTTGGGCAATTTTAGGTCAGGTTGACCTCTCTCTTTCATGTCTGGTTGACATAATAATAATAATAATAATAATTTGGATTTATTAGCCGCTCCCTTTCCAAGTAGGACTCGGGGCGGCGTACAATGGAGCATAAAACATAGAAGATATATAACAGCACATAAACGTACATAAATACAAAACACACATACACGGAGGAGGTAACAAATTTCATCATTTAGACAGTTAAAAATCAGCATTAAAATACCCCAATTATAAAAACCCAATATGCAATTAAGAATTAATATTTAAAGACATGTAGCCTACTGTCAACTTTTGTTGCTACTTGGAACCACTCAGAGAGTCGATTTGGGATGTTGCAGTATGCGGTTACCTGGGCAATTTGCTTGTCCAGGCTTGTTCTGAAAAAATGCACCAGCAGCCACTCTGGTAAAGGGGGTAGCCTTCCTATGACTTCCTAAATTCACTGATGTGCTCTTTGATGGGGTGGCCCCTCTGCTTTATGTTGCTGAGTTCCTATTCTGCATATGGGTCCTCCTCCACCTCCTCAAATCTGGCCTCTAGCAGTTGCAGGAAATCATCTATTTCTTGCAGCTGGTGGGCTCTCCTCTTGTGGAGGGCTACTAACCATTCCCTTGCTTTTCCCTCTAGCCCCTCTGTGATGCTATTCATCATGGCTCTGGAGGATGGGTAGAGGTGCCCATAGCGTTCTAGGTGGATATCAGCTGAATCAAGGAATAGAGCTAGATAGTCTGAGTCCCCATCAAACTTTCCTCTGAATTAGGGCGGGTCATTCAGCCCTAATCCTCCAACCTCCTGGCAGCCTCTGTATGCTTGTGCCTGATATGACTGGCCATCTTCCTCAGCTCTAGTTCAGAGAGAGAGAGGAGGTTGCCTGCCCTGGGCAGCCTGCCTACTCTGTGGGAGAGACACTGGTTGCAGTTTCGGGCTCCTTTTCCTTCTATTGTGTGGACGACAGAGGCTGCACTCCAGTCTGTGTCTCCTCTCCTCAACAGGATCAGATGTCCCTTCCCTGTCTTTTGAGCAGCATGATGGCCCCTCATCATGAAGGGTGGTCCAGTCAAAATCCTCCCTCTGTTGCTCTATTGCACGCCACAGGAATTCCATCTGGGACTTTGGGAGCCTGGGTTGTGCTCAGTCCCACCTCCACTCCACCCTTGCCAGCTTGCTTGAGACCCTTCCCTGTATCTGGGAACTGGGGTAAGAGAACTCAACTTGAGCTGCCTTAGGGGATAATTTCCACCAGTACTCATCCTTCCTTGTTTCTGCCACTGGGAAAGGCATCGCAGCTTGGATGTCTGGACCTAGCCACATACCTCCAGCTGCAATCAATCTCTCTCTTCAGCCATGGTTGCCTGATTTTCCATCCAAGTATCCCAAATATTGGGAAGTGATTGGAGAAAAAAAATATTTTTATTTTTAAACATAAAAGCCAACATAAAAAATTCTCATCCATTACATACAGCATGTCGTTTGTTACAAGCTTTTGTGCATCCATATTTTCAATTACGTATACAGTCACACATTTTCCATCTAATATAAATAGGTACCTCACTTTCATTGTACATCATATATTCAATTACAGTTAATATTTCTTTCCTTTCAGCAAACCTAGTTCCCTTGCATTCTTGATTGTCTATTTAATAACAATATACCTTTATGTAATCACTTATCTCATTCTGATTATTTTTACAGTGTAAAAAATTTAACAACTGTTTAAGTTTATACACCACTACTTTCAATTATGCATAATCCCGCTAATCATCCATCAAGTATGCTTATGTTCATTGTTGTCCGTGTACATCATACATTCAAACAAAAATATTATTCCTTCATTTTTAAACAAAGCATTCTAAATACTCACTTCATAGATATACCAATCTTTCATTACTTCCTTATTAAACTATTTATCAACAAGATATCTTTATAATATACATCACTACTTAGAGTTATGCATAATATCACCAATCATCTATTAAATGTACATAGATTCATTATTATCCTTATCCTTCATTTTAAAACAAAGAATTCTAAATTATTCAATTCATATGTATGTCAATCTTTCATTGTAACATTTTTAATTTATTTAACAACATAATTATATTATCACCTATCTCCTTCAATCAAAACATAAAATCATTTTTCATTTCCAGGTTTTTTTGTCCATTCACTGATAAAACAAATCCCATATCTTATAAAATTGCTCATCTTCTTGTTCTCTGATTTCAAATGTCAATTTACTCATTTCAGCACACTCCATTATCTTTCGAATAACTTCCTCCTGTTTTGGTATTGTTTCATTTTTTCATTTTTTTGCAAATACGATTCTAGCTGCTGTTAAAACATTTACAATCAAATTTTTCAAGTCTTTATTGTAAATTTCTGGTATGATTCCCAATAAAAAAATATCTGGTTTAAGGTCTATGTGTTTGTGTATCATTTTCTCCAACCACATGTGAATCTTAGTCCAGTATCTTTTAGCTTCAATGCAAGTCCACCACATGTGGTAGTAATTAGTCTGGTATAATTGTCCTCCTTAATAGTACTGCATCTAGCTGATAAGTATATCCCCAAGTATTTAACCTTGTTTGTGACTTGAATCTGCAAAACCTCCACCAACTCTTCCTTTTGTCTTAATGGTATGTTCTTTGTCAAAATCTTTGTTTTGTCTTTGTTTATTTTCAAGCCTGCTACTTTTCCGTACTCCTCTATTCTTTCTAATAATTTGGGTGCTGTCTCTAGTGGATCTTCAAGAATAAAAACCAAATCATCTGCAAACACTTGTAGCTTGTATTCTTCTTTTTAAATTTTCATTCCTTTTATTTCTTCTTCTTTTCTAATCTTTCTGTTTAAGACTTCTAATGTTAAGACAAATAGTAACGGTGATAGTGGGCAACCTTGTCTCATACCTCTCTTTATTTCAATAGAGTCTGTCAGTTCTCCATTTACCATTATCTTTGCTGTTTGTTTATGATATACCATTTGTATAGTTTGAATAAATTTCTTACCAAAATTCATCTGTTCCAACTGTAAGAACATAAATTGCCAATTCACGTTATCAAAAGCCTTCTGTGCATCAAGAAACATCAAAGCCATTTGTTTTTCGGAATGGGCCTCATAATATTCTAAATTATTTAAAATCATTCTCATATTGTCTTCAATTTGTCTCTTTGGTTAAAAAAAAACCATTTTAATCAGAGTGGATAAAACTATTTAGGTACTTTTTAAGTCTCTCTGCTAATATAGATGCAAATAACTTATAATCTGAATTTAATGAAGAGATTGATCTATAGTTCTTGGTTTGTGTTAAATCAGTCTCCTCATTGGGTAGCAATGCAATGTATGCTTCTGACCATGATTTAGGTATTCTACTCTCAGACATCACTTCATTCATAACTTTTAAGAGTGGGAGGGACAAGGAGTCTTCAAATGTTTTGTAGAATTCCACTGGTAATCCATCTGATCCCAGAGCCTTTCCAATATTTTGTGTTTTAAGTGCTTCTGTTAGCTCCATCATCGTTATTTTACCTTCCAACATTGTTCTAGTTTTGTCTGGTATCTGGGGAAGATTAGCATCCTGTAAATATTTTTTGATTCCTCCCTCTTCTATTTTCTTTTGTTCATACAGCCTAGCATAATAGTCTTATATAATTTTCTTCTTCTCAGCATTTCCATACTGAATTTGTCCTTGGTCATCTCTTAGCTGCAATATTTTCTTTGCTTTTCTCTCTTTTTTCAGTTTATACAGTATGCCAACCATCCACCTGGCTTATTTGCATTTTCAAAGTAGTTCTTTTTGGCGCCTCTAATTTTTTGTGTCAGTTCTTCCTTTTCCAGTAGATCTATTTTATGTTTAATTGTATCCATTTTTATTTTAACATCTTTTTTTTTGTGGAGATCTCTGTAGCTTTTTTTCAAGTATTTTATAATCGTTCTCTAGAGTTTTGTGTGTTTGTCTTTTCTTTAAATTTCTCTTCCTTATGTAATCTATTATCAGACCTCTAATAACAGCCTTCATTGTATCCCAAAGATTCTGCATTGATGTATCTTCTTTTCTATTTTCTTTAAAGAAAAAGGCCAGTTCTTTTTCCATTTTCTGTACAAAGTCTTTTTCTTTTAATATGATATTATTTAACGTCCATCTGGATCTTGTCCTTTGGCCCTTCCATTTGATTGTAATTGGGTTATGATCCACCCAGGTGCTTGTTTCAATCTCAATTTCTTGTACGTTACAGATCGGTTCCATTGAGGCTCATATCATATCAATTCTGGAAAATGATGAATGTCTATTTGAATTAAAAGTATATTGTTCTTTTGTAGGATTTCTTTCTCTCCAAATACCTTTTAAATTTGTTTCATCTACCATCTTGAAAAAGGATTTCAGAAGCAATTTTCTATTTATCTTTGTTGTTTTGTGTGTTTTGTAGTCCATGTTCTGATTTACAATGCCATTGAAGTCTCCCATCATACAAATATCAACATAGTCCAAATCAGAAAAATTTTTGTGGAGTTTTTTCTAAAATTCATCTTGTTTTTCATTAGAAGCATACATTGCAATTAAAAGTATTTTTAATGTTATCCATAATTTCCACCATCAAGATTCTTCCCTCTTCATCTGTATAAATTAGTTTCGTTGGAATATTATCTTTAATATAGAAGATCACTCCTCTTTTCTTATAGTTTGCCCATGTAGTAAACATTTTTCCAAGCTTTGGTTGTGCTAGTAGGTATTCATATCTCTTTTGAATATGCACTTCTTGTAGGCAAATTATGTCAGATTCTAGCTTTTCTAATTTGTGAAATATTTGCCTTCTTTTAATTGCTGAATGAAGTCATTTATATTGATTGTAACCATTTCCCCCCCCTCCATGTTTATACTTTATATACAGGATTTATAGCTCTAGTTGATCTGGGATCTGAGATTTATGCCACCCACCATGCCTTCTTCTTTAGCTATTGCACCTACAGCACCTTCAATTTTTTCAATCTCAATTATGGGTGCCTCCAGTAGTTGTACCAATAGTTCTTCTTTTCCAGTTTTCTCAGCCGTTTCTCTAAAATGTTCTGCATAGAAAGTTTAGCCTTATTGATTTTGTCTATTCTGTATCTTTGTCCTTGCCATACAAATAATAGACCTTCCAGTATGAGCCATCTATAATTAACACTGTTTTAATTAGATCAAAATTGGTCAAAAATTGATATTCTCTTCTCTCACACTCTTCTCAGAATTTGTTTCAGAACTACAATCTCCTTGCCTTTATATTCTAATTTCTATCTCTCATTTTCTGTACTATTTGCAGTTTAGTTGCTTTCTTAGTAAATCTTACATGGACTTCCCTTGGAAGGGCATTTCTCATTGCATATCTTGTATATACTCGGAACGCTTCATCTATGTTATCCATCATATTCTCTTGGGATATCTCTAATACATTTATCAAAATTTCAGATATTATTTGTACTAGGTTCTCTCCTCTTTCTTCTTCTATGTTTTGAAATCTTAAGAAAAATTCAGACGTATCCATCTCCCATCCTAAATGTCACTGTTCCAAATATCATGCAGAATTAAATCGGAGTCCAAGGCAGAGCTATCCTTAAAGTTCCAATTTAATAAGACAGATATGTTGGCACATCTGTGGAATCCCAAATCTAAAGCTTCCTGGGATTCCACCCAGTTGGAAGTTCATGATCTTATCCCCACCCCCATAAATCCATCACATGGTCAATTTTCTTTGGCCATGCTGGCATCTCCACCCAGCTGGTTCCGGTCAGGTGCAGAGGTGCTGAGACAATTACTACACTAATGAAACAGCATAATGAAATAATAGAGTGTGTGGCAAGCCAAAGATCCTAAAAAGGAATATGACTGCAGGCCTGACAGGCAGCCTCTCCTCAGAAGAAAAACGTTTCTTGAAATGAGAATAACATAAAAGTTAACATAACACAATTAACCACCTCTTCCCCCCTCAGGGGGACCCTTTGGCTTATCAGGAAACTTTTCATGGAATTGTTCTACTAAATTCTCCACTTTTAAGTTCCAACTTTTCATCCAAGTAGCTTTAGACAAAGGGTAACCCTTCCAATGCACTAAATAATGTAAGCGACCCATATTCAGCCTGGACTATATGATTTTTTCCCCACCTCAGATTGTGTTTCCCCTTCTTTTACCACAGGAGGAGAGAAAACTTGGGTGGATATTCTTATGCTAGACCCAATTACTGGTTTCAGCAAGCTACAATGAAATTCTGGGTCAATTTTCCCTAGACTTCTGGGTAGACTGAGTTGAACTGTAACTGGGTTAACTATCTTCACTATTGGGAATGGGCCTAGAAATTTTGGACCAAATTCCTTGCTAGGCATTCTTAATTTAATGTATTTAGTAGATACAAAAACTTTGTCCTCCACATGAAAGGGGGGTTGGAGTGAGCGATGTTTATCAGCTTGCTTCTTGTAGGCTTCTGCCACATCTGCTAGAGCTTTCTTCATATTCTCCCATCCTTTCTTTAGCGTGTCTATCCATTCATTCAAAGACATGGAGGAGGGAGGTTTTCTAGGCATCTCGGGCATGGGAACGAATTACATGCCACTTGTAATCTAGAAACGAGTTAATCCTGTACTGCTGTGGACCACATTGTTGTACGCCACTTCGACGAAGGGTAGCAAGTCCGATCAGTTGTCTTGCAGATAGTCCACATAACATCGGATGTATTGTTCCACCACCACATTGGCTCTCTCTGCTGTGCAGTTCATGCTAGGATTAACCTCTGAGCTCAGTTCTTGTGTGGGCCCGATGGACCTCAGAACCTCTCTCCAGAACTTGGCTGTGAACTGGACTCCGCAGTCTGAAATGATCCTCTTGAGCACTCTGTGCAGGCGATAAATGTATTACACAAACATTTTTGCAAATTTCTTTGCAGACAGCAACCTTGAACAAGTGATGAAGTGCGCCTGCTTGGAGACCAAGTCAATAACTGTCCAAATTACTCTGTTCCCACTGCTGTCTGGAAGTTCGATGATGAAGTCCATTGCAACCTCTTCCCATAGTCGGTTAGGGCTAGCCACTTGTTGTAGTAGTCCAGGGGACTTCTCCAGCAGTGGTTTCATCATTGCACAAGTAGCACAGTTTTTTACGTAATCTTCCACCTCTAATTCCATCTTTGACCACCAAAATTGATGCCTGGCGAGGTGGAGCGTTTTTAGGGATCCAAAGTGGCCTCCTAGTTCCGCCTCATGGCTTCACTGTAGAACTTCCAGCCTCAACCCTGCAGGGACATACAGTTTGGACCCCTTCCAGGCTAATCTATTTTCTGGTTATTGTTGAGCCACTGGTCTGTTGGGAGCACCAATTTCATAGCTGTCATCAGCTTATCCTGGCTTCGGTTAGTGACTTGGGTTGCCTTTTGGTGGGAGGAAGAAATTATCTGGTGAACAACCTCTCCCTTCTTACTGTTGTCCTGTTGTTTTCTCGACAAAACATACCCAACAAGTTTTTTTGGTACTTGTTGGACCCCTGGGTTTTTTGTCTCTGCTGCAGGTGCTGCAGGTCTTGGGCTCTTGGGTTCAATCATCCCTGGCTGGCCCTTTTTCCCCACTTGTGGTAGCGGCCCAAGTGCAATCATTAGTTTCCTACTGCCGTCTTCCCACTTTATTGTAGGCTTCCACTTGTCAAGCCATGCTACCCCAAGATAATATTTTCTGGCATCTCTGGAGCCACAATGAATCTGAGAAGCTCATAGTGGTGGCCCACTTGTAACTTTACCAGTTCAGTTATTAGCGTGGCTAGGGCCCCTCCAATTAGCATTCCATCTACCTGCTCAACCTGAATGGGACAGGCTAGAGGTCTTGTGCGTATACCCAGTTGCTTTACAATCGACATGCTGATAAAGCATCGAGTGCAACCGGTGTCCACAACTGCTTCAACTTCCCCTTCCACTCCCATCTGGGTACTTGGAGGTTGGCTTGGAAGGTAAAGGGGAGATGGGTGCACTCACCATTGGGTCATCTGCAGCATTTTTCTCCTCCGAGGCCTCCCCATTAGTAGGACGCTTCATCACCTTAGGTTGGGGATCCTCTTCCAGAGGTTGTTGGCCCTTTTCCTCCTCCAAGACCTCGCCCTTGGTAGGACTTTTCATCACCTTAAGTTGGGGATCCTCTTCCAGAGGTTATTGGCCCAGATGACTATTCTGTGGTGGCATCTGAGGCTTCTCTTTACTGCCGTGGTGGTTGGTGCACACGTTTGTTCTTCGGCATTTTCCTCCTCTGAGGCCTCTCCCTTGGTAGGACTCTTCGTCACCTTAGGTTGGGGATCCTCTTCCAGAGGTTGTTGGCCCAGATAACTCTTTTCTGCTGGCATTTGGGGCCTTCTCTTTACTGCCTTGGCGGTTGGTGTGCACGTTTGTGGCATTGGGGCTGGAGCCAAGCACTCTGGTGCTCTGTGGCTAAGTTGACAGCAACGGTGGCATTTTATTGACCCCACGAGGAAAGGAACCTAGTTACATCTTTAAACTTAGGAACCGCCTCATTACATTGTTTTGCTATCCATCCTGAAGCTTCCCCCTTGATCATCCCTTCTTCCATTGTCGAGAACCCTTCTCTGTAGGAAGGTGGGGCAAGAACCTGTTGGGGCATTGGAGGGAAGACTGGAATCGGTGGGGAGGTGAATCCCTGATTTGGCCACTGCCCAGTTATCTGCCATGATGCCATCTGCTGAGGGAGGGCAGGTGCCCACTGGCATCCCTTCCATCCATGACCTGGGGTTAAGATCCATCCCAGGGATTCCTGATTCACAGGTTGCAGTTCAAACAACGATGGCTCGCTAGGGGAGGTTATTGTTTGTTTATTGTTTGTTAATTGGATTTATATGCTGCCCTTCTCCCAAAGGACTCAGGGTGGCATACAACTTTTTAAAAAAACACATATTACAAAAGTTAAAAAGGAAACTAGATAGAGTATCCAAAAACAAACCCAATTAATATTAACAATAACATTTTAAAAATTAGATTAAAATTAACAATTAAATCAATCATTTATTTTATTTTGTTCAGGCCAGGCCGGCTTGCTGGAAAAGCCAACTTTTTAGGGCGTGTCGGAAGGACCGGAGGTCGGGGATTATGTGAAGCTCTGGGGGCAGCTCATTCGAGAGGGTAGGCGCTCCCACAGAGAAGGCTCTCCCCCTGGGGGTCGCTAGCCGACAGTCTGGCCGACGGCACCCTGAGGAGGCCAACTCTGTGGGATCGCACTGGACGGTGGGAGGCTATTGGTGGCAGTAGGTGGTCTCGCAGGTACCCTGGGCCTAAGCCATGGAGCACTTTAAAGGTCATAATTAGTACCTTGAATCGCACCCAGAAAACAACTGGCAACCAGGCCTGACACTAATATTCCACTACTCTCCCTTTCCACGTCGCTCAATCTGCTGTCAAACACCTCAACCTTCTTCTCTTCTTGTTGAACTTTTTCTTCATTTTTTTAAATTCTGTTCTCGTATTTCATCATCCAATGTTGCATTTCTTCTATTTTTCCTTCAGTTTTAGCTGTTTTTTGTTTTATGCTTTCAGTTCGTTGCTCTATTGTCTCAACTCTTCTTTCTATACTCTCAGTCTTCTTTACAATGGTATCTAACCTTTCATTCTTGCAATCATCTCCTGTTTGTAATTTCTGTATCACTTGTATAATTGCCGCTAAGGTAACTCTCTTCTCTTTTTCTTGTTGAAGCATCGACTGTATTGATCTTTGTCCTCCTGCAGGTGAGGAGGCAGGGGCTGTTGTTGTAGAACCAACAGGTGTTATCTTTCTACTCATCTTCTATGTTTTTTCTTTTGTATTTTAGTCCAATTAGTCTAATTAGTATCACAAAGATTTAAGCATCAGCTTATAAAAGTACAAAGTTGTAGATAGAATGAAAGGAGAAAAAAAGAGAGAAGAGAAAAAAATGAAGATCTCTTACTTAAAAAGAAAAGTATCTCCAATATCTTCAAAGGGAAAAGAGAGCAAAGAAAAATCAAGAGTCAGTACTTTAAAAGCTTCAAAAAAGAAGAAGAAGAAGAAGAAGAAGTCAAGGAGCCAAGGAATAAAAAAAAATCACCACCTCTCCACCAAGATAATATATGCACTGTCACAAAGGTAGGAAAAAAAGATTCAAAGTCTCTTCTTCTTTTTTTAAAGATGAAAGTCTTTCCAAGGTCACTCTGAGCTTTCCCCTAGAGCTTCTGTTTATCCAAAGTAGGTTTCCAGATACTGAAAGTTCCACAGGAAACAGCTGTGTAAACAACTGTATTCCTACCCCTATCAGTTCTTAACCAAATAGCCTTCAAGAGAACAGCTTCTCTCTAAACAGTTCAAATAATGACACTAACAATGTTTCAAGTCCACTAGGTGGCAGTGTTAATTGTATCCACTCTCAATGCTTATTTTTTCCCAGCTCCATTTTTAACTTCAAAAAACAGAAATTCGGAAATACAAAAAGAAAAGTCAACAGAAAAAAAGAGAAAAAAGAATCTTCAAAGCACTTAAAATTTAAATTCAGTGTCCCCACAAAGTCCAGAAGTAAAAATATAAAAAAGTGCAATAAGCCAATCCACATTGAATTGAGATTGAAAGTCCAGCTTGGCTTCTGAAAATAAAAAGGAAAAAAAAACTTCAACTGGCCATCTTAAATCCGCCACTTTCTCTCTAGTTAGCCTTTATTTTAACTTAAATTTAGGGTGTTCTCTCTCCAATAGAAATAAAGATTTAAAAACTCTCACCAGAATGACATGCTTCTCTCCTGCACTTGCATGTAGGAGCTGTCAGCAGTTTCAGCAGCCTGGGGGCTGACTCGTAATCGCTGGCAAAGGTTTTTTCTGACTTTGTGAGTGTCTCTGGAACCCCAGGATCTCCCCCTACCTTTTACTATTTCTTTGGGATGGTTTAGGTCTGGATTGGACCATCCAGACGATCCGAATTCGACAGCTATCCAGAGAGCCCGGAAAAGTCATCGTATCACTGTGACGTGAAGCTCCACCGCCAAAAAACCCGGAAATCTTGATAGATTCTAAAAGTCAGTTTCGTCTCTCTGTGAAGTTTCCAAAAGATGACCTAATTAATTTATGAGCCTCGAGACAAAATTGAAAGAAATCCAGTCATTTATTAGGATCAACATTTTGGCATGTTGTTCTGCGGAGCCAAAACTTATTTCCAGCTAATGGTCTTTGCACTTTACCCGTGTCTCCCCTCCCCTCAGTCTGTATCAGTGACGTGCGGTGAGGTTTATGGCTGGTGAGGCTGGTGACATCATCAGGAAGGTGGGGAATGGGACCACATGTGCAGGAGGCTGAGGCAGCCTCAGCCTCCTGCACACGTGGTCCCATTCCCCACCTTCCTGAGTCAACATGAAGGGGACCGCACAGCGCAAGCTGCGGGACTGTGGAGAGCGCTCCCCGCACTTGCACTCTGCGCTCTCCACCTTCTTGAGTCAACATGAAGGGGACCGCGGAGCGCAAGCGCGGGGGAGCGCGCTCCATGGTACCCTTCATGTTGACTCAGGAAGGCGGGGAATGGGACCACGTGTGCAGGAGGCTGAGGCAGCCTCAGCCTCCTGCACACGTGGTCCCATTCCCCGCCTTCCTGAGTCAACATGAAGGGGACCGCGGAGCTCGCTCCCCCGCGCTACGCGGTCCCTGCCTTCTTGAGTCAACATGAAGGGACCGTGGAGCGTGAGCCGGCGGAGCGTGCTCCGCGGTCCCCTTCATGTTGACTAAGGAAGGCAGGGAATTGGACCACGTGTGCTTTTTCCCTTTTTTTTCTTTTCATGATGAGAGTGGTGAGGCTCTGCCTCCCCTGCCTCCCCTGACCGCACGTCCCTGGTCTGTATCATAAATCATATTCACCAATGATGTGCTGCAGCAGGCTGTGAAATTTGCACCCCACACACCGGCTGTAGAAATATGAGATCTGACTCTGGCCAAAGGTATGCATGGAATTCTCCCTCCAATGTCAACTTGATAATAGTCATGAACGTTGGCTGGGCCAGGGTCCAACTGGGTGGCTCAGAGCTAAGGCAAAGGGTGGTTACAGTCATGTTAAGCTGTCCAAATTGATCTGGAAGGCCAGCCAGTAACTGACTGTATGACAGTGTTGGGAATCCCCAATCTTTGGGGATAGTGTCTGCTTTGGTCTCCTCCACTTGTGGGTCAAGGCCAATTCCACACACATCTGTGGTTCCAACAGCAACTCCTTAGGGGAGGTGAATCCTGCAGCTTCACCTTGCAGAGTCAGATTTGCCCAGGAGCCAGCTCTTTGCACCTGGCTCCCAGCTTGGGTTCCCTCTCCGCAGCCTTTGCAGCGGCCTCTGCAGCTTCCATCATGGCTTGGGAAGGTGAGTAGATGGTCTCGACATAAATAGGCATTCCGTCATCTACTGCTTCCTCCGTGGAGTTTTTCTCTTTCTCCATCTTCCCTGAGTGTTTATGCTGCCTGGCTCAGGACCCCCAACAGCACCCCAAATTTCAGGGTAGCTGGTGAAGTATTTTAAGGGTAATTCGGGTTAATGTCAGGGTTCCAAATAGCATCCAAAAGTAAATCAGAGTCCAAGCCAAAGAAGTCTTCAAAGTTCTAATTTATTAAGAGAGCCATGTTGGCACATCTGGGAAAACCCAAATCTGAAAACTTCTCAGTTTTCCCACCCAGTTGAATGTTCAAGATCCTGCCACCTATACCCACGTCCATCATATGGTCCAGTCTTCCACTGCCATGCTGGCAGTTCCACCCATCCAGTTCCAGCCAGGTGCAGAGGCAAAGTATGACATCGGCTTTCTAGAAAGAATTTTGTTATGGCTACATATCATCCAACTCCATATAATCCCCCACTCTGATTTTCCCACAATAGAAATTGCATAGTAGAATAATAGGAAGTGTGTCAGGCCTGAGGTCCAAAAGAAAAGATGGCTGCACACCATTTTGGACAATGGATTTGCTTAATGACCACTCAACAAAAGTTGTAAAATCAGGCATGGTTAAGTGACCCACTTAACAACCAGCACAAAATACAATTGTAATTCCAATCTAAATTATCGTTATAAGTAGAGGACTACCTTTAAATCAATAATGAATCTATGTTGAACCCGCTTTTCCTAGTTTGATGCTTTTCACATTTTCGTTACTATAACTCTCAAATTTTCATTAACTGGGGAACTACAAAATTTCTAAATCAATTCAGCCAAAGGATTTTAGATTGGTAAAAATCACAGGGTGTAATTGAATAGAAAATGTTACTTTTCTTACAGATTCCCACTTAGTTTCAGCAGGCTACAAAACAAAATTAGACAAATGCAGAGCAGAAACTAAAATTTACTTTAAAATCAATGAAATTCCTTAAATGGAATTAATGCAATTATTCCTGTGTTTAATAATAATTCACCTTTCTGGAATATTATAATTCAGTGGCTGATTTAGAGAGGTTATGGATTATGTCCAATTTGGGGGAAGCCAAGTGCACTCTGAAACTGCAGGTTTTGTCCCTCTGTATTGGTTCCCCTCGCCGCCCCGAGTCCTTCAGGAGAGGGTTGCGGCTAATCAAATGAAATTATTATTATTATTATTATTATTATTATTATTATTATTATTATTATTATTATTATTATTATTATTATTATTATTATTATTATTAGTCACATAAGCCTCAAGGAGCAGCAAATCTTTATCCACTTTAAGATTCAAGGCTTGCTTAGAGCTTCCAGGCATAAATATTTATCAGCAGGAAAGATGGGTTTCCATATGGGTTTCATTCTCCTAGTCAGAGCTATAAATAGAGCTTGAATCAGAGGTGGGTTTCAGCCATTGTTACTGCCAGTTCACTCGTGGGTGCGCTTTGCATGTGCAGTTCAATGGAAATTGTTCTGCGCATGCACAGAACTAAAAAAAGAGATGGCAAAAGCGACAGCGGAACCAGTTAAAGGGCATGGCCAGCCTGGGTCACTGCCGGTTCTGTAACCCAGGCCGGCATATCACTACCAGTTCGACCGAACCAGGCCGAACCAGGCAAAACAAGTAGGAACCCACCTCTGGCTAGAAAGATCTGCTGTTCAACCAGATTTCTTTCGCTTCACATTGACACATTTTCTTTGTGTATTGCAGCTTGTCATTTTTCCAATGGGGAGACTGTATGAAAGAAAATTTCAGAAATATTCCATTAAGAGAAACTATTCTGGAGAGGTGGAGGAAAGAAAGAGCATTTAGAAACAACTTCCCAAAGGACTATCAAATGTCTAGAAGTAAAACTTTTTATCATACTTGGGGGCAATGAGAGGGCACAAGAGCACTGAAGCAATTTACTCTTAAGAGATGCTCAAGAGGAGATAAAAAACCTTGAAAAGAGAATTGCTCTCCCTTGGCTGTGAAATGGAAAACAAAGAATCATGGACATTATTTACATTTATATTATACCTTCTTGCCTAGTTGTCCTTACATCATGTACAATTTTATGCATCTATTTTTTACCTACTTACGAGTGGAATATTCTCCAAGGTTCAAAAACCTCTTTTTCAAAACCAAAAGAGAAAGCAATCCTTTCAAATCTCCATGATTCCTCCTCTTCATTTTAAAGGAATGAAAGAATTAGACCAATGTTTAATTCTTAGCTACTTGAACTATTTCTGTCATCTTCATTAATTTTCCACTTTGATTTTCCAAATTCCTTATATTTCCTGTCTAGTCTGCTTCTCATAAAGTAAGGAATCATTGCTTGAATCAATAGAATATGATGGATTTCTGAATGGGGATATTCTCAAAATTTGTAGGCATCTTGTATAGGATGATAAATGTAAAGATAAAGTCTCCCTCTAATCTGATGTTGGAAAGGGCCTTGGAGGTCTTCTAGTCCAACCCCCTGCTTAGGCAGGAAACCTATACCATTACAGAGAAATGGTTATCAAATCTCTTCTTAAAAACTTCCAGTGTAGGAGTATTCACAACTTCTGGAGGCAAGTTGTTCCACTGATTAATTGTACTAACTGTCAGGAAATTTCTCCTTAGTGCTAGGTTGCTTCTCTCCTTGATTATTTTCCACCCACTGCTTCTTGTCATACCGTCAAGTGCTTTGGAGTACAGCTTGACTCTCTCTTCTTTGTGGCAGCCCGTGAGATATTGAAACACTGCTATCATGTCACCCCTAGGCTTCTTTTAATCAAACTAGACATACCCAATTCCAGCAACTGTTCTTTATATATTTTAGCCTCCAGTCCCCTAATCATCTTTGTTGCTCTTCTCTGCACTCTTTCTAGAGTCTCAGCATCTTTTTTACATCATGGAGATGTAACTGGATGCAGTATTCCAAGTGTTGCCTTACCGGGGCATTATTAAGTGGTATTAACATTTCATGTGATCTTGATTCTATCCCTCTGTTTATGCAGC
Organism: Natrix helvetica; assembly: GCF_964273705.1. Classification (NCBI taxonomy): domain Eukaryota; kingdom Metazoa; phylum Chordata; class Lepidosauria; order Squamata; family Natricidae; genus Natrix; species Natrix helvetica. Next base: position 114,033,059 of record NC_138554.1, read on the forward strand.
CTAGAACTGTGTTGGCTTTTTTGGCAGTTGCAGCACACTGCTGGCTAAATGATTGTCCACTAGGACTCCAAGATCCCTCTCACAGTTACTATTATTGAGCGAGGTACCACATATACTGTACCTGTGCATTTTGTTTTTCTTACCTAAATGTAGAACCATACTATTTTCATCGTTGAATTTCATTTTGTTAGATAGCTCCCAATTTTCAAGTCTGTCAAAATCTTTTGGTATCTTAAGCATATCTTCTGGAGTGTTGGTTTTTCCTGCTAGCTTAGTGTCATCTGCAAACTTTATGAGTTCCCCTTCTATCCCCTCTTCCAAAACATTGATGAAGATGTTGAAGAGTACTGGGCCTTGGGGTACCCTACTGCATATTTCCCTCCATGTAGATGCAGTTCTATTGAGAACTACTTGTTGAGTGTGGTTCATCAGCCATCTGGTGGTGATGCTGTCTAACAAGTGGTGGGTTTCAAAGATTTTTAGAACCTCTTCTGTAGGTGTGGCCTGCTTTGTGGGAGTGGCTTTGCCGGCCATGTGACTGGGTGGGAGTGGCTTGCTGGCCATGTGACTGGACGGGAGTGGCTTGCCAGCCATGTGACTGGATGGGAGTAGCTTGCTGGCCATGTGACCGAGTGGGAGTGGCTTGGCAGTCATGTGACCGGGTGAGAGTGGCTTGCCAGCAATGCGACTGAGTGGGAGTGGCTTGGCAGTCATGTGCTGAACTACCTGTTCTTTTGTTTTGTGTACACAAAAATAAATTACAACTGTTAACTTTTTATACTGTATATAATCTCTAAAAATGTAAAAGAGAGAAAACATAGGACTCCCCAGTCTGTCACAACCGCATTTCAGCTTTGCAACTTCCCTCCATCCTCAAAATCCAGAGCCAATAAGTTATATTCCAATCCTACACAAAAGAAACAACCTCCCTCTAAACACACACAGACACACACACACACACACACACACACACACTGTTTCCATTTCTTTGAAGGATTTTTCAGCACCTGTCCCTGCATAAAGAGGCTCAAGGAAAGATAATCAATTTCTTATTGGATTTGGAAGTACTTAGAAGTAGCAAAAGTTCCCACTGCTTTCCAGTGTTTCAAAAGCCCATCATAAAGGCGAGAGTCCATCCTTCTGCTTCTCAGTGCAGAAATCCCTAATATGTTCCAGTAGATTTCAAAAGCAACATTTGGAAGCAGAAACATCCAAGAGTAGTCACTGCTATATAAGGTTTCTGCACACTGCTATCAAGCAATTTAAGCAGGAATATACCTGAGTAAACAGGTATTTTGCTTACGGCATTTGTACTTTACTGCAACAAGCAAGCACTCACCCCCTAAATAGGTTAGACAGTCATAATATTAAAACTTGATAAGTGTTCTTAACAAGAAATTCACAATGGTAGCATCACACATACATTTCAAAAATACTTATGATATTTGCACACAACCACCTGCTTTGCAGTTCTTGTCTTCTTAAGTGATGGGAGACTGAAACCCAATACATATATCCCCAATAAAAAAGAATAGTATGCCGGAGTACTGAAAAGCTCAGCCAAATGGGAAAATCCAAAGAAAAAATATTGGACTTCCTGTTAAGAAGTAACAATTTATATATAGTATGCACAATTATTTTAGTTAAATTATTGCTGAACAATTTATAATAGTTGCATCACAATACTATTCTAAGATATTTGCCACTACTACCCTACTTCCTAGATGTTCACTATTGCCCCCCCCCCAAGATTTAAGGGCATGTGAAACAGTTTTGATGAAAGTTGCATGATATGAAACTTCTCTCCTTTGAAATAATGTTTGGTTTTAATTCTCCAATGAATCAAAAGGAATGTTTTACGTTTCCTTGTTACACAGCATTTGTTTTAGCTTTCCATAGCTCTCCCCAAAACCAACCAAGGAAGATAAAACCACAGAAATCTAATTCTGTTATGCAGAACTTTGCACTAAATCATCTGTATAGTAAGCCAAAAATAGTTTAAGATTATAATCAGCCCACCTGTTTCCCCCATTAGCATTCAAATATATTTTCTTGTTCAGAGACTGCATCAGAGATTTCCCAGTCCTTGCAAAATATCATATTACATCCATATAAAGGAAGCAGCAACTCCTCTGTGAATGGGGGCAGGGGAGTTCGGCTTCTTTCTGCCATTCAAAGGCTGCAGCAGAGAGAATCCCAACTTTTTTCCTCTCCCTCCATTCACAGAGGAGCTGTGGCTCCTTTTATGCTCCCCCTGGCCTCCTCCATCCTGGGGTCGAAGCACCTGAAAGGGACAGTTAGGCTGCCACAGCTTTACTGAGAAGACATTTCTGAGAAGACATTTCTGAGAAGAGAAACTTCTTGGGTCTGGCTGCACCCAAGTTGGTGGGGTGCCCGTGCGATCGGAGCAACCACGTGGTAATAATAATAACCCCCCTTGAAAATATTGCAATACAGCAACAGCCATGAGTAGACCACGCTCACCGCCTCCTGCACCTCAAAAATAATAAGATCTCCCCGAAAATAAGGCCAAGCACTTATTTCAGGGGCCAAAAGAAAATAAGACCCTGTCTTATTTTCAGGGAAACATGGTAATTTTGAATTTTTCATGCTTCTCCTCTGGTATCTTGTAACTCCTTTTATCATGTTTATTTAATCTAAATATTTCTTCTGCCACAACATCTATCTCTTGCTATTGAATCTCTACAGCCCGCATCTGTAGTTGCCCCATCATTTATAGGAGATCTTTGTTCTCTTTTCTATTTTGAATTCTTAAAAGATTATCTATTTGTTCCATTTAGAAATTATTGTTATGTCTTCCATCTCTTTATCTGCTTGTATCATTTCTGGATTTGCCTCCTCTATTATTTCTTCAGCTATTTATTTATTAAATTTATATTGCCACCTATTTCCCCTTGGCAACTCAAGATGGCTTACATAATTTAAAACCAAATTAAAAAACAATACAGCTAATAAAAGAATCAGATAAATTAAATGTCAGCGTTCCAAATATCATGCAGAATTAAATCAGAGTCCAAGGCAGAGCTATCCTTAAAGTTCCAATTTAATAAGACAGACATGTTGGCACATCTGTGGAATCCCAAATCTAAAAGCTTCCTGGGATTCCACCCAGTTGAAAGTTGATGATCTTATCCCCACACCCATAGATCCATCACATGGTCCAATCTTCTTCGGCCATGCTGGCATCTCCACCCAGCTGGTTCCGGTCAGGTGCAAGGTGTGGAGACAAAAGATGACCTTGGGATTCTAGAAAGGAATGACAACAACACATTCCACAATTCTACTCCTTTCTATTCCCCCTCCCAATTACTATACTATACTAATGAAACAGCATAATGAAATAATAGAGAGTGTGGCAGGCCAAAGATCCTAAAAAGGAATATAACTACAGGCCTGACATTAATATTAATTATTATTCATTATTAATATTAATAATTAATTAATTACCTACTATAGGTGGTACCTTGCTCAACAGTAGTAACTGTGAAAGGGACCTTGAAGTCCTAGTGGACAACCACTTAAATATGAGCCAGCAGTATGCAGCAGCTGCCAAAAAAGCCAACACAGTTCTAGGCTGCATCAACAGAGTGATAGAATCAAGATCACGTGAAGTGTTAATACCACTTTATAATGCCTTGGTAAGGCCACATTTGGAATACTGCATTCAGTTTTGGTCACCATGATGTAGAAAAGATGTGGAGACTCTAGAAAGAGTGCAGAGAAGAGCAACAAAGATGATTAGAGGACAGGAGACTAAAACATATGAAGAATGGTTGCAGAAATTGGGTATGTCTAGTTTTATAGAAAGAAGGACTAGGGGAGACATGATAGCAGTGCTCCAATATCTCAGGGGTTGCCACAAAGAAGAGGGAGTCAAACTATTTTCCAAGGCACCTGAGGGTAGAACAAGAAGCAATGGGTGGAAACTTATCAAGGAGAGAAGCAACTTAGAACTGAGGAGAAATTTCCTGACAGTTAGAACAATTAATCAGTGGAACAGTTTGCCTCCAGAAGTTGTGAATGCCCCAACATTGGAAGTCTTTAAGAAGATGTTGGATAGCCATTTGTCTGAAATGGTATAGGGTTTCCTGCCTAGGCAGGGGGTTGGACTAGAAGATCTCCAAGGTCCCTTCCAACTCTGCTATTTTATTGTATTATAATATAATAAAATCACCCCCCCACCTCCCCACCAATGACAGCAAATCACACGAGCCATTTAATGAGCTCTATCCCACTCTGGCTTTCCCCAGGCCTACTGGTAGAACCAGGTCTTCAGCACCTTCCAGAAGAGTATTAGAGTGGGAGCCGTTCTAATCTCTGGGAGAATGTTGTTTCAGAGAGAGTGAGCCACTACGGAGAAAGCCCTTCTTCTGGGTCCCACCATGTGTATCTCCCTCAGGAATGCGACCTGCAGCATACTCTACCTCCCTGCACTAATGGGTCTAGTAGATGTGATGACAAGATATGGTCCCTCAGATATCCTGGTCCCAAGCCATGAAGGGCTTTAAAGGTGACAACAAGCAGCTTGAATTGCACCTGAAGCAAATCAGCAGCCAATACTGCTCCCTCAGGAAAGCTGATACATGTGCACACTGGGGTCTGCACAAAACCATGCAGGCTGATGCATTTTGCACCAACTGGAGCTTCTGGATACTTTTCAAGGGTAGCCCCATGTAAAGTGTATTTCAATAGTCAAGATGTGTAGTAACTAAGGCATGAGTGATGGTAAATAGGAATTGTTAGTCTAGGAAAGGGCATAACTGGCACACAAAGGCCTATCTGGCCACAACCATCATTTGCTCTTCAAGGAGGAATAATGAGTCCAGGAGAACCCCCAGATTATGCAAAGCGTCTATTTGGGGTAGTGCCACCCCATCCAAGACCAGAGATGGCAATTCTCCCTGAGCTAATGAACCCAAACCCAGAGCCACTCGATCTTACTAGGTTTTAGTTTCAATCCATTGCTCTCCATCCAGCCCCTAACAGCCTCCAAGCACTGCAAGAGGGAGGACATGGCATCACTTAACTCACCACGGACCAAGACATACGTCTGACTATCATCAGCATATTGGTGATACCTCAGTCCAAGGTGACGGATGATCTCATCCAGCAGCTTCATATAAATGCTGAACAGGAGTGGAGAGTATACTGTGCCCTGTGGAACCCCGCAAAGCATTGGGCGAGGGCTGGATCTTTCTTCTCCTATTAACACTGACTGAGAGTGGCTGCAGAGAAAGGAAGTGAACCAGCATAGCACAAGGCCTCCCACTGCCAGCTCCAGGAGAATACCATGGTCGATGGTATTGAAAGCTGCCGAGAAGTCAAGTAGAGCAGGGTTGGATGCACTATCCCCATCCGCTTCCGCCAGAAATCATCCAAAAGTGCAACCAATGCCGTTTCTGTCCCAAATCAGGCCTGAATCCTGACTGGTAGGAATTGAGATAATCCATCCAGAAACCTCTGGAGCTGCCACACAACCCTCTTCTCAAAATCTTCCCCAAAAAGGGAAGCTTGGAGATGGTGGGGAATTATCCAACTGGGTGGAGTCCAGGGATGGCTTCTTAAGAGACAGACCATCACCTCCTTAAAGTGCAGGGGCACTGCCCCCTCCTGTATGGAAGCATTAATCACTGTCCAAGTCCACCCGCCTGTCACCTCATGGGAAGCTTTCACAAGCCAGGTGGGACATGGGTCTAAAACACAGATGCTTGTAAACGTACTCCCTAGGATTATATTCATTTCCTTGGGAGCAACAGGATCAAACTGTTCCAAGATAACAGGGTGTGAGAAAAATATCCCAGATATATTTTCTACATATCAAAAAAATGGTCAAAGAGACTATGATCAACAAAAAGCATGTATTTTATTTCATTTGCTCAAGTGGATTCCCAAACAAATGAGAATAACTACAAGGTACATAGGCGCACCTTAAATACACAAAATGATGTATCAAAATGCGTCATAACCTGGATACAAAAATACAGTTGCGTGCAAAACATACAATGTGAAACACATGGAAATTCCCCAAATGTTCCAAAAAAACCAGGTAAATTCCAGTAACATATGTATTCAGAAAACCCCAAAAGACTTCGCTTTCCCAGAGCTAAACAATAAGATCATTACCGGCATTTCCTGTTCCAGGCTATTTCTGGTCAAGTCACAGTAGCTTTCTGATTCTGCTCCAAGCTGTAATTTTCCAGAGTGGCTTGCTGGCTAGTCAGATATTCAAGATGGAGTCTATCAGGTTCCTTAAAAGACCTCAACCAATTTACTCAAATAACTAGGATTTCATCCCTATTCTCACACAGGGCAAGAACCTGCCTCAGCTGCTTCCACCAGACCAGCAACCATGCCGGCATCTAAATGGGAACAAAGTCAAGTGATTTTGCCTTCCAGAAAATCACCGAATTCCTCAGCACGTTCCTTCAGGTGGACCTCAATCTCCTCCTTCCCCAGGAAGAGGAGGCTCACCTTAATGAGGGTTGCTGGACAATTATCTGCAGATGCAATTAATGTGGAGAAGTATTTACACTTCACCGTACGAATCGCCATGATGTAGGCCTTTGTTGCAGCTCTTGAGAAACCCATCGCCCATGACGCTCCAGCTGCTCGGCAGAGCATTGCGCAGGAGCCGTACGCTACGTGCGCATGCACAAATGCACCAATCAGCTGAAATAGAGGTAAGGAGAGCAGGCGGGCAGGTGGGCCCTCCAGAGCACTGTACCAGAATGGTACCTGATGCTCCCAGCAGGCACCGGTACACCTGTATCGGGCCTACCGGTCATATCCCACCACTGCCCTGGAGGCTACTAGAGATTCTCTGATAATAACAGCACACACCCTTCCCATCCCTGAGGTCTAGACTGGTGCCATGCTCGATAACCCATTGCGCACATTTCTATAGGGTAAAACCTCCCTCTGGGCCCCGCCAGTTCTCGGTAATACAAGCCAGATCAGCATTCTCTTCAAATTGGCAATAAGACTAGCCTTATCGCAGGCTGATCTGACATTTAAAAGCAGCAGCCTAAGACCAGGGCCACCACAGATTTTCTGACCAGTTAATTTGTTAAATTATTTGAATCCCAACACTGGATGCAAACCATCTCTTTTGTAGAGTTTTTCATTGGACCAGCTGCAGACATCATGACCCTCAAGTCCAGCTTGACTTCTTGAAATTATCCAGACATCTGGAACAATATGAAAGACTTGCCTTTGCCTTTTAGATTGACCTCTCAGTCTAGCCTACAGTCTTAGAAGTTCACATCTACATATTAACCCCTCTTATCCTGCATAGCAAGATCTGCCAAAGTTGACTCGTGTGCTCTCAGATGTTGTCATGTACTTTCAGATATTACTATATGATGCAACTGATCAGGCTACTATACACATCTGATTCATACTTTCAAGCATCTATAAAACAATTAGCCCAGTTAAAACAACATAAAGAATGTAAAACAGCTCAACATATGAGAAGTGTGACTCCTTGAATAAAACAGGATGTAAATCTGGGTGGGGTCAGTCTCAACAGATCAGGAAACTACACTGTGGAACAGAGATCAATATATTCAATTTAGTATAGTTCTGTGGACGGCTTACATCTTACCCATGATTGATCTGCTTTCCCCATTTGTCCAAAAGGATAACACATATTTTCTTTCTCCCACATATTATCTTTTATGCCTCTACAACCAGAGTACTGAGACGGCTTTGAAAGGAAATGTCAAACAATTGCACTGGATTAAAAGGTCATTATGTGAATTACGAATCAGTTGATGCTGAATTTTCCACTTCAGCACTGCCTGAAAGTTCAGATTCTTCCTTTCCTTTTTCTCCCTCCCTCCCTCCCTCCCTTTTCTTTTTTGCATTCCACCTTGAGGATTTGCAGCTATTCTGTTGAAAAAAAAACATGTAAATTAATAAAAGACCTAATCAGAAGGAGAGTCCTTCTCTCCCTTGAATGGATTATAATGCCCCAGGGCACCGTCAGGATACTTGTGGCAATTAACACAAAGCCAAGGGAAGAAGGGTGGGGAGCCAACACTTCTAATAAACAAATCTACCCCCAGGCTCAGAACAAGAGTCTCATCATAGCTAAGCAAACAGACCTTAATATGAAATGAACCTAACAAATCCATGTGAAAAGCTTCTTTTGTTTTTATTTTTTCCTTCCAACTATTATGTTCCAAACAAGATGATTTGGTCCTTAATCCTTCTGCCTAAAAATTATCTTAAAAGAACAACAACAACAATAAAAGAATTTTAGAATAGAATTCTTTATTGGCGAAGTGTGATTGAACACAAAAAAAATTGGTCTTTGGTACATATGCTCTCACTGTTCATTTAAAAAAATACATTCATCAAGAATTATAGGTTACTGTACGGAGTATATGACGCACCTTTTTCCCTCAAAAAAGAAGCTGAAAATCTGGGTGCATCTTATACACTGAATACAGCCTCCTGAAACCCCACCCCTTCACCAAAATGGCCCTGCATAGCTTGGAGGAGGCTCACGGTAAAGACTGATAAGCATCTTTTAATACTGTGTAGCAATTTCCAAAGTATTTTTGTCTCTTGTGAGACAATTGACATGCTGAAAGTATTTTCGTAGCTCTTTCTTTAACTTAGCTTTGTTAAAATCTCCTGAAACAATGGGGAGTGAATCTGGGTATTCAACTTCAGTCCACATAATCTGGTCAGCTGGATTTCATAATGCATTGTTTACACAAGTTTGTGGAGAAACATACACAGCAATTAGAGGGAATGAGAAGAACTCTCATGGAGAATAAAATGGTTTGCAATTGATAATTAATGTCTCTAAGTCTACATCAGTGGTGGGATTCAAATAATTTAACAATTGGTTCTCTGCCCTAATGATTTCTTCGAACAACCAGTTCATCAAACTGCTCAGAAAGTTAACAACCAGTTATTTCAAAGTGGTGCGAACTGGCTGAATCCCACCACTGATCAACATCACAGAATTTCTTTAGTATAGTTATATTTCCACATCAGCGGCTGTTAATATATAAAGATAGGCCTCTTCCCTTCTTTTTACCTGATGTTTCTGCAATTTTGTCTGCTTTTGTATCTGAAACCCTGGGATATGCAGGCTGCTATCACCAAATGACTCATTTAGCCAGGTTTCAGTGAAGCAGAGAGCTGCTGAATTGTAAAAAAACAATGTTGCATCTGAGAAGTATTTCACCCATTTTATTAGCATAGATTAGTCAGAAAGAGTGATGGGAGAAGGGTTTTTATCCCACTTTTACTTACTCTATTCAAAATTCCCACTCGCTTACCACTTCTTCGCCTCTGGCATCTCCTCCATTTGTTTTTGTTTATCCATTGTTCAGAGGAAGTTGCTTCTTCCTGTGTTAGGCAGTCCCCACTCATGGTAAATTCTGAACTTCCAAATGAAATATTAGATTTTCTCACCATTAACCTATTTTCAGGAAACACTGTGTATTCTGTTGTGTCTTTGTAAACACTTCTGACAAATGCCGTATTATTTACTTAAGCACATTTAATAGTGATGGGATGGTTGCATGTAAAACTAATGCAGTGTTTATACTTGTAAAAATCCATTAGTTGTAAATTAAGAAGATAATTAAATACATACACACAGTATATCACAGAAGTGGTGGCCACACAAAATATAGACACTTTGGGCCCCTTTGGACCTTATCACTTAAGGGTGTACTCACTTTTGTTGCCAGCAGCTTAGGCATTAAAGTCTATGTGTTGCATTATTTTGAGGAGACATCACATTGACACTCTTATACAAGCTGTATACTCACTACTTTACATTGTAGCCAAGTGTCATTTCTTCAGTGTTGTTATATGAAAACCCTGTGTGTGTGTGTGTGTGTGCGCGCGCGTGCGCGTGCTCTTTTATCAAAATAGGATAGCTGATCCCTAGAATTGCTTTGATTTTTTTACCCAAAAATTGCTTATTTTAAGTATTTGATCTTGCTGGCATTTTATTCATAAGAACGACAGTGTTTAATAGTTACATTGTCTATCTAAGAAGGAGAAAGGCAAAATTCTAGTCCTAATCCAGCTATGAAACTTTTTTTTTTTTCTGGTCACAATCTCTTCACCTGTCATGTTAATAAGAGAAAGTTCTATTAAGCATGATTGCTTGAACTCCTTGGATAAAAATAGAATATAAAGGCTAATGATCTTTCAGCCTTTCGGTGGCTAACATCCTGATTACAGCACAGTGTATTAGAGATTTCTTTGAACTCTAACAATCTTCCGCATTTTTCCATTTTACAAAACAGGATCTGTCAGGAATAGGGGGCTCTTGGATTGTTCTGGAACTTTCTTAAGAGAAGCTTGTACAACCATGCCTTATCACTTCAAAGTCTTCCAGGGAACCTTAAAAAAAATTGAACAGCCCAGTTATTTAGAATCCCTTAGAGATATATTGATGGCATTTAACTAACTGGTCTAAATTGCATGCCATTGGAAATGGATTGCTCAACAGGAACATTATGCCTCAAGCTAAGTTCCTGAGAACTGCATGTGCATGTATGGCAACAGTTTACTTCTGCTCTGAAATGATTTGTATTTCTGCTGTTATGGCAATTGGTGGAAAGGCACTGAAGTTGTACTGTGTTCCCCCCTCCCCCTTTATTCTTAATGAACAGTCTCCAAGGGAAGGAAAAGAAAACTACCAAGCTCTGGAGGCTTCTTGTCAAGTTCTGTCTCAATAGTTATCCAGATGCTTCCACCTGCTGATTCTCAAGCTCTTGTTCAGTCTGTTTCCCATCTGAAACTGGGCAATGTCTACTTTCATCTTAGGATATCTCCTGATTGTCTCCAGGCAGCACACTCAAAATTCTAGACTTCAATGATATTATTGAACAAGGCAAACATATGTATTTAAATCTAGTAAGAGGCTACACACATGCTAGCCAGAAGAAATAATAATTCTTCATTTATATTTAACAGAATGACAACACAAGACAGATGTGTAATTTCCACTATAGTCCTTGATCATGCTGAATAAGAAACAGTATCTAACAATTTTCGGAGAATTCAAGTTTCTTATCACAGAAATAATCTATTTTTCTCTCCCTTTTCTAAAAAAGAAAAAAAAAGCCATCCTGACAATAGTCTTAATTCACTACGTTACCTGGCTATTTAAACTCACAGCCAGCTTGCTGAACATGGCATGCATTATTTTCTCCATTTCATAATAAATATGTTGCATTTTCTAAGGAAGGAGGATAAATTAAAGGTCTTTAATTATTGTGAGACTCCTTTTAGAATTTGGAATCAAACGCAAATGCATGCACAAACACACACACACACACACCGACAGCCATAGGCATTTGCTTTGGATAGCGAGATGGGTACCATATAAATTTAATAAACAAGTAAATATTTGGGATTGAGAAAGATGACAGTGAATTGCAACATATATTTTGCAAGTATCCCTTATTAGTTGCATTATATAAGCTATTTTGGATTTATATTTAAGACAAAAAAAAAACTTTGCCTCAAAGAGAGCATTTGGATAAGAGAATTCAGGGAATCTTCCTTATTCACATATCCCAGTTCTTTTTCTTAGTTAGAATTGGAGAGCAGACATTATATCACAAAGTCCTCCAGTGACACCTAGCGGTCTCAGCTGAAATATAAATTTGTTGCAGATACAATATTGGAAAAGGGCCTGGATGGAGATGTTATTTTATGGGTTGTAAAACAAGGAGCAATTATGATGAAATATATATATACTGGGAATCATGTAAGGACTTACTTATTTGCCATAAGAGTAATATATCTGACTCGTTCACAACTTCTGTATTAAATAGATAAAAATGAAAAGTAGTGTGTTTGTGGGTGTTTGATACAAGCACCAAATTATATTCATATTACCTTTCTATTCTGAAAATCAAAAGATTTCTCACTAGGGACCTTTGCATTATCCAATTCCTGGTCCTCTTAACATGAAATTTCAGAGACTAAACCCAAATCCAGTGCACTTAAAGTATGTGATCCATTCTAAATTATATTCCCCTTACAATCATTTGTTTCATGTATGTATGTGTGTGTGTATAATTAATGTTTAAAAAAATAAAAAGCAATCTAAATTTTGAATGAAAAAAGGAAAGTAGTAAGTGAAAAAAGTGCAAAGAAAGAAACAGAAAGGAGAAAGTTATATTGTTCTGATCTTAACAGTAATTATGTTTATATTTTATCCTCTCTTTCTCTAAGGTTACAACGTAATTTTCTTCTTTCTGTAATCTACCCTTTATAATGATTAAACCTGTAAGTCTAAACATCTTTACATATCTTGTTTCTGTATTAGCCTTCAGTAATAAAAATATGTTTTTAATCTTTATTAACAACTGCTTCAACATTTTTTTTTACTCTTAATCCCATTATTTCTGACTTCACTAGAAAAGAGGTCCTGCATTAAGCCTACTTGGCCCTCAACTAAAAAGAACAATTGTTCAGCTGGCATTCTTTGGGAACCATATGTTGATGGTCTTCAAATGGAAAAGGAAATGCTGTGTGATACATTGAATGAATGGCATGAATAAAACAGTTATGGAACGGTGAGTGATTCTTCGCATAAAAGTGCAAAGCTACAAAATTGAAAATCTATGCATTGTTGGATATTTTAATTCAACAGGAGTCTTTGTTAGATGTGTTCCTGAGCATATTTTATATCTCTAACATCCCACCCCATTTACACCACACTTTCTCTCATCTATTATCTAACATCTATCTATCTATCTATCATCTATCTATCTATCTATCTATCTATCTATCTATCTATCTATCTATCTATCATCTATCTATCTATCTATCTATCTATCATCTATCTATCATCTATCATCTATCTATCTATCATCTATCTATCTATCTATCTATCTATCTATCTATCTATCTATCTATCTATCTATCTATCTATCATCTATCATCTATCTATCTATCATCTATCTATCTATCTATCTATCTATCTATCATCTATCTATCTATCTATCTATCTATCTATCTATCTATCATCTATCTATCATCTATCTATATCTAGCATCATATTTAGAAACTACTCATCTCTTCAGGTCCTTCATAGAGGGACTCTGGGCATTATATGAATGTTAAAAACATAAAATTGAATACGGGATTTAAACATTTTCTGTGCAAGCCTCAAGCAAAATGGCAGAGCCAAGTCTTTAGATATTTTTGAGTGGCCAGAAGACTGGGACCCATCTCGCCTCTAGGAGTAGAATATTCCAAAGGCAGGGGGCAATAGTAGACAGTTCTCTTCCTGGATTTTGCCAGTCAGAATTCTTTAACTGACAGGGTCTGTAACATACCTTTCCTGGGTGGATAGGCTGATGAGTTTCAAAGGCAACCTGGCCCTATGTCTTTAAAGGTCATAACCAAATCCTAGAAGTAAATTGACATCCAATGTAGCTCAATCAATCAATCAGAATGAAACTGGAAGGGACATTGGAGGTCTTTTAGTCCAACCCCCTGCTCAAGCAGGAGACCCTATACCATTTCAGACAAGTGATCATCCAGTCTCTTCTTAAAACATCTAGTGATGAAGCACTTACAACTTCTGACGGCATTAAATTTCATGTTGTTGGATAGGGCCTATTGTTCAAATCTATCCAGATCTTTTTGGATCCTGAGCTCGTCTTCTGGGGTGTTAGCTATTTCTGCCAGCTTAGTGTCATCTGCAAATTTATGAGTTCCACTTCTATTCTCTCATCTAAGTCATTTATGAAGATATTGAAGAGTACTGCACTGAGACAGAACTCTGTGGCACCCCACTTACTTCCCTCCATGTAGATGTAGTACCATTAAGGACGACCTTTTGAATACGGTTTGTCAGGCAGTTACAAATCCATCTGTTGGTATTGTTGTTTATCACACATTTTTCTAGCTTACAAAAGAAGTAGGATGTGGTCTAGTTTGCCGAATGCCTTACTGAAATTTAAATATACTATGTCATCCACAGCATTTCACTTGTTTACTAATTTAGTCACTTTGTCAAAGAATGAAATAAGATTGGTTTGGCATGATCTGTTTTTAACAAACCCAAACAAACTCTTGCAGCAAAGGTGTTGCCTGGACTTTCTTTCTTTGGGTAGCCGAGATTGCTCACACAGCCACATTTTCAGAATTCTCAATTAAGGAGAAAATTCCATTAAAATGCTAATAATATAGTTGTATTATGTGTAGAGTATTAAATAGGCTTACTGATCATAGATTTTTATCATACTATCAAGAGCTCCTATATTACAATAAGTTACTTCAAACGTTTGGCAAGCATACAGTAATAACGGTACTGTTTTCTGGATCTTTGATCCTTGTGGCATTCTGAATTATATACAAGTGATTTTACCCCATCATGAAATTTATAGAATAGGATTACAAGGATTGTATATGGCAAGATGAATTTGTTTAAAGAAATCTTTTGTGCTGTAGAGACTTGATTGTCTCTAGAGCACAGAAAATGTTTTTTTCTGCTCTAGTAACAAAAATGCTTCCCATTGATTGACTGCCTTCCTTTACTATTTGCAATGATGTATTTTTGCTGGTACTTGTATCTCCTTAAAAGCTTGGAGTAATTGATGGGAAGCTTCGGAAGGTGCTTTTTTCAGAAAAGCTTCTTTTAGGTTACGAGTATCACAGAAGGCTTCACAGCAGAGAAATAGAATACCAGTACTTTACTCTGTAAAACAAGGGAGCCACATTATTTCATGAAGTCACTTGTTACTGCAGCTGTGCAGTAACATAAAATAACAGCAGTCACTTTGATAAACAGCTCTTCAAATATTTGCTGGGATGTCTATGATTGAAAACTTTATACATCTGGTTAAAAACTGTATACATCCTGGAGTTCTCCAGCATACGCTGCCCCATAGGGCATTATGCACATTTCTGTTGGAATGGTGAATTCATGTTTGGCAGCATCACAGATACATAGCTAGTAATTTAGAGTTAAAGCTTTCTCATTTGGGTTGTACTTTTAAAGCAAGACATGACTATACCGACTACCTACATCATTTGTTATAGGCCGGGGAGTGAAATACATGATCCTTTGGACATTACTAAAGTGAGATACCATTTTACCAACCATGGTCAATAGTGAAGGAATCTGAAATTGTTTGCTTAATGGCTATTAATATTCCTAGCAGAATATTAAGTGACTAAAAACTCCTGGAGCTACACAATAGCATTACATTTAGTCTTAAGATTCTCTTCTGAACACATGTTATTTAAGGCAATTACCATGGTTTATATTTTCAAAAAGTTCTAATTTAAAAGAATTGGTGAAATTGGGATTTTTATTTGTCTCCACTGAGATTGTCTACAAGTAGGTTGTTTCCATCAAATATATAAAATAGCTGTTGTCTTTGCCACTTATTTTCTCCAAAATGGCAGGTTAGATAGATGCGCCCTCACAGATAGAAATGAACAGTCTGTATATAAACTTGATACAGAGCTTGTTGATTATGCATAAATATAACATACTATTCACATGGACTTAGATATATAGGAATATTAAGCATGTTATAGGGAGATATGGCAATCAGATTATGATTATTCTAGAAACAAAAAGTTTCACAATCTCAATTAAGTAAAAATTGAAACATTGTGTACTTCCTTTTCATTAGGAAAAAACGGGCACATGACTTAATTCTAGCATGAGTAAACTGATTCCTTCCATAATAAGTCTTCTTGCCTTCCTAAATAAGGCTAGAAATTCATCTAACCTCTATCAGGTAACACATTAAAACTTAAGGATTACTTAATGTTGATTTGACTTTAATGCAATTTTTAATATCAGCTGTTTGTTTAAGTATTTTATTTTTCTATGAAATTAATATGATAAAAATAAATTTGTAAGCATGTTCAGATCATGTTCCTTCAACACAAATTTTTCGTCCTTCCTCAATTCAGTCTTTAAAATGATGAACTTACCTGAAGCATATAATCAGGATAAATTCGAAAGGCTAAGTACTCATTCAGATTTGTTACACTTTAGTCTTTCTAGTTTATTAATTATATACTGTATTTTTTGGAGTACAAGACGCACCAAGGTTTTGAAGAGGCAAATAAAAAAAAAGTAGATAGGTAGATAGAGGGATAGACAGGGAGAAGAGAAATACAGTAGGTAGGTAGGGAGAGAGGGAGAAAGTAGGTAGGTAGTTAGATAAAGGGCTAGAGAGCGAGAAAGAAAAGAGAGATAGAGTGTGTGTAGGTAGGTAGATAGAGGGATAGAAAGAAATAGAAAGAGGGAGAGAGAGAGAGAAATACAATTGATAGATAGGGAGACAAAAAGAGAGTAGGTAGGTTGGTAGGTAGAGGGATAGAGAAAGAGAAATAGAGAGAGAGAAATACAGTAGATAGGTAGGGAGAAAGTAGTTATGTAGGTAGGTAGATAAAGGGATAGGGAGATAGAGAAAAAGAGAGTGAGTGTAGGTAGGTAGAGGGATAGAGAGACAGAAATAGAAAGAGAAATACAGAAGATAGGGAGAGAGAGTAGGTAGGTTGAGGGATAGAGAGAGAGAAAGAGAAATACAGTAGGTAGGTAGGGAGAAGGAGAGAGTAGTGAGGTATGTATGTATGTAGGTAAAAGGATAGAGAGATAAAGAAATAGAGATAGAGAAATACAGTAGGTAGGTAGGGAGAGAGAGTGTGTGTATAGGTAGGTAGGTGGATAGAGAGAGAGAAATAGAGTTAGAAATACAGTAGATGGGTAGCTGTTTCTGCTGGCACAGCACTTGATCAATGTAATTCTCCTAAATCAGTTAAAGAGCTTTCCAAAGGGGGAAAAAATATTTTTTGCAGTCTGCAAACCTCCCCAAAACGGCCCATTTTTCATGAAAACAGGCCCGTTTCCCCCCCAAAAAAAGCCTTGGGAGGGGCTTGCAGAGTGCTTCCGGGGGGGCGGGGGGAAACGAGCAAAAAATGGGCCCATTTTTTGTCAAAGAAATTGCATGCATAGCCTTATGGAGGCTTATAGAGTACTGCTGGGGACTGGGTGGGGGGCAAAAAACAGCCTGTTTTTTGCTCATTTCTGCCCTACCCAGCCCCCAAGAGCTCTCTGAAAGCCACCATAAGGGTATGCACAGCTATTTTGGTGAAGGGGCGGGGCTTCAGGAGGCAAAAAATACTGTATTCGGTGTATAAGATGCACCTAGATTTTCAGTCTCTTTTTTGAGGGGAAAAAGGTGCGTTTTATAGTCCGAAAAATACGGTTCTTCATTGTAAAAAAAAAAAAGTGGCCACAATACTTTTTTTCGCTTCTAATCTGCTAGGACAAGAAAGATTTCTATAACTTGGTATTTACAGAATAGGAAGTCTTTCTTGCTAGCACAGGAATTAAGAGCTAACCACAAAATCCCAACTGCTACTGGAAATATATAACGAAGGATAACATTTCAAAAGAACTAAGCATAGGCCCTTTATCAAATTACCAAACTAATGTTGGTGATGTGCAGAATTACTTTTGCCATATGACTGTGGGGGGTGAAGAGAGTGGGATTAGCTGATTTTATGAATCCTCAATGCTGACATAAATTATCTATAAACTCGTTTGCTAAAGGACAGTTTTCATAAGTAAGTCCAACAAAGTAGTCCGTAATATATAAATTTATTTTTCTTTGTTTATTTCAATACAAGTTCAGTGAGTTTTTAAACTCAACCAATTGCTCATTACAGAAATACAAAATGTAATATATCCAAATTCAAGAAATAAAATCCATGGTCACAATTTAGAGAACCAACCGTACTTACATGCAAAAGGTGGGTGCAAACACAGTAAGGAGTGGTGTCTTATTGGCCAATCAGCCCCTCTTTCGTTCTTGCCCCACCACAATCAATATTGCGTTGCTAGCAGTTTTACAGCAGCATAAAGGGTTTTACATAACCACGCAGTTTAATTCACCTCAACATAATTACAGTGCAATGTCATGCTCACCATTTAATATAAAAGTGATAAAACCTTATGACCACATGAAATGATAATGCCAAAATGGTTAGCGTTTCCAATTCCACACCAAGGTTTAAAAACATACAGTTTCCCTCTATGAAAAAAATGTTAATTTTTGCAGTTACTTTGGGGATCATAAATGGAGACAAAGAAAGAAAGAATGATCTGTCATGCTATACTATCTCACTTAAACCTTTTCTTTCAAAGGATCATGTATCTTTAAACAGGACACAAGTAGGCTAGGGCAAAGAATTACCAGAACTTTGAATCAGAAATAGTTAAAACTCTCTAGTCTCTTGGACATGAGAGAATCACAGTGAGTTTGTGGACAAGAGGCTCCCAAAACATCCCAGATATAACTCTAAGACATCTCTAGTTTGTAGACAATCAGTGAATAGATGAGAAACACATCTTCCCAAAGAGCCAAAAACAATATTGGCCCAAAGAAAGAAATCATCCAACAACTGGTACTGTATAGATTATTATTGTTCCTATTCAAGCTCCATCTGAACCTTCAAGTTATGGAACTTGGACTATAAAATGGTACATCAAACCAATTTATAGTTGACAACACCAAAGGAATAGACAGAATTAAGGGTGAAGAGATATAAGTAAATTTCAATTAAAAGTTCCTTAGATTTGAAGATATCATATCCAGAGAAATGTGTAATGGGACAAATGCTAGGAATAAGCAAAATTATGGATAAGCAACAATTCTTATTGTAATGAAAGGTAACTTGGTCATTAAATTAATACGCATGTGCATGTTAGTGTATGTGCATGTATGTGTATACCGAGTTTATCACATACATGGTACTGGGACAAATCTATAATAAATTATAATAAATTATAATAAATAACCCTATTTTTTTTACTTGTTTGTTTCCTAACTATCACAGTGTCAGATAAATATAATTTCAGTTAATACTTGAAAATGAATGAGTAGCCTTTTCCAATGGTGATTTTTAAAGCTAAATGACCAACTTCAATAATTTTTTGAAAAAAAAAATGCTCTTATAAAATTTAATGGAATGGAAAAGTCTCCCTCCCCTAAGAAATAGAAGAATTGTTCACTTGTTTGATCTCAGAAAACTAACTCAGTTCAGATTACAAGGAAGATAATGGCATACCATTTCAGTACGGTTGCTAAGAAAACTATCTGGATGTATCTATGAAATCATATCTACGAGATCATAGAAAGAGTTGACTTCTATGTCTCAAACATTTGCTTATTATTTTCTTCTGATACAAAACGAGCTTCAAGAAATACTATGCCTTCTAAACCATTGTTTCCTCATGAAGCTACGGTCCTCTTTAAACTAAAGTACATATTCCTTGTGCATTAAGTCAAAATGAGTTTTCGATTCAGGCTTTCATGTACAGAATATACCGAACAGAAAAGTTTACCTTTGTAATTTTTAGATATATCAAAATGAGTGTCTGCAAATGATGGGAAACATAATCACAAGTATCATGATGCAAATGGCAGGCATTACATAATTTGCATCACTTCCTGACAGCATTATTGGGGCTTATACTGGATACTTAGGTACATTAGCCTTTCCCAACCCGCCTGTTTCTAGATGTATCATAAAGTCAACTTTTTAAACCATAAATTGCTCTGTGAACATGGCAAGGAGATCAGGGAGGGTCCTCCACAACCAGTTTAGATTGCACATGACAACCAGCATTACGGCATGTCAAGAAATCTCTCTTCCTAAGAAACAGACAACTCTGAGTTTTAAAAATACTACATAATACTGTTAGTGGGACATTTACAATAGCTGTCCATGAAAACGCAAGCCATTCACATACTCCATACAAAATAAGACACTGATATGTAGTACGAGTTCTAATTCTGGAAGAAAATCACATTAATAATCCAGCTTTCTATAAGAAAAAGTCATGGGCCAATTTGCACAGAACAGAATTAATTTCAAGCATACTTTCTAATTTTCTTCAATGAATAATTAGCAGTCATTTTTTTCAAATTTATTATTTAAACATTATTCACCATTCAAATAATTTTATTCTGTTAATCAATAATTTGAATCCAATTAAAGAGTCCCATTGGCTAATAGTACAGAATCCCAAAGAATTTGGAATGACATGTACTATCATTTGATACATCTCTACTTACACTGGAATAGTTTTTTCTATTAAATATGCATTGCTAAAACACAGTGCAGTACAATTAGCCCTCCTGCATAACATGAAGTTTTTTCCCTATAATCATTTTATCAAAATCCTCAATATATAAAATATTTATAGCATACACTTTAAGAAAAAAGCATACACTTTCTCAGGCAGAAATATAATGGTAAAAGGCAACAGCATTGATAGCAAATAAATAATTCTTTCAATGTTGGAGAATTCCAATTATGCATACTGACACTGGAATTCTCATCCCCTGGAAATCCACTGACTTTAAAATCCATAATTCTGGAAGTCTTAAAGCTTAATGTTGTAGCATGAAACAAAAAGAGAAGCAAACTGACCAATGCTACAGGATATTAAGCTGCAAGAAGGAACCTTTTCAACTGTAAATTTTGTTATACAAGGCAGAATTCTTTAGCTTATGTAGTAGGAGTACATTTTTATCCATCCAAGACTAGTGCATTTTAAAAAAGTTTAAAAAATACTCTGAGTTTTGATTAGCTGCACTTGATTCAAGTGTTGCTTGTTGTGGAGATTTCAAAAGGTGTTTTCCTTTTTAAATCAAACCTGTTGCTACACTAAGCAGACAAGTGTACAACAAAAGGGTAGTCCATGGGATAATTCACATTTCCAAACCAGAGGAATTATCTTATTCCAATTCGGGAAGTCATCCATTCCAGCCCTTGGCACAATCTGGGAGAAAAGAATAATACTCAGGTCTTAACAAACATCTGTTTGTTAATTATTGTAGCACTATTAGTTTCCATTAAGAGATAATTATTTAAAGGCAAAATGTTAAGAACCTAAACAAAATGCATTGTTTTGTGATTATGCATCTAAAAATGGAAGGAAGGAAGGAAGGAAGGAAGGAAGGAAGGAAGGAAGGAAGGAAGGAAGGAAGGAAGGAAGGAAGGAAGTTAAGCAGTTGAGCGGCAGACAGGCATTAACTTTTGTACCACTTAGCATTTTGACACCCCAGTCTGCTCCAGGCCAAGCCCAGGCACAATAACATAATGGTTTTAAAGAAAAAAAGCAGAGGACTATCTGGGTACATCAAAATTCACTAATCCTGGTCTCTTCAATTAACAAAATAGATAACTAAACCTACTGTAGCTCATTTAAATACATCTGCCTTCTATCCAGTGACCCCAAATTTAAAATTATTCTGTAGTATATTATATAAATTTCCATTTTGCTCCATAGCCAAAAGTATTTGATCTGAAATATCTGATTGTGGGAAAATGTTAATTAGAGTAATTTCAAAGCTCTTCTTGAAAATTACTCAAATATGTTCATGTTTTCTTAAATATTTAGCTTAAGCTTTAAGAAACTAATGGCACTGCCCCCCCTTTCTATTAACAATTTATTTCCTTAATTGAGAAGCTAATATTAATCATGAAGTTTAGAAATATTTATTTAGCTTGAATGAAAAATATAGAAGTTGTAAGTTTCTCTGAAGTAAAATATTTTATTACAATACTTACCCTTCTCCTGTTAATGCACAGCAGGACTGAATGTGCCACGGGTGATCCTTTATGGAACTAAGGGTTAGATACTTGGAAATTTCAGCTGCTGACATACAACCCTTCATATCTTGCTTATTTGCAAAAATGAGAACGGCAGCTTTTTTTAAATCCTGTAAATTGCAATATTTAGATGACTCAGATAACGATGATGCTACACATATAAATCCTATATAAATATATATGCTGTTATAGCAATTGCTTTAACATAAGGTAGTGATGCATTTCCCTGTGCCAGAATAGGATAATCTTTTTAAGAAGTACCACACAATGACATGTAAGCTTAACAAGCAACAACAAAAAGTCAATACCTTAAAACATTAAATTTTAGCCTTTATCAAAGTTTGCCCCCCTCCAAAATAAAATTATTTCTCCAGTGCTGTACGTCATAATTTTTGCCAATGAAATACTTTGTTGGCCCCAGAAGGCTGTTTCAGAGATTTGCCAAACTTTCTGTAATAAAGGATATAAAATCAGAACTCTGTTCTGCATTAGTTGGCAGGTTCTGCCATCCACTTTTACAGCCCTTAAAATCCAAACTGAAGTTGGCATTCCAGAATAAGGATCAAAGATTCCTTTTACCCAAACTAATTTAATGTTGGCTTCAAATTCATTCATAGAATTTTCTCAGCAACAATCTCCCCTTGGGAATTTTTATTTACTTCCTGGTATAAATCCTGGGAATGCATAAGGAATACAGTCAAGGCTAAGTGAAATACCTCATGGGCCAACATTCGGTAGAGTTCTTCTTTTGTGACGGACAACCTCTCACGATCAATACTGTCAACTACAAGGATTATAAACTGCGGAAAAAGGAAGAGTTGAAGAAAGAACTGAAGAAATATGTTGTAAAACAGGAAGTTTCCTTTTAAATACGCTTTATGTGAAACTGCATAAGACTGTTGCACAAACAAGAGCAACATAGCTTCTTTTCCACTCTTTCTTAAGCTCCTGCTCTTCTCGTAGAGCAAATGGCAAGGAAATCTTATGGTGCAAAGTAACAGGAGCATTTAGCACTGAAAGTTTTTTGTTTTCCTCTTCAGGCTTTTCAGAGATCAAAACCATATGGTACCACTCATGGGCAAGGAGAAAAGATCCCTTCCTATAGCTTGAAAGCCTTAAAAACACAGAGACTCCAAGCAAAGCCTTTTTCTACTACTGTCTTTGCAGGAATATCCTGCTTTAAATCTCATCTCCTTTGCTAAACCACTGGGCAGAATGAAACCTTGGTACCAACTGATGCGTTTATAATAATGCCCCCCCACTTCTTATTAACAAAAAAGTAGTATTTCTCCTTGTAAGGTTTTTCACACAAATCTCCAATACCACCAACATGAACAATCAATATTGGACACACACAACGAACCAACCTGAGACCAGCCATCATTAACTTGTACCAATTGCAAACCAGCTTGGCTAAAGGACATTCAGAAGACAGACACTTGGCTATAAAGACAGGAACCCAGTTAGTCCTTGCTTACTTGCCTGTGATTACCTTGCCTCTGAAGATGTCACCAATGTCAGGAAATTTGTTCCCTAGACCAGGGATCCCCAACCTGTGGGCTGCAGCCCACTATCTGGCCATGGTCTATTTGTAACCAGGCTGTGAGAGTGGTGGTCCAGTATGCAGACAGGCAGTGGGCACCCCTGCTCACAGCCCCACTTGCAAATGAAGCCATGCAGGAATCCACTGTCTGCTCCTTGCACAAAACCATCCCCTCTTCCCCCCCAATGCCGGACCGTCAACCCTGAAAGGTTGGGGAACGCTGTCCTAGACCATGGTCATGAACCTGAAATCCAACATACCCATCAGTTACCGGCTATGAAACAATGCACCAAAAGAGTCCTGATATCACAAAGGGTCAAAAATCATAATAAAATAATCACCTACCTCTGTATTTGAATAATACGTATTCCAGGATGACCTTAATGACTCTTGTCCACCAATATCCCACATAAGGAAATGTGTGTTTTTTACTACAATTTCTTCAACATTACTGCCTATGGTAGGAGATGTGTGAACTACCTCATTCATTAAGCTAAAAAGAGAGAGAAAAGAGGGTCTATTTTTTAAAAAAATCTGAAATGCAGCTACCAGAAGGCTGTTGATACAATAATTCTGACTCAAAGGCAGCAATTAAGCACACATTTGTTTTCTTTCTTTCTTTTTTTTAGAAAAAGCTTTTTAAAGGGATTTTCATTATGTCCTTATATTGTGCTAGCTTTTGCTCATCGTAATTTGCAATGTGCTTTTTAACATGTTTGCTATACACTAAATAAATAAATAAATAAATATTCTCCACAATTTTGGTATACCATTGTTCAAAGAAGTTTATAAAAGGGACGTGCTATAATTTGGAAATACATTGGTTTATGAATGCAAATGTAGCGTCTCTACAACTTTTTACTTTCAACAGCTGCCATGTGATCCTGGCTACTTTAGAGTTGCAGACAACTGTTACATATACTCTCCATAGCAAAATTTGATTCAAATATGAAGCGTTTCAGAGTCCTAGTTTGTTATCAATCAGAATATTTAGGACAGTGATGGTGAACCTTTTTGTAAATGCATGCCAAAATTGTCCGTGTGCCCACACTTGCAATGCACCCCACCCACTTGTGCATGTACGTATGACTCCCCACGCATGTGCGCATGAACCCACCCATGCACAGGAGGAGGTTTCGCCCTCCACAGGCTCCAGAGGCTTTCCTGAAGCCTGGGGAGGGTGAAAATGGCTGCCCCCCAGCCCTCCGGAAGGCTGAAAATCAGCTGGCTGCGCTGCACCTGACGGCTCGCATACTGGCAGATATGGCTCCACGTGCCACCTGTGGTACACGTGCCATAGGTTCGCTATCACTGATTTAGGCCATATGCTGAGTACCACTTATGATTACCAGATCTGTTGTCTGCAACCAAAAGTCAATCAGAATCAGAAAGGGTTATCAGTTCACAAAGTGCTATATAAAATCACATTGTCCTGTCAATGTCTGGAGGACTTTAGGTTCAGACAATAGAGTTACAACATCCAGTTCTATTTTCTCCATTACATGGTGAGGGTGCTCAATTACGTTAGAAGCCTTAACACTGTGCTATGGACTTAATCATATATGAGAAATTTAGCAGTGTAAAGTATATTCTTAAGAAGGGCTGTAATAAGAAATTCTGTTTGATATTCTCACTCACTTATTTTCAGCATAAATGATTCAACAACACTTCCAGAATGTTCTCTTTCTGGATAGACTTCAATACTTGATCTTTGTGCTGACAGCCAGCATATCAATTACTTGACAGTGTCATTTAGAACAACTAATTATAACAAATCATAAAGGCAGTTGCAATATAGTAAAGAAATATTCCCAATAAAATCATATAGACCAGTAATACCATGTTTCCCCAAAAATACGACCTGTCCCAAAACTAATATAAAAATATAAGCCCAGCCCTGAAAATAAACCCCCTGGACAATCACCCCCTCCGGCCACACAGTGCACCGCTCACTGACCTAGCATTATCCCGAAAGCGCCAAGTCGAGGAGCTAGGGGAGGGGAGCGCTCACATTGCTTTCCGCCTTCGGGATACCGCTAGGTTGGGGAGTGGCGTTCTGCTTGGCCGGAGGGGAGAGTTGCGGGGCGGCTGCTCCCTTGTGAACTTGCTCCCGAAGAGCCGGGCACAGCCTCAGGGGCGAAGCAGCCATGAGGTAACCATGCTCACAAGCAGCCGCCCGGAAAATCCCCTCTCCCGCCGGGCAGAGCACCATTCAATGACCTAGGGTGTATCCCTAGGGTGCCAAGCCATGTGGCGCTCTGCCCGCCCCCAGCTCCCGCGGCTTGGTACATTCGGGATACCCCATAGGTCAGTGTATGGAGCTCTGCCTGGCTGGGGAAGGGAGCTGCGCGAGCGCCTGTTCCGCCTGCAGCCTCACCAAGCCCTTGCACAGCTCTCCCAGGCCACCGCTGCTGGCTGCTGCCGCCCCACTCCAAGCATAACTTCCAAACTCCAAAACTCGGGGCCGAGTCTTCCAGCATCGGCCACTGTAGGAGTGCTCTCTATGATGGGCCGGCGGCCGGATAGAGAGTCTTCCGGACAGAGTGTCTTCCAGCAGCTGGCCTACCATAGAGAGCACCTCTAGAGCGGCTGATGCTGGAAGACTTGGCCCCGAGTTTTGGAGTTTGGAAGTTATGCTTGGATATGGATTATCAATCAAGTTCTGATACAAAAGGATTAAGGAAATACCTAAAATACTGGAAGAACTAAATGAGTTCTTGTTTAAAATGTCGGCTCATGCTGAAAAACACATTCAAGCTCTCAGACCGAGATATTTGATTTTTCAGTTTGGGGCAGGTTTTATTTTTCAGAAATTTATTAATCTTACAGAAATACTGCAACATGGTTAGCTTCATGGATTGAAAGCTTAAAATATATACTGAAATACTTACAATTGGTACAGAATTGTAGTCTTCCCAGCATTGTCAAGTCCCACAATTATCACTTTGTGTTCTACAATGCATAAAAATGAGCAATTAAAAAACTCATTACACTTACAAGTAAGCTATGTTTTAATTTAGTATGTCCTACAGCTATCTTATTTCATTGATATGCCTCAATATTATGATGCTTTCATTATAGAATAGTTTGACTGACTGGAAATCTGAATTTAAATTCTGTCAGACAAGCGTTTTCCAGGATAAAAGAGATTCTGCTCCTATGTCATTTTTCCATACTTGCCATAGACTTCCCTAAGTATCATTATTTTAAAAAATAAATAAAAAGAACTCTGGAGGGCACACATAGAAAAGCACAGAGTACTTGTTAGAAAATCAACAGTCTCTTAATATTTGTTTATAAATATAAACAGCTATATTGCAAAGTCCTGCATTTACAACCATTTGTTTAGCGACTGTTCAAAATTACAACACCCCTGAAAAAAGTGATTTACGACTGCTCTTTGCACATGACTGTCACAAAAACCCCATCATCATGTGATCAAAATTCAGGCACTTAGTAAATAGTTTGACATATATAGTTACAGTGCCCAAAGGATCATGTGATCACCATTTACAACTTTCCTAGATAGAGTTTGACAAGTAAAGTCAGTGGAGGAAGCCAATTTTTGCTTAACAACTGCATGATTCACTTTAGAACAATACTGATGCACTTAATAACTGTAGTGAAAAGGGTTATAAAATTGGGTGTGACTCATTTAACAACTGCCTTGCTTAGCAATGTAAACTCTGATTCAGTTGTGATCACAAGCTGAGGTCTACCTGTACAAATTATTTTTAAACCAATGCATTTACTACTAAGAAAAGTTAACTCAGAGCTAGGGCTCAGGAGCTTGAAATTCCATCTCATGAAATATCATGAGATCATGAAATATCACTAGATTAAGGTTACGAGTTATTATTAAATTGAGAAATCTTCCAATTACAGTACATATGAAGCTGTATCAGCTTAATGCAAAATACATATTCTATGAGCTAGCATCGTAAAAATCAATGCTATTATCTCACTTTTTCATTTCAATTCTTTATAACAGCTGAAATTATGGTTTCACTCATAAAACAAAATTTTTAACCATGGATTGTTCCCCAAGGCTGAATCTAGCTAACCACACCATGCTAAATCACAATAGAAGAATTCACATTTCATGTAGGTGCAGTGGTCTGTTTCAGTTTTTTTTAGAACCTCTTCTGTAGGTGTGGCCTGCTTTATGGGAGTGGCTTGGCAGTCATGTGACGGGGTGAACATGGCCAACTTGTAAAATGTGGTGAAACTCACTTAACAATGCTCTTGCTTAGAAACCAAAATGTTGGCTCAGAAACTCTGGCATTTGAAGCATGCAAGTCCTAAAGCTGTCAAGTTACAAGACCCTTGCACCCCTAACCCTTTAGAAAAAAAAACCCAGGGGTGTTCAAACTTGACAGCTTTAAGACTTGTGGACTTCAACTCCCAGAATTCCTCCTCTCGCTCTTCATCTTGATGATGTGTGGACGGGCGGGGGGAGGGAGCTGGAACTGGTTCGAAAAGGCATTGTAGATTTGTGGAACCTCTTCTATAGAAGAGGTTAGAACTGGCAGGAACCCACCCCTGTGTAGGCTGAAAACAAACAAATCATTTCTCCATGTTAACTAAGGAGTAGGTCATTTTCTACTTGAAGCTATTACACAAGTCACCACAACCAATGTTGTTTTTGATTAATATCTTTGAGCAGCTTCTCATATCAGAATCACTACTGAATCTTCTGAAGAATACTGTTCTCTGTTGACAAAACTGGGCGTGAGAAAGTAGTTTCTATCCCACTCTCTGAGATCTGTGGCCAACAACATAGGCTGAAGCTTTTTCACACAGTTCAGGCAATCTCCCCCAGGAATATAAAACTTTTTTGAATCAAAGGTCAAATTAGTCCTTTCTGTTACATACTGAGGAACATAACCCCAAAGGAGATAAGAGAAGAAATAAAATTGTTATAATGCTAATTTTAAATTTGAATATAGTTATAGTTACTAAATATATGTGAAGTACAGTAATTTATACAGATTTTTTTTTTACTATGTTTCTGAGATCTACAGCAGAATGGCTGTATGGTTACAGTGTGTGTGTGTGTGTGTGTGTGTGTGTGTGTGTTTCAATTAAAGAGATCAAAAACTTATTTTCAGGTTTGATATAATGCGGGATTACCAACATTTAAAAATGATTAACTACTGTAACAGTATACCATCAAAGTATAACTTGACTTAGGCGATATTTAGTCCTTTGCTTTATAGAATTTTAAAATTTCAGAAACAAATCTTTGCTTTTATTAGAGTCTAAAAAAAGACTGGTACATATACTTAAACATTGGCCAGACTAATTTCAGATACATGATATTGGAAGAGTGATGGCAAAAGTTCTCATATTTTTACATTTTAATACAGTAAAATTTCTTACTAAAGAGCCAAAGGCCAAGAGACACAATAGAAGAAACCTTTCAGCACAGCTCTCTCTTCCCTTCTGATTCAGGACCTGAATGTATCATCTACCCTCACCATCAATGAACTATGTCCCAGATACTTGATTACTGCTTTAGATCAGTGTTTCCCAATCTTAATAACTTCTTGTGTGGAATTCACTTCAGTATCAGTTGGTGAACTTTCACTCCTAGAACTCCTGCATGTTAGCTGGGGAATTCTGGGAACTGAAGTCCACATCACTTAATATTGCTCAGGTGAGAAATGGGTGTTCTAGTTTAACGCCTAAATGAGGAATATTGTGTAGTAGTTAGCTGTTAGTGGATTTGAAACGATCTTTTCCAGCCTAGTCACTCACAGGGTTGTCGGAGGAACAGGTGGATGGAAGTACAATAAGTTATAACATTTTTCAGAATAAAACGCAGGCAATAAAAAGGGGGAAAGTCCCCCCAGTCAAGCTCAGCAACACAACCCTGTTCCTAGCGCTATCTCAGCAACAATACAGGAGGGATTTGTCATTCGTTTTTTCTCCCACGTCCTCATCCAGGATGCTCTGCATGTGGTCTCCCATCCCAGTCCACAACAGAGGCGATCTTACTTAGCCTTCTAAGCTTCGCCTCTGGCTGCAAACCCATCCCAGGAGAACCCCCTCCCGCTGCTTTCCACCGAGATCGGCCTTCCCCGGGGAACCCATCCCCTCCTTTGCTACCGTGTCCGCCACCAGAGTCCAAGTGTGCCCACTCGGATCATTGCTGCCCGTGGGGTCTTCCCTTTGCCACCGCCTCGCGGGAATAGCGTTGCTGCCGGGCTTCCCTGCTGGATCTAATCAACTCACCCTGCGTACAGAATAGACTCCACAGCTTGGCGAACAGGAGCCCCATCCCGGAACGGAAGCCGCGATCTCCGATAGAGTTGGCGAAGTGCCTTCCTCCTCCGTCCCGTATTCCCTATCCAACGCGGCCGAAAAAGAAGGTGGGACCGAAACCACTTCGGCCCCGCCTCTGCCTCCTCCCTCCAGCCACACAGGCACTAAGCGGAGCCCCGCCCCGCCTTCCTGCCTCAGAGCTGACGTCACTACGTCGGGATTCGCGCAAGATGGTAAAGCCCCGGGACTTGCGATGACGCATAACGTTGCCCGAAGAGCGAATGGGGAAATCTCCTCTTGGTCCTAGAGCTTCCATTGTAAGCGCCGCCATATGCGGGGCAACTGAAGGTTGCAAGCGAGAATGGTTTATCGTTTTGTCCCGCGCGTTCTATACACAAACGGAAATGTTAGAAATTATAGTTCCGATTCCGATCAGCTAGGCAGGATGAGGGCAATGCCAGACCAATGTCATCCCTGTCCTCGCGTTAAGGAGCTACGTCTTCTCCCCTCCCCCCATCTGTTTAATATTCCTGAAGAGGTGTAAGGACATCTCGCTTCAAAAGAATATTTGCGGGGGGGGGGGGGTATTTGATTTCCAAAATCCAGTTAACAAAAACAAATTTTGCCCTTACAGTTTTTCTTTTTTTAAAAAAAAATATTTTTTTATAAAAGCAAAATATATGTATAATGCCCAGCTATCACATACCATATAGCTAGTTCGTCTCCCAGAAAGTACAACTAGCTTTCAATTTACTCCCTTCCAGTTATGTTACATTAAATAAGTGTTTCTCAAATTTGGCAACTTTTAAAGACTGGCTGGGAGTTGAAGTCGGCATCTTAAAAGTTGTTAAGTTTGAGAAACACTGAATTAAACTCATCTGAATTCTCAGGCAGGATGAAAACCAATCAAACACATTAGGTAGGCAGCAGGCTGGGCAATCGCTTATTATTGTTGAATAACTAATATGCCTGGCTTTCCAAACTACACTTTGCTGGCTGCTCCCCTGTGCTCTGTGACTGCTGGAAATTTAGTCAACATTTGCAAAGCCATGGTCTACAAATGTACGTCCGCTCTCATCTTTAGATTCAATTTCTAAAATTTAAAAATGTTTTAATGCTCATAAATTCTATTCACTTTGAATAGTTCAGATTTAGTATATCTGATTATATACAGACTAGATGTGATGGAGTACTGGTCCATTATGTGGACCAGAGATGTGGAGACTCTAGAAAGAGTGCAGAGAAGAGCAACAAAGATGATTAGGGGACTGGAGGCTAAAACATGAAGGAACTGGGTATATCTAGTTTAATAGAAAGAAGGACTAGGGGAGACATGATAGCAGTGTTCCAATATCTCAGGGGTTGCCACAAAGAAGAAGGAGTCAAGCTATTCTCCAAGGCACCTGAGGGTAGAACAAGAAGCAATAGGTGGAAAATAATCAAGGAGAGAAGCAACTTAGAACTAAGGAGAAATTCCTGACAGAACAATTAAGCTTGCCTCCAGAAGTTGTGAATGCCCCAACACTGGAAGTCTTTAAGAAGATGTTGGATAGCCATTTGTCTGAAACGGTATAGGATTTCCTGCCTAGGCAGAGGGTTGGACTAGAAGACCTCCAACTCTGCTATTGTATTGTTTTATTCAATTATCATCTAAAATCCTACTTTTATGAAAGTAATATATTTATAAGAACAAGTAAAAATGTAAACCACCAAACTAATACTCTATATCTTCATGTTTAGGGAAAAGTATACTTAATAACAAAAGCGTTCCACAGTGCTTTACAGCCAGATATTAAGGTGTATTCTTAGCCTCAAGATTTAAAAAATAGATAGAATGAATAAAGTAAAGGTTAATCCTTTAAGTGGTAGCCATATCAAATTTAGATTAGTTATTCTTAAACTTTGGAACTTCTAAAACCCCACACTGGAAGATAATTTTCTGTCAACCTGTACACTAAGCAAAAGTAAGGGAAAGAAATGTATTATTTAATTTTAATGACTGAATATTGATCAATGCATAAACTAAAACTATGATAGAATCTTAGAACTATTTCTGCAATTTGTTTCCAACTGACGTTTTAGTTTGTTAGCTCTGACAACTGAAGCGGGTTTTTCTACAGAAACAAAAACTGTTGTGAAATCAAAAGATACATATCTTCCATTATACAAGTTATACATTATTTCATTATACAAGCATGACTTAGGGTTTCTTTATCAGCCATGAAGGTGGATTAGTGATTGTTACCTTTTTTGGTGTTAACCAACAAACCATTTCTGTTTTGAAAATCTAAAGATTTAAAATATACAATACAAACTGAATTTCCCTTAGATGTACATTTCTACAGATACACTAATGCACAAATGGGTTATTATAGTTACATTGTTCTGCAGCCTGACTATTTTGCACTTAACTAATTAAAGCTACATCAAGATTTAATCAATCACGGTGGGATAAGAAAAAGCCAAGGACTACCCCCATGTACCCCAATGTCTGTCACACATACATGTAAGTTTTTGAAAAACTGGAACGTTTATTCAGTATTTTGACCATCTTTACTCCGATTATGGTGATTGGTTTCCTTTCAGATGTTAAAACTTTTTTCATCTACCTTGGCCAACAATTGAGAGTTAGAAGTGGTCAAGTACTTATTAATTTGAAGACTAGCAATACTTGGGAGAACCACAAATT
Organism: Natrix helvetica; assembly: GCF_964273705.1. Taxonomy (NCBI): domain Eukaryota; kingdom Metazoa; phylum Chordata; class Lepidosauria; order Squamata; family Natricidae; genus Natrix; species Natrix helvetica. The sequence goes on from NC_138554.1 coordinate 114,065,227, forward strand.
CATTTTTAAACAAGATATGTGTGTTTGCCAGCTTTAATTGTACAACATAAAGTGTGAAATTGGAGAGCCTTTTGAAGGGGGGGGGGGTGACTCTGCAGGCTGTATACACTAGTGGAGAAAATCATTAGCCAAAACGGTAATGATGGAGTCGGTACCTCTCGTGAAGATAGGATGCTGCTGTACTAGTTGGAAGTAATAGCAGTAGCACTTGACTTACATACCGCACATAAAGCACTTACACAATGCACTTGACTGCATTATAACCATCAGGGCTGCTTAGTATCTGAAGGCTTAGAGTGTTCACTTCCACAAATGTATCATTTAAATGTAGTCATTTTTTTCAACAGAAACCTCTATTATGACAAATAACACCCACCACTGAGTCACAGCCATTCATTCTCAACACTTACACAATCTACTCTTATTTGAAGTATAATGGAGAAGTGAAATATTGGCCTCTGCTTTAGGAATTAAATATGTGAGCTGGAGTAGCACTTTATCTATTTCAGGAAGTTGATTTATGTTAACCATTACATGTAAGGCTCTAATTGCAAAAAGCTAAATAATTGGGCACAGGAGAGACAAACCTTCACATCATCTACTATGCTACTATGCACATTCAATGTTCTGGAGATGTCATCTCACTGGGGTTGTCACTTGATGTCAAACTTGATTCCTCAAGGCTGAACCAGATGCTAAAACCTGCCTGGAAGGTAACTTGTAGAGATCTGAGGCTTGTATCTCTGGGATGCAAAAATCCAAAGGACCACTAGATGGAAGAAAAGAACTTTTGCCAATTCAATTCAATTCAATTTATTTGTGCTTCTAGACCGCCCCCTCTCCCAGAAGGGACTCGGGGCGGTGTACAGTCCATAGAGAATATCACAAAAATACAATAAAAAATTAAATATGTACAGTTTGGAGGAGGTTAAAATGCAATTAAAAGAACTGTACAAAGCTAAATAAATATAATTTTTTTAAAAATCCCTAAAACAGACACAACAGATTAAAAAACCCTAAAATAACCAGATAATAATACATTTGCCAGGAGGGACCGTTGTAATTATGCCAGGCCTGCTAATCGGAACAGGTGAGTCTTCAATTTTTGCCGGAAGGAGCGGAGGTCAGAAGTGGTTCTAATGTCGGGCTATAATGTAATGACTTTATCCAGAAGTTCTTTTGCTGTCTTCTGGATTTTTGCAGCTCAGATTCAGAATGCCATCAGATTGTGGGCAAACATACTTCTACAACAGATTTATTGATTAGATGTGATGAAGTTACTGACTCCTGGCAAGTATGTAGGCAGATATTCTCCATGATGATCTGGTCCAATTCTTCCAATGGTATCTCCATTGCCATTGTAATGAAGTCTAGTTGGCTTGCTGTTAGTTTATTCTTTCCTTCTATCTAAAACAGAGCTACAAAACTTCCAGTATAAACAGCAAGCTTAAGGTTGTGGGTTTTATTTTTGCAAAATGCTTAAAAGACATACAAATGAGAGGGTTGTGCATAAAAATGGAAGGCTTGGCTCTTCTTCAAAAGCAATATTTTTAAATGCACACAAAATGAATCCTGCTCTGTAGCTTGATGATTGCTCATCCTACTAACACTGTGCTTTTGCCTGCTGTCAATTCAATTAGAGAAGAAACAGCAGATGCTGGTATTCCACCAGTTGAAAGCCCTCCAGGAACGTAATTTCCCAGAATTCCCCATCACTCTGGCCATTGGGAAAATTGCAATTCGTAACTCTAATGCATTTCGGGGGCTCCAGGTTCGCAAAACGCCTCATCAGTCTCAGCGCGGCTTGATGCCCAGTAGGCGCATGCCAAGTTGCAGCGACGCCTCTCCCTCCACCTCAGGAGAGAGGCGGCAACGGCGACCCTGGTTGGGCTGGGCCGAAGCAGGGTAGGAGTTTCTTTAGTGACCCGGATGAGGCCGAGCAGGCTGGCCGGAAGAAGGAAAGCAGAAGGTAGGATCGAAGAACGAGGAGGTGAGGAAGAGAAAACGTCGTCTTCGTGCTCGGGCTCTCGGACTACTTTTCCCAAATTCCCGGCTGGGAATTCTGGGAGTTGTAGTTCCGGCGCATTAGGAGAAAAGAGGGTCTCGCGCTCGTCAGCAGAGGGCGCCCAGGTTGTTATCCTTGGGTTGGAACTTGATGGGACCGATCACTGAGACCTATTCAAAGATGGCCGCCCTTTGTTTCCGCTCTACCTTACCTTCCCCCCACCGCAACCAGGAGACGTTTCCGGTTGTAGTATTGCGTCAGTTCGCAAAGTCTTTGTCCCCGGGAAAGACGGAAGAGGAAACCGCGTGGTTTCTCCAATAGGTTGGGCTGGATGCGAAATACTCCACCCGTCCCTGGCCAGATGGATTATATAGGGATGGAAGCTCAGCATTCATGATGAGCCTTAAAATGGGTCTCGGCAGCCTCTGTTAATGGGATTAGTCACAAAGAGGATGATCTCCCAAAATATCATTTTAGGAAGGGTGGGGATTTTAGTCAGCAAAGCTGGAGGACGCCAGGGTCAGCAAGGCTGCACAGCAGGGTGGTTCTAAGTGAAAAGGTGGGGGAGAGATCTGGATTTAAACATTTATTTGAGTACATCGTGGGCCCTTATGTCTCTGCATCCTAGAACTGCTCTTGGTGTGAAATGAAGAAATGGAATGTTTTATTTGAAGCAGAGCGATAGAAATGAGGAATCATTGTATTCTGCATTTAAAACCATCTAATAAAACTTTTAAAGCAAGCTAATATTTTCATAATCTTTGTTTCCATGTTATTGATGCTCTGCTACTTATTTAAGTCTCTGGTTCTTTAAAAACGTAACAAGATTATTTTGACCAGGGTATGGGCTTCTGTAAAGTGTGCATGTAAGAGATGCCAGTTGATCAAAAGAGGCCAGTCCTCACCTGTAGGCAGATTACTCTGAATAAAAACCGAGGAGTATAATAGCTTATGTTTAACAATACTAATATTCTTATCTATATGGAATATCAAGACTGATCCCAATAGATCATAGAAGCAGAATTAAGAAAATAATATTCTGAAAAGTTTGTTAAACTGGTCCTAGCACTCTTACAGCCACTGAGTTTTATAGTGTAACATGTACATGCAAATAATAGAAACTTAGCAAGAGCAGTAAGCAATAAAAAATCTTAATTAAAACACAAATAACTAACAATATAGATAACCCAGCTGGAAATAAGAAAAACATTGCTTGCTAAAACTCTTTAGAGCCAGATCAAAACAAAGACTGCAGGCATGCCAGAAATACTCCCTTGTTGTTATAGGAAATATCACCTTGTCCACCGTTGTTTCTTTTTTAAGGACAACAGGTGGGGCTATTCTGAGTTTCTTCCACCCTTTCTCCAGGGCTGAACAATCGCTTCATCTTTGTCACCATTTCAAGGAGCATCAAGAGAAGAAGGCCTTTAGAGTAGCCTCCTCTCTAATCTCTGCGAAGAGTCACTCAGAAAAGGTCCTTGGAAGACAAAAGTTAGGAACCTGGTGAATAATGTACTACAGGTAGTCCTCAATTTTGATGACAATTCAGCCCAAAATTTCTGATGCTAAGCAAAACAGTTAAGTGAATTTTGCTCCATTTTAAGATCTATCTTGCCACAGTTAAGTGAATCTGCAGTTAAATTAGTAATAAGGTTGTTAAGGGAATATGGCTTTCCCGTTTTATCAAAAGATTGCAAAAAGTGATCATATGACCCCAGAACACTATAACCATCAAAAATTTCAGCCAGTTGCTGAATCTTGATGACATGATCATGGGGATGCTACAAAGGGTTATAAATATAAAAAACAGTCATAAGTTGCTTTTTTCAGTGTTGTTGTAACTTTGAATAGTCACTAACAATGGTTTTAAATCAATTACCTGTATTGCTTTCCTAATCTGTTGCCTGTGGGATATGGTATATTGGACTTATCCATATCAAGTTGGTGGAAGCTACTGTGATAGTTATTCCAGCCAAAGAACAACTGCACACTACATGCCATGTCGTTGAAAAAGGGGCAGATACCAAAGCTTGAAGCACAGTCAGATGTCATTCAATTTCATTTCAAGAGATAGAAGTTCTTTTTGTTAATTATAATTGGATTCACAGTCAGTTATATAGCACTGAAGAGATATAACTTCTGTCGTATTCAATCAAAATCCCCAACTTTTCATATTCCACTTCTAGAGCTTGAGCTCATAGTACTGTATACTGGATATAGATTATGCTGGCTGGAGAATTATGGAACTGAAATCCACACATCTGGAGGGTTGACAGTGGGAAGAGAGCAGGAAGGAGAGATGGTTGTATTTGATTGCTCCAATTTGCAGTTTAGGGGCTAAAAGGAGAGGCAGTTTGGTCTAGTGGTTAAGGAATCGGGCTTAAAACGTGGAGACCATGAGATCTGCTCTGCCTTAAGTTGTGAAAGTCAGCTGGGTGATGTTGCTGTCTAACTTCTTGGATAAGCAAAATGTTTTCAGAGGAAAAAAACTAAGGAAGTTTAGTTGCCTTTTGAAAAGAAAACACTGGGACTTTATAGAGTTGTGTGGAAAATATGAGGAAAAAGGTGTAATGGATATGTTCACTGCCTTTAGTTATTTGTAAAATAAAATAAAGGGATACAAATAAATGAAAACATTCAAATATACGGGAATTGGAAATATTTCCTCTTTTTTTTTGCAGAGTTCATAAACAAATTCTGCATGTAAAGCTTTTTGAACACTTGAAAGCACTGCATGGACATTAAGCATTATTTTTAAACTCCGTAAGCAGAGTCCTGCTTAAGCACCCAAGGGATTGATGCACATTTTTTTAGCAATAGTTAGCTGTAAAACTACAGATTAGCAACTGGCCGTTCCACATCTAATTTCATGCTATGTGATTTCAGTTGCCAGCTTCAGAGATAAAAAGCAAGTAAATCTGCAGTTTTAGTAACAAATAATTTGGAAAAAATAGAATTGGCTTTTGGCTCATCACAAATTCCTAATTTTATTGGTTAGTCTTAATTTGATCAGTTAGAAGTAAATTCTGTCGTGGGCTTGTTTGAATAGAAGGCAGGATATAAAATAAATAGTAAAATAAAAATCAAGATGTTCCATTGAGTGCAACATGCTTCTAGACATATTAAATACATTGTAATATTATTTTGAGTGTCTGAGTAGAAAATTAAAATATAAATGGAATTAGTGTAATAATAGAGAATATTACGTTACTCCATAAATTATGTGATACCATCCTATATGCTGTGTAATCATCAGGATGTAATATGAAAAAGAAGTTTGTTAAATTTTAAACTATTTCATCATTCTTTTGTTGAATATTAAATTTAATTCATATTGATTTTTTATCATGGTTTACTGAATAAGCGCCACTGGATAAATCTACACAACATACTAAACCATAAATCATGGTTAAAAACTGCAAAAGATAATACAGCATGCTAAATTATAACCATAAAACCTTATATTGCTTCATATTATATGTAAAACAAGACTTGTTGATAAAAGAACATCTATTTCTTCAATAGGCCTCCTGATATAACCATATTTATTGTCTGTGGGAAAAATTTATTAACATCTGATTTTGTTTTAAGCTTATTAAAAGCACGTTTGATGAAATAATACATTGCTTATTACAGATGTTTCTATGAGTAAAAAGGGAAATATATCAGAGCTATGTCTATTTTCTGCAAAATCTTACTGAAACCAGAGGTTGAGGAATATCTCAGGGCTACATTTAAAAATGATGAGGTAAGTACTAGTCTGGTTAATTAAAATACAATGCATCAAGAAAAATTAGGTTGCAATTATCAGAATGCTGTCCTGTGGAAGTTAATTTATAATACTAGCTGTATTGTACTGACACTGTTGTTTTCTATTACGATTCTGTGCAGCTCTCGATATCATTAGAAAAAAAATACAGTGTTATATTTTTATAATTACTGCATTCTTCTTCAGGGCTATAAACAGCTACTGATGTATTAGTTTACCAGGCCCTTGCATTGGCAACATGTCATGATGGAGTCAGGATTGATATTGTCCAAATGATGCTATTATAAATACGAACAGTGTCTCTGAGTATAGTGATGTTGCTTCTAGAACTAGTATGTCACACTAACCATGTTAAATAATAATAGTTTTATTTTAATTTATTATTTTATCCAATTTGATCTTGCTACAAAGTGAAACCTAAATGTTCAGAATAAGTATATGGAATATACCATATTGTGCATATGTTAAATGTGGCAGGGAGGAATACCCAGGGCTAGTCTAAGAAAGAAAATGTCTGAAAGAAGATAATATTTAATGCCATATATTGCACCTGAGAGATAAAAATTTGTTTATCAGAATATAATGAGGTACTTTTTTCTTCAAGCTACTTGCAGTATGTTTTTAGATAAACTATATTGATGCTAAAGATGTTTATTAAACAATAATATTACAGGTAGTCCTTGACTTACAATAGTCAAGGACGTTTAATGGCTGTTCAAGGTTACAACGGCACTGAAAGAAGTGACGTATGACCATTTCCTACACTTATTACCAGTGAAGCATCCCCATGGTCACATGATCAAAATTCGGGTGGTTGGTAACTGACTCATATTTATGACTATTGCAGTTCCTTTGGGTTATGTGATCAGCTTTTGCGACCTTCTGACAATCAAAGTCAATGGTGAAACCAGTTTCATTTAACCATGTTACTAATTTAATAATTGCAATGATTCACTTAACAACAATAGCAAGAAAAGTCATAAAATGGGACAAAACTCACTTAAGTGTTTCACTTAACAACATAAATTATGGACTAAATTGTGGTCATCAGTCAAGGACTACCCGAACTTTATGATTTAACTTAGCAAGCATATGGGAGATTTAATGATATCTTTACATGTGTACAGCTGAGTTTATTTATAAATAAAGTATATTTCAAGGAAAAATATTTCCAATTCTTTTGCCCACACACTCCCAGCAAAGCCAGCTCTGTAGTAGTTAGTATTAACAATAGAATTGTAAGTTAAAATGAATATACCTAACAATTAACAATAAAAACCATTGTGTCATAATTGTGAAACATCAAATGAAGTAGAAGAAAATTGTACTTTATAAATGTACTCTTCTTTAACTCAAGAAATTTATTTTAACTTGTTCCCATTTTTTAAACTTATAAACAAAGTAACTTACTTATTTAAATTTATAAGTTAAATGCAGTATATATGTTAAAATAAGTTATAAATCTAAAGTATTATGATTGTATCAAAATGTTGTTATTGATTGATTAAATTTCTTTCTTTACTTTTATTTTAAGATTACAACATGCATTGGTCAACTGAAAGCAGAAGAGAAATATGAGTCCTTATTAAATAACCTAGCACACCCACCAGCTTTTACCAGTGTTCGGATAAACACACATTTGGGATCTGTGGAATATGTAAGACACCTGCTTTCCAAAGAGATCCAAAAGGTCAGTCTTTCATTTCCTTTACTTTGTTGTATATCTACTTATTAGTTAGTTCAGGATATAGGTATTCCTTGGCTTATGACCATAATTGAGGCTGGAATAAGTTGTTGTGGTCAGAGCCAATTTTATGACATTTTATGGTTGTTGTTAAGCAAATCACAGTCATTAAGTGAATCCAGTTTTCCCAATGAGTGCTTTTTGCTATAAATTGTCAAAAGTTGCAAACTGCAATCACATGACTACAGCTGATCTTAAAGGCAAACCAGTTGCCAAGCGCCCAAATTGTGATCATATTGTGATTATATTATATCAGTGGAACAATTATAAGTAATATTTTCCCATTAATTTTGAATCATAGATAAACAACGATCGTAAGTTGAGCAATCAAGGGTGCTGCATATAAAAAAAAAATAAAGCCAAATTGTAGTATACAATTTTACTAAGAATAATAAAAAATAATTGCAATTGCTAATGCTTTTATTTAGAAGCTGTGTTGAAATATTGTGATGTTTGCATTTTAAAAAATCAGACAGACATTGTATTGCTGGCATAGCCTGTAAGAAATGAAATAAATTGCATATAAATTAGAATGAAAGAAAGCATCATCAAGAGAAGGGGTAAAGTGATGTTTTGGACTACTTGCAGCTCTAAAATCCTGCTGTGGCATGCTGAGGCAGGTAAGAAATGGAGTTAGATTGTACCATTGATTTTTTTTTAAAAAGAAAACTGTTGTTATGGCCAGTAAAGCAAAATTGGCTTTCCTCAGCCAATTATGCTTGGTAAACCTAAATCAGAGGCTTAGCAGACCAAAGAGGCTCTGAATTTATAATTGTTTTTCTGCAGTTCCAGAATACCCTATTTTAAGCCCTAATTCTACGAGTGGCACAATGTCTCCTTCTGATTCAAGGAATGGGATCTAAAATATCACCTCAGAACTTTTTTTTAAAAAGAATTATCGTTATCTTTCTTTCAGATAATACAGCTCTGTATTATTTGATCTGCAAAGCAGATGGTTATGTAATACCAGTATATCTGCCTTGGCAAATCCTGCTTGTTTCTCTAAAGATAAATAAATAATGGACCTTTCAGCATTTAGAGGGAGTCAGTGCAAAGCAAGGATATGTTTAGAATCAGCTTATGCTAAAGCTTTCTTTAGTAAGCTGCCATACAGTGAACGGTAAAAATAATCAGCATTGGTTTTTTTTTTAAAGAAATGCAACTACATTATTGCTTGCCTTCCATTCCATTATTAGGAATCCCCAAAAGGGACAGGATTGTTCATTTTGCTGTTAGATATATGTGAATCATTTAGTCTAATTTAAATGAAGATACTTAGCAGCATGCTACTTCTGTGCTTACTAATGTAAAAGAAAATCATTCCTTCAACTGTTACTGTTTGTACTGTACTGTCAACTGTAAATGAACTAGAATGTATTACATAACCCATCTTTCAGATATCCTTTTGCACTTCGTGAATTTCTCTAGAGAGAGAGGGGCTTTGTCCAAATAGGAGCTTTCACAAGTGCAGAAAATATAAGTACCATTAACATTGGGCAAATTTCCACAGTATAATATCCATTTGGAAACTTACTTATTTTTTGGTAGGATATGAAGCAGATTAATAAATGTATTTTTGAATTCTGAAAGGAAGCATGTCATTGCAAGTTGTACAGTAGTGATATCCTCTGGGGGATCAAGATCTGCATGATACAGACTCTCCTGCAGACATTATATATAGTACAGCCCCTACTTATCTGACCATAAATATTTCTGTCTAGTGAAAATATTACAGATAATATTATAACTATAATGTACTCGCCTTTAACTTACAGCAATATGAAAATCTTAGTGTTCCAGTTCTACAACATCCAGAACTTCCTGACATGTTACTTATTCCTGTTCTTGGACCCAGGTTTGTGTGTGTGTGTGTGTGTTTGTTTCTGTTTAATTTCATTCTAGGGAACTTCAACCATTCCTAGACCAATCCCGATTTTGAATATACATACTTATTTATCAATAACTTTGATTTTTTTAATAATTATCTCTCTACTGGAGGAGGAAAGGAAAACATAACTGATATCTCTTTCTCTAGAATGTCAGTGTTTTAATATTTAATATTTATTATTCTGTGATGCTTGATGGGGGAAAATTGCAATTATCAGCAATTTGCAGAGTTTTGGATTGGATTATGAAGAAGTGCTTCAGAACACAAAAGAACGCTAATGCAGCACCTGCCTGAAAGTCATTAAAACACTAAAGCACCTCAATCTTTTTTTAAGGATTGCTTGACTATCATATAGAGATCCTGCAAACAGATGCAGCTGCTGTAATAAGTCTCAGATAGATGCTGTGTTTGTTCTACCGTGTATTCTGAAACAGCAGTCCCCAACCTTTCCCACGGACCATGCATGCGCAAATGAAACTTTCACATGCTACCCTGCCATTTACATGGCCCAGTTCTCAACAGGCCATGGGCTGGTACTGATCCATAGCCCAGAAATTGGGGTCTACTATTTTGAAGAATCTTCACTAAATCAAAACAGGAGCTCTATGTGGTTATATTTCAGACATCTAGAAACAGATCATATGTGTGATTAGCTATCAATAATGTGGCCTTTCTAAATGTTACTTCTTTTTAGATAACTCCTTAGTTTTATGAAACACATATTTACATTCTTTAATGTGGCTTTTACATACAATTATTATAGCTGCAACTTTAAAATCGAAAGGCTTCAAATAAAATTAAAAATCTAGAAAACAAATGCACTGTCAGTAAATAGGAAAAAACGAATCCTTGCTGTGGGTGGGAGTGGAAAGTGGTCAAGTTATCTTTTTAAAGTAGTAATATTAATAAACTAATTTTATTTAAATATCATTCTTCCATTACAGAAAGGATCTGCAAAGATTGCCAAATGAAGTAATTGTTGATGCCCAGTGTGGAAGTGCGGTGCTTCGTGGAGCACATGTTTATGCTCCTGGGATTATATCCGCTTCAAAATGTAAGAATGATTGTGTATATTTAATGAATATTTTTATTATGGTCATTGTCTAGAATTGAAAACAAAAATAAATTAAATATAAAGTAAAAACAAAATAGGATAAATTATTACAATGGTGGGTGGGTTCATTAAAGTCTGCCTAATTTTACAGGCAGCATAACAAAATGAAGCTACATTCGAGGAAACTGACTGATACTCTTCTGGTAACTACTGCACATAAAAACAAGGTTAGAATTTTCCAGCTATTTTAACTGGGAAATAACTTGTAAGATGGCAGGAACGAGCTGTAGTTTATTTATTTTTATTTTACTTATTTAGTTTGTCAAACATGTATGAGCTAACAGGTATAAGTTTAAACATGGACATGAACACAGGAAATGGGTATAAATAAATGGGGACAATAGGACAGAGACGGTAGGCACACTGCTGTGCTTATGCACGCCCCCTACTGACCTCTTAGGTGAGGTCCATGGTAGACAGTTTAAGGTTGAAGCTGTATGTATTTTAGGATGTAACAACAGAGTCGGGTAGAGCATTCCAGGCATGGATCACTCTGTTGCTGAAGTAATATTTTCTGCAATTGAGTTTGAAGCAGTTTACCTTTCAACACCTCTAGCCCACAGGAGCACAGTCTCAAATCATAGAAGATTTTGTCTATGTTTATAATACATATATATGTATAGAGAAAATAGAAATCTGTTTAAGTGTTAACATATGCTTTCCCTTTGTTAATATAGCTTTCATCTTGTGTTTTTTTATATTTGTATCCTGTTGTGGCCAAGTATTAATTTATTAATGTTAAAACTGAATTTTCAACAATCTCCCCACCAATACCCATTTCATCACTATTTCCATATATATTCTCTCATGCCTATTTAATTGATTATGCACCATCAAGTGGGTTCACATAGATACATTTTCTCTAGGAAAATGTGACTCCCAATCTATTCCTTCAAGTATTTCAGCAATCTAGTAGCCGTGGTGGCGCAGTGGTTAGAATGCAGCATTGCAAGCTAATTCACTGCTTACTGCCAGGAGTTTGATCCTGACTTGCTCAAGGTTGACTCAGCCTTCTATCCTTCCGAGGTCAGTAAAATGAGGACCCAGATTGTTGAGGGCAATGTGCTGACACTGTGAACTGCTTAGAGAGGACTATAAAGCACTATGAAGTTGTATATAAGTCTTACTGCTGTTGCTACCAATCCATGGCTGCTCACCTCTTCTCTTTCCTTCAAGTTTCCCAGCATGGACCACTCCTGAGATTTAAGTTTTCATGATAGGGTTGAACTAAAGTAATTTGAATGTGGTCATTGGTACCTTGAGTTAGAACTCTGGATTGTTTCATTTTAGGATCCAGCTTTCTAGATTATCCACGGTATTCTCGGGAGTCTTTTCCAACACTATAGTTCAACAGTCAATATACTTTCTTCTGCTTTTTCAAAATCCATATGCCTATTTACAGCTTACTTATTTGTACGCAATAGTGTGATGCAACCTGGACAGCTAGGCTCACAAATTTAGTATCAGAGCTTTATTATGATCACATTTTCATACCCTGATTTAGATGACTGGTTCAGCCAAAATATTCTACTGTCCCTCCTTTCCCCTTTCATGTTAGAACATTAACGTTTCTTGAGGATTAAACATAAGGATGTATTTCTTTAAAAAGTTATGTAAAACATTGCCAAGTCTGCATCTGGAATAGACATCAATGATGTTTTTCCAGAGCTTATCTTGACTCAAGCACATTCTTTTGGACGCATGGGGTTCAAGTATGTGGACTCACAAAATCCCCAGTGAATGTCTGGATCTTTGTTCTTGAGCCAAGGCAAACAAAAATCCAAAGATGTCTCTCCCTCTCTTTTCCTCAGTCATGAAAGCTGGCAGTATGGTTTCTGTGTACTCTGATATTGAAGGGAAATGCAAAAGAGGAGCCAAAGAGTTTTCCGGGAATAAAGTTTTCATTGGAAATGGGATTTCAGAATTGAGCCGCAATGAAATATTTACTTCTAATGGCCCATTGAAGTAAGTCAGAAGTATATAATCATGGTTGAAAATCTGTCCCAAATTGCTTATTTTAGTAGAAAGCTAAGGTTATTTGTAAATCATCTCACTATCCAACTAATTTTGTTTTTTAACATACTGAAAGTATGTATACTTTAGCCCAAATTCCTGTCGGGTTTATTTCTCCAATGTTGAGGCTTTTCAACAAAAAATTGAATATGAATCTGCCTGTTCTGAAAAAAGGTAATTTAGAAGTTAAAACCCAAGAGGGCAGTTTCAGTAGTATACATTTATTCTTTGATAAATTCCCTTGTAACTTTTTATGCTTTATGGAGTTGTCATCAATCCTCTTGGTTTCTACTTTTGGTGTTCAAATATGAAAGGTACCATTGCAAGAGGATACTGTTGGGGTTTTCTTCTCCTTGGTGAGCTTTCCAAAAAGTTTGGATTGGTAATAGAGTGTCAGGATGCTGAATTAAACAGCCTTTTGTTTTAAACCTCAGTGCAAATGTATGGATTTGGATTTAAGTTAAAAAAACTCCTTACTTAGTCAAATAAGTTATTCTCAGATATCACCCAAAACCAAGAAATCTATAGGAACTAATCTTTGAGGATCAGTTAATAATGTTAATAATGTGATAATGTTTTCAGATATTTATGATCTAGATTCTATGCTTCAATAATACAGTAGACCATAGTTAGCCACAGAGAGTACTTTTTATATAACAATTTGTTGCAGCCTTGATAGTAATATAGGTTCAGTAATGACATGGCTAGATTAAGCAATTATTAAAATTGTTTTATTTTTTATATTATTAACATTAATAATTAAAAATAATGATGGAGTACAGATGGAGATTTTCTCTACTAGCAAACAAAAAAATTTGAGTATGGTTAGGGCCTGAATAAAAAAGAGTCAGATGATAGCCACTGTAGTAGGAGAATCATATAAGTTTATGGTAGCAAAACATTGAAAGATAGTTCATAAAAGCTTGCACTTTTTATTAAAACAAGTTGAAAAAGATGCTACTAGAATCCTTTCACTGGTACCCTGCTATTATTCCATACCTTTGGTTAAATGGTTAAACATTAATAAACATTTATAAAGATTATCAAAAATTATATATACAATAGTTATTGAATGTATTCAATTTTTTTAATCAAGATGTAGCTTTGGAACAATTTTATTGATTTAAAAAGCTCTGGGACATTCTTTACTTGAATCATGCTATGTTTTTCAACCAAATTAGTAAATGTATCAGGAATAATATATGCTTCACTGTTGATATAGTCTGATTGCAACAGTTCAGTATGCCCTCTAACTATTCTGCCCAGTATGAAGCATTTATTCATGTTCATTGCAGTTATTTATCAATTAACAGTACATTTTGATTTGTACTCCCCCTCTTCTTTTTTTTGCTGTCTTTTAAAAAAATCTTAACAATATTGAAATGTTTAGTCAATATTGTCTTAAAACAACTATGGAGACTTTCTTTGCAATGAGAGGTTAATTTTCTCTCATTTGTTTTCTTGCAGATGTTTCATTACCCAAACTAGGTAACATAATTGGTGATACCAGTAGTGACTGCTAGTGACTAACACTGATGATGTTACTAGTTTGGGTGATGAAACATCTGCAAGAAAGCAAGAAAGCTCAGAGAACACCAAGGACCCCTCATGTCAACCCTGAAGCACAAATATTCCCCTTTATTAATTTTCTCTCAGATGATATCCTAAGTCTTGGAAAGTGGGACAATTCTGGGTGGTTAGAAATTGTAGTATTGATTTAACCTATCTAACACAATTATTTTCATGTTATATTGTCGACTTGGAAAGGAATTCCATTCTTGTTGCATTCCACAACAGGAGGTAGAAACAGTCTACAGAAAATAAGAATTAGGAATTTCTTTAGAGGACAACAAATAGATATTGATCTGGAATTGATATAGACTCTATTATGATAGTTTCATCTTCTTCTTCATTATCATTATCATTTGCATCCCACTTTTTTCTTAGAGCTCAAAATAACTTTCCCAATCTTTTTCCTGATTCTTAATGCTATATGGATTCTGTAGGTTTTATTATGCTCAGGGAGTGACTGTAATCAGTTTTACACATTGTATTATTTAACATAATTTCATGCTTTTAATGGTAGAGAAACATTTTTAGAAATTTCCCTAGGGTTCTTGAATAATATGTTGGTGAGGGCATTCAATAAAATTATATAAATCAACCAACTAAACTACAAGCCACATTCCTATGGAAGAACATTATTTTGATATTATTAACAATGACAGCAGTCTGTTTTGAATTAAGTCACCTAACAAACCCATTTGAGAAAAGAAATTTTATACCAAGTTGAAAATATGTGGATTCCAAGGGCTTATCCTCTAATTAATGTTCCTGAAAGTAAAAACAGAATGTGTTAAATTAATAGCAGGTATAATTTGATATTCCCCAATAAGTAACGTACATTTAAATAATGTCAAACTAGAAATGAGGAGCAGACAATTTATTCATGTTCCTGTATATGTCTTTCAGAGGGCTGGGAATAAAAATGACTGAACCAATTTACCGTAGTCCCTCATTTGACAATATGTTATCCAGTTATATATTTTTACAGGTATGTTATATTAAAAATAAATACTATTTTCTGAACATTAAGGTTTCAGTACAGGGAGTCCTTGACTTACAGCAGTTCATTTAATGACCGTTCAAATGGCACTGAAAAAAATGACTTATGACCATATTTCACACTTATGACCTTTGCAGCATCCTCATGGTCACATGATTTTAATTTGGATGCTTGACAGCTGATTCACATCTATGTTGATTGCAGTGTCCTGTGGTCATGTGATCTCCTTTTGCAACCTTCTGACAAGCAAAGTCAATGGAGAAACCAGATTCACTTAACAACTATGTTGCTAATTTAAAAACTGCAGTGATTCATTTAACAAATGTGGCAAGAAAAGTTGTGAAATGGGGCAAAATTCACTTAACAAATTTCTCACTTAGCAACAAATTTGGTGCTCATTTGTGGTCGTAAGTTGAGAACAACCTCTACATTCCTGGGATCAAGTAGACTGGCTGGATTCGCATATACTGCATAGCTATTGCTTAGACATATAGGGATATGACTGAATTCATACCTCATGATAAGCCAGAAACCACAGTCCATGTAAACTAATAAAAACCTTAACTTGAAATCCAAATGTATTTATGATCAGATTGTAGCATTTTTATATTTGACATATTTGTTTGTGAGTGAGCTGGATTTCCATTTTCTCTAGTGCTTCTTGTGAAATGCTTTGGTGTTTAGGATTTCCTTTTTTATTCCAGTTCAAGAGTTCAGGAAAGTATATCAGCCCATCGTGATGTTTTTTTCAAGGTTTTCTTGCAGAAAACATCAGAATTGGGAAGACCACTTCTCCAATCCTTGCTGTAAAGATCAAACTATGGAGAAAAGTAGAATTTAATATATTGTTGTGTCATTTGTACATTTAACGTAACAATGCGACATTTCCCAATTTATTGTGTTCCCATCTAAAGTATTCACAAGTTGGCAGGTGTTAATTTTTTAAAAAAATATTAACCTTGTGATATAATCCATTGCAAGTTTACCAAGAACTTCATTTTCAGTATCAGTATAATCTACTAAAGTATTGTTGGTGTAATGATTGAATCTTTCGATACTTGGCATCCACCAGGATTTTGTTTCACATAATGTTACTTGTTTCAAGTGCTTTTAATTCAAAATAAACCAGAAGGACTTATCCTGCAAAAGATCAAGCGTAATTCTTTTACTATTTCTAACAGTGCCTCTGGGTCTCATCTAGTCTCTATAAGCAGGCTTAGAAAATGAAAAAGGGGATGAGTGTATCTGAAGACTTGGTTTGGAAGTATGGCGAGAGAGGGAGGAACAGAGCATACAGAATGGGAGAGGCTAGAGAATACCTTAAGGAACAGTCTTATGAGACAGAGAGTAGCCATATTCCCCACACCAACCATTTTGTTCAGGTACCTTTCTCATGTGCATAAATTCTCAGTTATACCTATTCAGATTTTATCTACCAGTTAAGGGCAAGAATATCTACCTGCCATAAGGAGAGTGCTTGGATTTGGAACTTTCAGCCATATATTGGTTTATTAAACGTTTATATCACTTATTAACTCACAGCAGTTTACAAGACACAATGTGATAGAGAAACACAGTTACAGCTGCCCAACAAAGGGCAGCATCATACATTAAAAGTAATAAAATAAGGATGGGAGCTAAACACAGGAGTCGGACCAAGTATCATCAGACCAAGTATCATCTACCTATCAAAAACTCTGAGGAAGAGAAAATATTGACTTTAAAGGAATAGCTTCTTCTATCAAAAGTCAGTTTAGATTCTTAGAAGAAAGGTCAGGCATAGATTCAAAAAAAATATTCCAGTATTTTTGTGTTTCTGGGTTATTAAAATATTTTTTTACCACTTCCTTTGCTAGAATTTGCCCTCATCAATTGTGAGTTATGTTTTAAATCCTCAGTCAGGACAGAGAGTCTTGGACATGTGTGCTGCTCCTGGGGGCAAAACTACCCACCTTGCAACACTAATGCATGATGAGGTGAGTCACCATACCTCTCTCCCTCCCTCCCTCCTTTCTTTCCTTCCTTTTTCTTTCTTTTCTTTTCCTTTTTCTTCCTTCCTTTCTCTCTCCCTCCCTCCTTCCTTCTTTCTTCAAAGAAGCTTGCTTGTATTTTATTAGCTTATTTCACACATTGGCTGAAATTCACAGATAATTCAAAATAGCATAGCCTCCATACTTGAAATTTATATATGCTTTCTAATCAAACAAGGTATGAAGACTCACTAAAGGGACATTGATCTTGCTGAGTTACCACAAATCTATAAATACAAGCAATAAATGCTAATGTGAAAAAAGGCGTTTTTCTAACCTATGCCCAGAAATATGTGAGGGGTATATATTTAATTAAAATTAAATGAGTTTAAATTCAATTTCTCTCCCTGATTTGTCTCCCTCCCCCTCCATTTTTTGAATTTTGCCCTATCCTACTTAACCACATGCTGTCTGTAAGCCATAAATAGCCATCCAGTGTAAAATACATTCTGGACTCTTACCTTGGAGAAAGAGTAGGCAGATTTTGACATAATACAAATTTAGCAAAAATTATTGCAACTAAAAATGCCAGGAAACTAAGAACTTTTAAGTGGACAGGCTAATAAACTATGAGTTTATAGACTGATGGATGAGTCTTGGGGTATAATCTGAGTTGGATTGAATTGGTGACTCTTGAAGAAGGCTACCTAGTTTATCCATCTGCTTATTGGGCTGAGGTCCTTCCTAGGTTGTTAGCAGGGAAATTATTTGCTGTGGTGGTAGAGAAAGGGGGTTGTGCTATCAGCCTTGAAGTTAGTGGTAGTGCACCCTCTCCTCTAGACTATTCCTGGATCCAGCCATTTGGTTAACTTGACCTGTCTCCAATCTTGTCATGCTAGTTGCAGATGCCCCTGGAAAAAAGTAGATTATCTAGTCCCATATCATTCAATTTTCAGTATTTAGAATGGAATCAATCTCAGTTGGACTTGTATATAATCTGTGGCAGACTTGGATAAAGGTAGTGTATTCTTTCTTGTGCTCCTTGATTTCATGGCAAGTTTTTATGCATTCAATCTTGGTATCCTTCTGGATTGGATTCAAATATTAGCAATTTGGAGCATTGTTTTACATGGTTCTCTTCCTACCTCCAGAGCCATTCTGGTGTTGGCTGAAGGAGAATAGATTGTACCCCAAGCCCTCCTTTGTAGG
The DNA here is from genome assembly GCF_964273705.1 of Natrix helvetica. Classification (NCBI taxonomy): domain Eukaryota; kingdom Metazoa; phylum Chordata; class Lepidosauria; order Squamata; family Natricidae; genus Natrix; species Natrix helvetica. The sequence continues at coordinate 114,083,505 of NC_138554.1, forward strand.
ATAACATAGAGTTTAGCACTTTCTCCCCTCCTGTTCAACAAGAAACCATTAGTTTACTGGCCAGTTGGAGTTCAGTATCATCAATCTGCTAATAACACTAGTTAATATCTGTTGACTCCAGGCTGGCCTATTGAGCTGCCAAGGTTCTGTCTCAATGTTTGAAGGCTGTTTGGCCTGGATAGGGAGGAACGTCAATGAAATCGATTCAAAGCTATCAGGACCGAATGGTTGTGAATATTAGGTCAGCTAGATTTGGAAATTTTTCATTTTTACCCTTGAATGGATTTAGACTTTCTTATTCAAGGGTGACGTGAAATCTAGGGATACTCCTGAATACAGAGTTCTTACTTGATGGCAGTCTTGGCGAAGAGGGCCTTTGAACATCTCCATCTAGTACTCAGTTGCATCCTTTCTTGGATCACATGGATCTTCAGATAGTCACTCAAGCCCATGTCATTTCACAACTTGATTACTGCAATGCATTTTACATGGCGCTGTCCTTGAAGATCACTTGGAAGTTTCAAAATGTAGCATCAATGTGTATAATCAGGAACATTGGTATGCCCATATGATAACTCTGCTTATGTGAGGTGTGCTGTTTGACACTGTGTTTCCAGTTAATTCATAGTTCTAATTATAACCTGGATGTACAGTAATGTACATGTAATGCTGTTATGTTTACTGAACTGTTTAACTTTCCAGCATGGAGAAATTGACAGCACTCAGAACACAATCCTGAAACATAGAAATAGTGTTCTACTTAAGTGTCTGTGTGGTGTTGCTGTTTTTATCCATTTGCATTCCTAAGTTTTAGTGCAACCACTTAACAGGTCTCTCCACAGACTATTAACAGAGACTATTAACATTGAAAAATTGATCTATGTTACAGTATTTGAATGAAATATATTACTTTGTCTTGGTGAAATTTGTGATGAGTAAACTGTAACATTAAGTCAAGCATTGTCGCTTAAGAAATGAGGAATGATGTGATGACTCAAATACATGGAGAAAGTCACCACACATTTTTCAGATGCAGGCATCAATTGTTCTTTGGAGCAATTTTTTCACACATGTGTACTGAATTGGGGCGAAAACAGATTATATATTGTCTTTAGTTATCTGAAATTATGTATATTGACCTCTGTTAGCAGTTTTAACAGCTATTTATGTCATTCAAAACTTTTGATTTTTAATTTTTAGGGGGAAGTGATAGCGCTGGACAAGATAGCAGACCGAGTGAAAAAGATTGAACAAAATGCTGCATTACTAAATTTGAATTGTATTAAAGCTTTTTGTTATGATGGTACCAAGGCGCTTACTGATAGCAAAATAGAGAATGGACAAGGTAATGTGACTTTTAACTATTGTTCATGGAATAATTACAGGTTATGATATAAAGGTTAATTTGAATTTGATTTGGACGGCACAGTAAGATGCAATGTTTAAAATTATACATGTAGTCCTTGGTTAACAAATCTAAGTTGTTAACTAGAATCTCTGTTGCTAAGTGATGTGGTCATTGAGCAAAGCATCACATGACTTCATACTTAGAAATAATAGTTCTGGTAGCAATTGCCCTTAGGATTATATACTGCCTATGGGGCTTTACAGCACTCTATGGACAGTTTACAATGTAAAACATTATTTGCATATTCCCCCCAACAATCTGGTCCTCATTTTACCAATCTTAGAAAAATGGAAGACTGAATAAACCTTGAGCCCCATCAGAATTGAACTCTAGGCTGTGGGCAGAGTTAGCTGCAATTCTACATTTTAATCACTACACTACTAGGGCTCCTGGTAGTCTGGTAGTATCACGTGTAGTTATTAGACTGAGGACTGCGCTATCAGGCAAGGACATCACACTTCTCTGCTGATGGCCTTCATGTAGCCTTATGAAACCTAGACTGGGCATACCTCAGCAGTTGGAGGAAGGAGACAAAGGTCAGCTTGAAAGGCAGAAGGCTGCAGAGGTAGGCATAGGTGGAGTGCTAGATAGCCAAAAAGGCAGACATGGGAAAGCAGGTATAGGTACGTAGGGTAAATTAAATGTATGCTGAAGTAATAAATGCTGATGGGCTGGCAAGCAATCAAATTTTGATCATATGACTGCAGAAGAATTGCCAGCTGTAACTTCGAAGACCATTCTGATCTACCATTTGCTTAGCAATAGCAACATTTTAACTTACCAAATGATCATTTATGAGGACTTGGTATCAAAATTTCTGAAGCTTACTAGCTTCATAGGAGCAATGCGGAGTACATAAGATGGGAAAAAGTGAGGAAGAAGGTCTACTTTTGTTAAAGTTAATATTGTATTTTTAATCATTGTGTAGTGCAGTTTGGTGGCTAAAGTAGGAAAATTACTTGTCCAACAGATCCTTAGAATGTCTTTTTAATGAACTTAATCTTTCCACAACAGTTCATAAATACATTCTGTCTTTCTACAAGATGTAACTTCAAAATGTTAGTACTTGGATTCATTTTTCATCAATACAAGTGAAGTGTTGGTCTATTACACAGGATTTCAATACACATATTAAATCTTGACTTCATATCATGATACAGATTTAAGGAGACTGGATCAACTTTTATACCAATCAAACAGGACACATTTTCTTGTTACATAGAAATAGTGTGGAAGGCAAAAGCAACAATAAATAAAATTTTGTAAGCTATCTGGAATCATCTATGCAGCTATAGTATATAAATTTGATTAATAAATAATAGTGATAAAAATTCCATCTAAATACAATGGCTATTTATAACAGTTAATTAAAAAGACTTTGAACCAATGCCAGTAGGGTTCAACTAGATTCTACTGTATTAACCACATTGAATTGATACGATTTATAGAATTTTAATTAAATTCTCAGAAATTTTCATTAATAACAATTGGTTATGCAAAACATGCAAACTATAGTCTTTGAAATTTTTCTTTTCTTTTTGCAGAAGGACCTCCATTCTTACCTGAGTCATTCGACAGGATACTTCTTGATGCTCCATGCAGTGGAATGGGACAGAGGCCAAATTTGGCTTATTCGTGGTCTTTAAAAGAAATAACTTCCTATCAGCCTTTGCAACGCAAGCTTTTTAGAGTGGTATGTTTACTAGTAAAAGATTACTGGGTTATTTTAAAAGAAACAAATTTTATTAAAATTAATACAAGCGACTGTCAAACGCAGTTGATATAAGATTATGTCTGATAAACCTTTTCTCATGTCCTTACAGCAGAAATAATTTAGTTTCAGGAAACAAATTTGTTAAAATCATTTTTTTCTTTTCTGTACCTTGGTTATATAACAATTCCTGAAAAAAAGGGTATGAGGGAAAAATCAAGATATTTGCTGTAATAGTGCAATTGCAACTTCAACTGTTTATTTGTTCAGATGTCTTCTGTTGTCTATTGGAAGACATTGAGCCAAATGAAAGTAAAGTCTTTCACACAATTTTTTAGAGAAGGTGTCTTCGGTTCTTCTTTTTCTCCTAAAGGAATCTGGGAATTATTGGATCATCCTCAGAGAATATCTCCTGGTAAATGATATTTACCATTCCATCACACGGTATTGTTAGAAAAGATTGGATGCAAATAGAGGCAGGGTTGTGGAGATATATACCAAATAATAAGAATTCTTCACTTTCAGCAACATTTCTACGGTGGTTCCATTATGATTAGTAGCCATGAATCTTCGAACACCAATATTAGAATTAATGTGCACTGTGCCATTGACCTGTAGTAAACTGCAGATAATCCTTGACTTACAACCACAATTGACCCCAACATTTCCATTGCTAAGTTAAATGAGTTGCATCCAATTGTGTGGCTTTTTCTGCCATTCTTGTTAAGAGCAGTTGTTAAGCAAATTATGCAGTTGTTAAGCTTCCCTCATTGAATTTGCTTATCAGAAGCAAGATGGGAAGGATTTAAATAGTGATCACATGACCCTGTCACAGTGCATCTGTCACAAATACAAGCCAGTGGCCAAGTGCCCCAATTTTGATTATATGGATTGTGTGAGAATCATTCATAAATCACTTTTTTCAGCACCATTCTAACTTCAAACAGTTCCTAAGTAAATGGTTGCAAGTTGAGGATTATCTGTAATTTATATGTTTAAAAAATAGTGTTATTTGTGAAATACTGGCAAAAATTCTATGAAGTGAAAATCTGATTGTCATCCTAGGCAGTGCAACTGCTAAAGCCAGGGGGCATCCTAGTATATAGTACGTGCACAATTACCCTTTCTGAGAATGAAGAGCAAGTGGCTTGGGCACTAGAAACTTTTCCTTGCCTCCAACTTAAGTCACAGGTAAGAACAAACTTCTTTGTAAAATTTCATCTATGTAACTTTGCTTTCCACTTTTATATTACTTTTTCAGTTGAAAACATCTTGTGGAAGAATTCACCTGATTACAATTACATTTTAGTAGCTAAAAAGATTGAGCTGATATCAAGAAATATCTATTACGTTATCAAGAACCTATCATTTCTTTTGTTTTCTTTTTGGAGTTAACAAATTTATCCAGCTGCCTAGGAAAAATATATTTTGTAATTTTTAAACTCACTTCCATATTTTGCTTACATCTGTAGAGAGCCCGTTTGGTGTAGTGGTTAAAGCATCAGGTGAGAAACCAGGAGTTCTACCCCCACCTTGGACACAAAGCCTGCGGGGTGACCTTAGGCTAGTCACTCTATCTCAATCCTAGAAGGGAGACAATGGCAAACCACTCAGAAAAAGCTTGCCAAAAAACCTGAAAGGACTTGTTCAGACAATCTCCAAGAATTAGGGAGTTTAAGGGGAGGAAATAGAAAGGAGCATTTGAGAAGGCATTAATTGTATATCTTGCTAAATCATGGTTTATCACTGCACACAACTAGAATGAGCCTTTTCAGCCAACTTCCTGAACAGCTAAGAAACATTCCTCAATTATTATGTGATTTCATTAAAAAAAAAACTGGTGTAGCATTTTTTTAAACATTAGAAATTGGATGGGTTTTAAAACAAACACTGCATGGTTAAGAAGCCAACAGACAGAAGTTGAATGGATTTGACTGAATGTTTTATTTCTTTTTGAACTTCACATTCTGTAAATTGTACAAATGCTAAAATGAAATACTTTGGGAGGGAAAGTAAACAGTTTAATCTACTTTAGAAATTGAAAGCAGAAGAACTGATTTTTGCTGGGGCTGGCTATGTATGGTATCTTAAGAGGGAAAAAAGCACACAATATTGCAATAGGCTTTTAGTATCAGGAAGAGTTTTATACAAAGCATGCCCAATCAATATTATATATTCCTGCTTTAAATTACTGTTGTTGAGGTATTGAATCCAGTAAGGCCAGGAAGTGGATTTTGTACTTAATTTACTGAGCCTTAAAGAATTTCCTTTGCATTTTTAGTACCCAAATTAAAATTAGATTTCTTTTAAGCATATATATTTTAAGTATTAAAATTGACTTGCTAGATTAAATGAGATTAGTTCTATCACCACCACCACCTCCAGGCATGAAAACTGACTGAGTGACTTTGGGGGAACCCCTCTCGATTATCCCAACTCATATCTAAGCGTAGTTGTGAGAAGAATAGGAAGTAGGAGCATTGGGTTTGTTGGTGACAAATAAAACAGTAAATGCAGAAGTTTAAAAAAGACTAATCCTGTAAAAAAGCCTAATCCTGTATCTTCTACCTGCTTACTGGGGTGTGGACCCAGAGCCTGCAAACTGGCCAGCTGCTGTAACATTCATCAGAATAGATCTGACAGTTCTTATGTTGCATACCAATTTTCCTCCTGCAAAAGAACTGAGAGTAGCAGGTTGGCAGCTGAATTCTATGAGACATATTCCCATATAAGGGTCTATGCGAGTGTGGACTAAGTTTTAATACACTTTTGTTACTTAACATAGGAAAAGGCTTCCACCTACAACAAAGGAACTCACATTATTTTAGATGACAACTTAATATAATCATGTCCCTTTTCATCTATATTTAATTTTTGCTATTAAATATAGCATTTTATGCTTTATTATTTTATTATATAGTATTTTATTACAATGCTATGTTATTAGCATACTAATAACATGATATAGAAATAAACTGTACCTATTGAAAAAAGTTTAGTTGACATTAAATTAGAATTTTTAATATTATAGCTGAGGAATGGTTTTCATCCTTTTTATATCGTTTTGAATCATTGTTCTTTACAGAGATTTATAGCAAGACAGTTTTCTGCCTTAAAAATATTCCAATAATGTTCTTGCAAAGGTAGAGCTAGTATGCTGACCTTTATAAATATAATATTCTATTTTAAGTTAAATAATGACCAACCAAATAACCAATTGTTTCTTTTATTTTGCTCCCTAAAAGGAGCCCCATGTTGGCGGAGAAGGCATGATGGGAGCTGGACTGTCACCTGAGCAGCTGAAACTGCTACAAAGATTTGATCCATCTGAAATTATTTTGCAGGGAATTGACTGTTATTCTTTGCAAAATGTCAACTTTGAAGATTTGATACGTCTAGCAAACAAAGACTGTATAGGATTTTTTATTGCAAAATTTATAAAAATGCAGTGAAAATTGCTTTAGACATCAATGTAAATAAATCTATGCTTTCTTTTTAGCCTTTGGAGTGTTCCAAACTGCTTTGTGCTCCAGCTATGTTGCTAAGCCAACAGTCTGACAACATAGTTGCTATAGCAGCAGTAAAATCAGCCAGCTGTTTCTCCTGTGAGAAATCCTCAGGTTGGAGAAACAAGTCTAAGGAAATGGGCCATTTCAATTTGGAAAGTTTCAAGTTTCATTTGGTTTTACATTTAACAACAGATCATTAATTATGGAAACTTGTTTGCTCAGTTTGCCCATATGGTTTTGTTTACTATCACACACAGTAGTAATCTTACTTTCAAACTACTGAGTTCAAAATAACGTTTGAATGGATTTTAATACACTTTATGTCAAATTCGCGACCCGTGGACCAGATTTGTCACAGTCTGGCCACGCCCATACCCGGTTTAGCAAAGGGGGAAAAAGTCCTGATACATCATGTGATGCCACCTGACGACGCGAGTTTGACACCCCTGCTTTATAACATCTTACAGATTGCTTTTGAAAAACAATTTTATAATATTAAAGAACTTCATTTAATAAGAACTGGTATTAAGTGAGCATCTGACTGCTTTTTATTATGATTAATTAGAGAGCTTTCTAAATGCTTCTCCACAAAATTATGTGTTTTGCTTGGGCCTACCAACACAATGTGCACGTTCACTTATGATATCAGGAATGCTAACTGTTCAAACATCAGATGTGTTGTATTTGATTCAGGAGAAGAACCAAAGAAGAAATACTAAGATGAAGCAACAAGGGAAATCCTCTGACTTGTCTTCTGAATACTCATATTCTTCTTAAATTTTAGTTTCCCTTTAAAACCACTTATTGGCGATTTTTGCAATGTTGGAGATAAAGCAATTGTACAATTGTGTATGCATTGTATGGAAAACTCTCCATAAGACCCAGTGTTTTAGTGCTTGTATTTTAATATGTTTATGTGCCAACGTTAGCCACATCAAGCTTAATTTTATTTTTCTTATTTATGGTCTCCTTACCTATTTTAGCAGCCCCCCTCAAATATAAGGAAGTTGGCTAGTTTCATACTGTATCATTTTGGTTACGCTTTTTCAAGTTTTATGGTACTTTTTTTGACAAACATGAATAAGAATGGCAGATTTGCATCTTTTATTTATAAAAGGTTTTAACTATAATATCCTACTGAAATCTTACTATCTAATGTTGGGCAAGGGAATAGAGAGTAATTTTGTAATATATGCAAGGGATTTAAAAATTGCAGAATTTGGAGTAAAGTTATAAAAATATCTCAAATATCTGCAACAAAAATAAGTGTTGGATACTAGTTGAAAAGCGATAGAAAAATAGAACAATTAGAAACATTAATCTGTTTCCTTATGGAAGTAAAATAGAAATAAGGGGACAGAATGCTTGGAATCACTTGTTCAGGGATATAGTAATGTGGGTTTACAGATGTTCAACTTCAACTCATAATGTTTGCTGCATTTTTCCAGATAGTGTAATCTGTTACCTATAAATAGTGAATAGAGCAATATAAAAAAAAACCTAAAGGATAATCTAATTTATGTTAGTTGATATATCTGATCTGTTCTCTTTGTATGCAATGGAATTCAGATGAATGATTCCAGTTGTGAAAAAAAATTGTCTTAGGGATCACAGGCCTTTAAGCACTCCAATGTGATTTGATTAAAAAAAAAACCTGTTCAGTAAAGTAGAATTAAACTTTAACAAAGGTAAAATGTCTAATAGAATTCATGCTTGCTGAAGACACATAACATTTTATGCTGCTGAGGAAAAATGAACTAGGAGTTGTAGCATTTAAGCATCTAAAGTAAGATCAAGTTAGAAAGTGAGCATCTAGCAAAGTTCAACTCGAGAATCTATTGACAAGAGGTATGTGGATATGTTATACAAATTAATACTTTATATGAGATATAAAGTATTTTTGTTGTCTTTGGAACGATATGATTTGTAAAAAAGGGTATTACAACAATAAGTATTACATACAGGAATATTTGGATATAAAGTGTTGTACAACTCAAATGTTCTTTTAGAGTTCCATTAACCTATAATACCTCTTTTTTCAGTCATAGGCAGAAACCCTTAAAAAAGGTCAGCTACTTCTTTGATAACAGAAAGAAACTGCATTGAAAGGAGATCTGAAGCACTTCATGCAAAAAATTACTTAAATTATGAAATCAAGCTTTTTCAATATGGAAATATAGTAATTTCTGTGTGTCAAAGTTTTGAGTAAATAGCTTCCTAATGGAGAACCCATTATCTCAGAAAAAGGATAGCTACACAATTTCTTCCACATTTTTAAATGTAATTGGGAAAAATATGGTCATTAATTGTAGTTAACTTTGAGAAACCTGAACAAATATAAAATTCTACAGCTATGTTCATCTCTGGAGTTCTCATAACACTGATTTTGAAATCTTTACACTGGCTGTCAGTTTGTTTCTGTGTACATTATGCTGCTTATTTTGAAAGTCCTCACTCTTTTGTACTTGAGGAATGCAAGATTCCTCCCACTCAATCTTCAGAGATCCACCTCCAGTAGTGTCTGGCTTGGAATGAATTTTTTTATTCATTTTTGCTCCATCTTTGTGGAAGTCATTTCTCATTGCAATTGATGGGCTCCCACCCACATGGCCTTACAAACATACAGTACCTTTGTCTACTGTCCTACAAAGCACAATTGTTTATTTTAAATGTTTTACCTCTATCAAAATTTATTTTAACCTAAGATTTTATGTATCTTTTATATTTTATCTTGCTGAGACAGGCAAACAAATTGGTATCAGTATGATCTCTCATATCTATATAGCTGAAGGGGAAATTATTCCTAAACTTGTAAAACTGTTGCTTTTATTCATTCTGAAACATCCCAGAATATGCATAAGGGAAGATCTGCATTTTAGTTTTGATGTCAATACACATTTCTATGTTGAAGAATAAGAATCTGGATATTTGGGGGCTTTGGAAACTTAGTTGGGAAATGATGCTCCCCCCACCCCTACAAACAAACTGAACTAGCAGTAGAAGTCTAAATCATAGAAATACTAGCAGTCCAGACTATGGTAAATAATTATTTTGCTCTACTCTGCCTTGGTTAAGTCTCACTCGGGATATTGCATTCAGTTCTGCATCTGCCAACTTAAAAAACATACAGATTAATTATTTTCTGTTGTTCATCCCCCAGAGTCACTTGTTTGTGAGATGGGTGGCCATATAAATTTTAAATAAACTGAAGCAAGTCCAGAGAAGGACCACCAAGACAGTGAAAATTAAGTTCTATGAGGAACAATTAAAAGATCTAAGTAAGTTTAATTTGAAAAAGAGAAAATTTACAAGGTACATGGTAGTGGTCTTCAAAAATCCTAAACGCTGTTTACATTGTAAAGAGTTAAAACTTATTCTGACCTGCACTTGAAAATAAAATTAAAACTGATGGAATGAAACTTCAAATATATAGATTAGGTATTAGGAAAAGCTTCTTGAAAATAGGCATCAGTGAATTAAATTACTGCATGAAGTGCTTTCTACCCCTTCACTGGACTTTTCAAACAACCTGGATAATCCATTTAAAAAGTTCCAGTGCTTCTATGATTCTAGAAAAAACATGCAGAGGGTAGCAATGGTAAACCCTTTTATATTTTTGCCAATAAAACTACATGGGTATATCCATTATGTCCCAAGGAGTTGACTTCAACTCAAAAGAGACATTACTTTTCATATTGTTTTAATTATGTAACTATATATTTCCTGATAATTAATCTTTGGAATTACCAGATTGCACTTGTTTCTCTTTTCATACTTTAGTTATCTTCTTTTTCATGTATATGTATTTCTTTGTAGCCACAAGATTCTAATACAAAATTTGGTCTTGTAGCTTGGATATTAGAATGAAAAGTATGAAGTCAAATACTAATTTCTTCTGCAACAGAGATTTTTACATATTAGTATGTACACAGTTAATTTACGAATACAACACTGATATACTACCTGCAGTACATTTTGTAACTATGCCTACATTTGGAGAATTTACCCCAAATATTTCAATATGTTGCATATTTATGAAAACTTTCAACTTTTATACATGTTAAGGAGAATTTTCAGGAGAGTTGAATACATGTACAATGATCTTCCCCTCCCAATATAAATAAATCTCTTTTATGCTATGTATGTTAAGTCAATTTGCTTAATATTATTCCTTTATTCTTATTCTTTTCTATAATACTTATTTAATAAAGATGCTGGGCAGAACTAAATGTAGCCTATCTATGCATGAAGAATGTAAATACACACACACACACACACACACACACACATTCCTCATGCATGGATAGGCTACATTTAATTCTGTCCAGCACCTTTATTGTAAATATATATTGTAAATACTACAATTATTTACAGTATCACTTGAAAAATGCAATGACATTTCATTTGTAGTATTATTTGTTTCTGACAAAAATGTAGAAATTATAATGGTTCAGCAACCTTGTAGCAGTAAAGCCCATAAGTAAAAGTTAAATGAACAAATTGATTAGAATAGAAAGATGGTCAAATATAGAAAAAAGCAGAGAAGCTACAAAATTTATTTTCCAACAAAATAACTCCCCACAAGTTGTGTAAACTTGTTTTACTAAAACAAATACTCTAGAACACAAAAAGTTTACATTTCCAGTGAAACACTCAGTCACATTTGCTTATGTTTTTAACTTTCCCGGATCCTCAAAAAATAAAATAAAATAAAAGCCAGCAGATTGATGCTTTCCCAATTACCTGTTAGTTGTAAACTTTCCCATATCACTTGCCTGCAATCTTGAGCTTCTGAGTTAGAAAACAGCAATGAAAAAATAAAACCACACAGATTTTAGAATAATCTATAGTTGGAGCTGATTGATGCATTATGATTTAATCCTAGTTTCCACATTCAGAAGCTGTGATTAAGCTTGAAGCAGATGGTATGCTTCTATAAAAAGAATAACCATCCATACCTCCTTGACAAGATCTTATACCTAAGCTTAAACATATGATAATTATGGCAGATTCATAAGATATGGGATGATCCTCGGGTAATTTTAATAATCTCTCCCTGTCCCTCTTTTCCTTTCTCATACACAATACAAACACACACACTCTCATTCAGGCACACACATGCTTATACATTATGTCAACTGTTGCCCGTCGAGTTGATAAAAAAACTGTGCTGTCAGAGCAATTGGTTAAGTAGTGTCCACAGCAGGACCATTTATAGTGTCACATTATTTTTGCCATAGATTTTAAATGCAAAGGTGATACGTTTGCAAGAAAAATCCAGCATGTAATCTAAAGTGGTCAGTCCTATTTACACTAAGTATAAGAATGTGTGTCTAGAGTGAACAGTGCTACCCATTTTTCAGTTGCCCATAATTCAAAAGCAAATCTGCTGACTTGGCATTAGGATTCTAAAATAGTGTGATCAATCTTATGTAAGGAGGTGCCTGCAGAAATAACATTTATAAACTGTCTATACAGTACACAGTACCAGTATATAGAAAAGAGATTTTGACTTTATGATCCCCTGTGTATAAGGCAAGACTGAATTCTGTTTCAAAATGTAGTCCACCAGAGGAACAAGCAACAGAAATCAATATGCAAGTCAAGTGCCTATAGATTTGTTTTTTAAAAAAGAGCTATTGAGAGCTTCAATTTGAATATGCTGATTTTGGCTTGCTGAAAAATGGGAAAAAGTATTAAACATCAACTGTATTTTGTCTAAAAACATTAACACCACCTTGATGGCAACAGATATCTCTTCAAATGGCAGCTGCAAGAATCAGTTTGGAAAAAAAAAACAGCATAGCATACCTTCAGAAATTCTGTGCTTGCACTATGCCAGTGAGTTACAACCTTAATCAAAATGAATATCCTATTTTATGCCATCAATTTGAAAGCACCAGCACTTTAAAATCAGCATACAAGGTGTACTACATTCTGCAGTGAAAAAAAAAATCAAGATTATTTTAAGGACCTTTCTCATACCCAATTTCAAAAGAAACACAAAACTGTCAGAGGCAGGTGTTACTGATGGATATATACATCTCTTTTCCATTCCACAGTGTCACTACGTTTCTTAGGTACCACTTCTCCATCCCTGTCACAATACTGGTCCCTTGATTTATGGCGGCTACGTTGTTTGTTGCCTTCATTGTGGTCCTGCTCTCTGTCCCTTTCCTTTGATCGATGCCTTGATTCTCGATGTCTGTGATCACTGACCCCATGGGTTTCATCCTTGTGATTATGATCTCTTTGAGAATCATAGGGTTCATGTGATTGGTCCTCTTTTGGTTCTACACATGCTGAATCTTTGTTGTCTTGTGTTTCTGAGTCAACAGTTTCTTGTCGAGATAAACCACGGCTAGTTCCACTACGATGGTTATGATGATGTCCTGAAGAGGAAGAGCGATGCTGAGATTTTCTGGTAGTTTCAACTTTTGTTTCTTCTTCTCCCTGTGAACCAGTTCTTTCAGTGGTTGATTGCTCATTCCTCTGATCAACCTGAGATCCCTGATCAATATAACAAAATGGTAAATATGCATTAGAAAAATGCCTTTTCAAATCAGTGATGTCAGTCTTCAAAAATCCTGAGCAAATTTGTATTGAGCAAATATGCTTCAGAATAGTAGGTTTAAGGCAATTATTCATGACTATCCACTCAGACTAATTTAATAATTCAAACTTTATCATCAGCATTTCTTTATAGCATAAGTAAAATTCCATTCCCCCCCAAAAAAGTGATCAGTCCTTATTTATTTACTAATTTATCCTAATATCTGGCAGTCATGCTAATTTCTGTTTGATCTCTTCTCTGAGCCTAGGCACTTCACACAAAAGAAAAAGAAATAATCTGGCAATACAAGAATGAACCAAGCATGAAATAAGTCTCAGAAAAAAAATTGGAGCAGGCATCAGTGGGGAAAAAATCACTGCAAACAGCAGAACAATACTTGTTAAAGACAGTATTTTGTTTTTAAAATAAGAATTATTAAGGATTCAAACTCTCTATATACCAACAATTGAAAATGGAAATAAAACAGGACCAAGCACAATCAAATCTCATGTTCATTACCATAAACTTTTGAAACTCTTAAAAAATGGCAATTAATTACCTTAGTTTAGAGGTGTAGCTTTATCAGTCTTTTACTAATTTCAGCAATAAAATCACTTAAAAGCAAATAAAAAAACCTTCAGTTATTGTGAACAATATGCTAATATTCCGGTTATCCAATCTGCATGATCAAACCTAGAGTTAAATTAAGTTAAAGTAAGGACAGAACTGTTCTGGCATATTATAGATTTATAATTTCTAAGAAAGTAATTTCTTCTTAACTTTGAAACTGGTACTTGGTCTCCAGAGAATATTACATCTAATTTGGTAGGTATGCAAGTGAATTGTTAACTAAGGAGCTTGGTTTCAGAGCTGAATTTTATAACAGCAATTTCCCCAATTTGTTCCATGAGAGTCAACTTGATTTTTTCTTGAAAAGGCCACAATAGATTCTATTATTGTTAGTTTTCAAAAAATATTTGAGAGAGAAATATTAATGGAATGTTTTAAATGGCATTGCATCTGAAAACTTAGGGGACATCTATAATAATTTCATATTTTTATTTCATATTTATTTATTTATTTACCAACTTTATTGGGAATATGTTTCAGATAATTCATTTGCCCTTCTGCTATTCTCATTGTCTTTTGCAGAAGGCAAATGGTTATGCAACATAATAGAACAGGTGATGAGTGTTACAAGAGTTGGCAAATTTGCAGGATTTTGATCCACATCCCATTACACAGGTGGTAAGACATAGGGTTGAAATTGTTTACATATTTTTTTAAAAAAAATCTGCCTTGTTTTTATAAATAACTCGAGTCGGGAAAACTTCTTTCTCCTCCTATTTTTCCCACAGCAAACAGTCTGTGAGGAGAGTTGGACTAAGACAGAGTGACTAAGAGTGGTTCAAAGTCACCTAGTTGGCTTTCATGTCTGAAATGGGACTAGAATTCACAGCCTCCTGGTTTCTAAGCTGGGGACCTTAATCATTAGATCAAACTGATTTTTGAAAGCTACAATTATATTTATAACATAAATAATGATGTAAAAAGGATGTGGAGACTCTAGAAAGAGTGCAGAGAAGAGCAACAAAGATGATTAGGTAATTGGAAGCTAAACATATGAAAAATGGTTGTTGGAATTGGGTATGTCTAGTTTAATTAAAAGAAGTACTAGGAGTGACACGATGGCAATGTTCCAATATCTCAGGGGCTGCCACAAAGAAGAGAGAGTCAAGCTATTCTCCAAAGTACCTGAAGGGAGGACAAGAAACAATGAGTGGAAACTAATCAAGGAGAAAAGCAACCTAGAACTAAGGAGAAATTTCCTGACCGTTAGAACAATTAATCATTGGAACAACTTGCCTCCAGAAGTTGTGAATGCTTCAACACTGAATGTTTTTAAAGAAGATATTGGATAACCATTTGTCTGGTGTAGGGTTTCCTGCCTAAGCAGGAGATTGGATTAGAAGACCTCCAAGGTCCTTTCCAACTTCTGTTTTCCCAATAATCAACCCAGTGTATTGCATTTTTAAATGACCATACCTGTAAATTAACATTTGGGCCTGGATTGATAGGAAGAGTGGCAGATGCCAATGTGCGAGTGAGAAGCTGATTGGAAGGATGGCTGATAGTAGGATGTGTGGCCTTCCAGTATGCTTCCAAATAGTCAGCCAGGTGTTCACAAGCATCTTCAAGCTGGTTCTCATCCAGAATCACATCAAACATTTCCTTATCAGAGGAAAAAAGTGTGGAAAAGCAAAATCTTACAAACCATATTAAACAAGTACAAAAGCAGAAAATACATAATTTTAGAATAATTAATTTAATGTTAATATGTGGCTTGTTTTGAGCACAAAAGTAAATCACATTTACCCTTTAGATTTTTATTTAGAAATTTAGAAAAGGACTGTGTGCTAAGTCCTTTGCTAAATTTAGAGCAATAGTATTGAATCTTTCAGATATATCAGAAGGTAAAAGAGAAAGATTTCCCTGTCCAGTCATGTCTAACTCTAAGGGGTAGTGCTCTTCTCCGTTTTTGTGGTGGCCAACGCGGCTATATGCCAAAAGTTCATGGAATGCTGTTACCTTCCCACCAAGTGGTACCCATTAATCTATTCGCATTAGCATGCTTTCAAACTGCTAAGTAGACAGGAGTTGGTGCATGGAACGGGAGCTTTCCAGCTGACAAATTTAGTGTCTTTAAATACTGATCTAATGTGCTCCCATATATTTGGGGAACTTATTTATAAATTATATTATATTAGAATTGAACAAATTGACATCTAATTAGTTTGAAAATTGTTTGGAAAAGAATTTCCAACAAGAAATTAAGATTCAAGACAGAATAAATATGAAATGAAAACCAATTTAAATTAAATGGTTAATCTTCAATCCAAATTAAAGAAGATTTGCTTAAATTATTCTATAAATGGTATTAGACTCCATATAAAATGGCCTATATGACTAAAAATAACTTCTTTCTTTTTTGGAACGGTTATGATGAAAAAAAACATATTTGCACTTGTTATGATCACGTGCCCTTGTTTTCTATCTTCTCTGAGATGTTTTTTGAGATTAGTAAATCTAAAACTATGTATCCAGAACTTGCTTCCCTAAATATACTTTCAGTGATTAGGGCAAATATTTGGTCCAAATAATTTAGTAATTATTTTTATCGACATTGTATGCCACTAGAATGTCCATAGCTAAACACTGGAAAAAATTATGACATTGGGATTCTGGTGCCAGAATATCTGATGTACTGCCATAGCAGAGAAATTGACCTACACTTTATAACTGCCATTAATCAGGTTAAAATTAAAGTTTTCTCAAATATATGGTCCGGTTTTATATCTATTGCTAACTGCAGGAACAATAACAGTTTTACATCAGATGAAAATAATAGAAATCATATTTGGTTTAATATATCCTTTTTCTTATCTCCCTTTTTAACCATTTTAATAAATATATTTTTAAATCCCATATTTCTATCATTCTGATTTCAACTACCAAAACAGAACAAAACAAAAACAGAATGATTTCTCACATTGAACTACATTCAGAAACTAAGATTATACAGTGATATTCAAAAGTAATTGTACTGTATATGAAAATACGTGTTTTCTGTGCAAGCCTTCTCCTTTAGCCAGTTGATATAATACACTTTGTTTTGGAACCAGAAAACAGTATATCTGTCATTTAAGTCTGGCCAGCCTCATATGGGCAAAGAACCTCATATGAAATCTCCAGGGTGGACAGGGACAGTCCATTCTGATATTTGAGAGGTGATGGAAGAAAGTGTCTACAAGGTTTAGGACAGACGTGGGGAACTATGGCCCCTTTATGACTTGTGAACTATAACGCCCAGAATTCCTGAGCCAGTTCAAGTCCACAAGTCATAAAAGGGCCATAGTTGTCCACTCCTAGTTTAGGAGATAATGTTTCCCCTGAAGCTCCCAAATAAAAAAGAAAAACTAATATTAGCTCTACACAATGACATAACATCCTGAGCAGGATAGAAAGAAGTCCATATTAAGATTGCCCATTTAAGAGGAAAACAAAGGAGAGATGTTGGCTATTCTTTATCATACCTGTAAATAGCTGATTTGACCATAGCTGATTTGATCACTGCTTTTCACAAAGGCTACTTCATTTACTGCCTATTGCATCCATTACTGAACCAAGATATTTTTGTTCTAATAGCAAATATTTGCCACAATTATAAAACAGGAAAGCTTGGGAAAATTTTTTTCCCCTACACATATATATTAAGAATGACTCACTGGAGGGCACTGAGCCAGTTTATCAGCTGCTACCATTTGAACATTAAGGTGCTTAGCCTGAGATTTGCCTCGGGATTTTATCAGTCTTTGTAAAACCTGTGGAAAAGATACTATAGTTAAAATAGAAGTTAATGAGAAAATGAAACAGTACAGGATATACTATATAGCTTTCATTTTAGAATGTTCTAATTCCAGTGTCTTAAAGTAAAAATGACTACATGGAGTATAGTGTTATATGTATTCAGGAGAAGACATTTTTCTTTCTCAAATTTTACTTCTGAACTATGAGGCTATTACTTACTAGAAACTCTTTCATCAATTCCTAATACACACCCTTTTTCATTTAGGTAATACAGGATAGTCTATCTTTCAATGAAATAAGATATGTAAAATTATGTGAACAATTCATTAAAAGCTACCCATTCAATTAAGATTGTTTTCAACATACAATGGTTCAAAATGTCAATGTATTAATAGCAACATTTAAAATCTATGTGTTTTCATGATATAATCACATAAAAGAAAACAAAAAGGGAAACAGTGAGATGAAATTATTTACCTTTGGAGAAGTAATCTTTACATATACTATAATGGGTGCCAGGGAAGTTTTGCTAAGTTGAGCGGGATGATTAATAGTATCAGCATCAAGTACTACCAACTGTAATGTTCTTGCTAATTCAAATATCCGTTCAATTTCACTCTGAACTTCAGCTGCAAAAAGGATAGACATACTAGTTAAACAATTGTAAAACAATTATTTAGCAAATAATACAATGCAAATATAATATACATACAGGAACACTGAAAAATTTTCTTTGGCTTTTTTGTTGCATACATAATAAAATTGTTCAAAATTATTATGCTTCCATCACTACGTCTTCAATGTGTATATATACTCCTAAATTGCTGATAATCAGGCATGATATCCTTGTTTTTACACATAGTATGAACAATTACCACTAGCTGGTTTTTCATTTGGAATGGCTGATTCAACATAATTCCTAAGTCACTGATGTAGTCTATTTTTTCATCAGACTGAATTTGGGGCACTAACAAAGCCATTTTCCACCACATTGGATACTTCTGCGGAAACTGATTTTAAAACAAAGGGAAATCAAAATGGTCCTCACCGCATTTTTATCACTATTGTTGTTCTCACTATTTTATATCCAATTTCAGTTCTCGATGAAACAAGAAAATGCAGCTCTCTGTATTTTTATCAATAGTCATTTCCTATATGTAGGTTTTCTATAATTTTTCAATAGATTGCTGTCAGCATTTTTGCAATAGTTAATTGTGTTGGCTGTCTTGACTATACAATAGGAAGGTAAAATATGAATTTAAAAAACAAACATTCTTACTGCTTTTCATATGTCATTAGTAATTTACAAAAAAAAAAGTAAGTTATCAGAAAAAAAAATCCACATATAATAGAAATATAATAGAAAGGCCCATTCAACTATCTCCTTTCCTTTTATGTAAGCAGCAGTGGAAAATATTGTTATAATCAACTATATTACTTTCAGAGCAGTCCAAATCATATTAATGTACAGTTTATATAAGAGTTTTAATGAATATTAAATATTTAATGAATATTAAAACTTCCACCAGTCAATTTTAAACCAATAGTGATTTTATAAAAGCTGATTAAGAGCCAGTTTGGTTTAATGATTGAGGCAGCAGGCTAAAATCCAAGAGAGTATATGTTCTACTCCTGCCTTAGGCACAAAGCCAATTGGGTGACCTTGAGGCAGTCACTTTCAGCCTAAGGAGGCAATAGCAAACTACTCCCAAAAAATATTGCTAAGAAAAGCTACAGCGACTAACCAGACAGCTAATAGTTATTCAAAGGCATAAAAAATAATTTTAAAAGGAGGCTGATTATATATATTTGAATATTTGGTCGCCACAATGTAGAAAAGATGTGGAGACTCTAGAAAGAGTGCAGAGAAGAGCAACAAAGATGATTAGGGGACTGGAGGCTAAAACATTGAAGAACGGTTGCAGGAACTGAATATGTCTAGTATTAATGAAAAGAAGGACTAGGGAAGACATGATAGCAGTCTTCCAATGTCTCAGGGGTTGCCACAAAGAAGAGGGAGTTAAAATATTCTCCAAGGCACATGAGGGTAGAACAAGAAGCAATGGATGGAAATTAATCAAGGAGAGAAGCAACTTAGAACTAAGGAGAAATTTCCTGTCAGTTAGAACAATTAATCAGTGGAACAGCTTGCCTCCTGAAGTTGTGAATGCCCCAACACTGGAAGTCTTTAAAAAGATTTTGGATAGCCATTTGTCTGGAACGGTATAGGGTTTCCTGCCTACGCAAGGGGTTGGACTAGTAGACCTCCAAGATCCCCTTCCAACTCTGTTATTGTATTGTATTGTATTGTATTAATATATAGTTTATTCTCAAAGCATTGTTTCGATTACAGATTCTATTTTGCTCATATACCTCATATGATAAGAGTTTACCAGATGTTGTTCATAGGCTAGCCTTGATTTTTCTAGTTTGATTTTTTTAGTAAAATATTATTTGTATAAATGTATGACTATAAATCTAAACATTTGTGTATATGTGTGAGTGTGGATATGTGTTCATATACGTGTGCATTCCTTAAATTTTAGGGGAGATAAAATCACACTTGTAAAATGGAGGAAAAATGCTAATGAACTAGTATTAGTAATGCTAATTTATTACTTCAATTGATATAGCTACCCATTCAGCAATTTGCCCCTCTGTAATGAAAATTATAGCAAAATTAAAAGAGTCAGGTCTCAGTGTAATGGAAAAGCTGCATTGCTGTGCCACTCAAATGAGTCCAGTCCTTTGTTGATAAACTAGAACACTGAAACAAACTCTAGGTAACAGCAATATCTTCTGCTATTCTTGTTGCTTTATGTAACAAATAAATACCAGAATATCTCTCCTACTGATTCCGGGTTTTTCAGATTGCAAAACAATCTGATTCAGCACACAAGCTGGTTTAAATGATTTAAGCTTCTGAAGACATTGTAGAAGCTAGGAAAATTGAGGATCCATTGTCCTCTTCTAATGTCTATTTTGCCCAAACTATAAGCCTCCATTTTGACCTTCTTGGCATCTAAAGTCTGCTGAAAAATTGAAAAAAAATAGAGAAAATCCAGTGCTGCATTTTCCTTCAAAGTTGGTGCACTCCCCTTAGTTGGGAAAATCTGACTCATTATAGTCCTGGAATGCTTGGTATAATTTGACTACTTCTGATCGTCATCTGTAAACATTATTGTTCAGAGAAGTTATGATAATTAAATGCTAAATAATGTATATTATACCAAAAAATGGGGGGAGGGGAAGCAAGAAAAAGGAATACAAATAGATAAACAATATATTTACCCATCTCATGGAGCTTATTTATTTATTTATTTATTTATTTTATTGTCATTATTTTTACAAATAACTCAAGGTGGCAAACACATCTAATCCTCCTATTTTGTCCAAAACAACAAGTCTGGGAGGTGAGTTTACTTGAGAGTAAGTGACTGGTCCAAGATCACCCAGTTAGCTTTCATGGTAATAAGAGATATCCAAGGGTGCTTTTTCAAGAGCAAAGACATTTTGCTTCTCATCCAAGAAGCTTCTTCAGGTATAACCTGGATGACTGGGAATGTCCAGAGACATTATAGGTTATAATTTTTCAAAATAAAACCAATCAAATGTGAATGATAATGTTAAAAGGTTAAATGTTAAAAGATAATTTTAAAAGATTAAAAATTGTTATTAAGCTCTAAACAAAGCATGAACAACAGAATTGTCAGACTATTTTGCTAAGAACCTACCTGTCTTAAAACAAAAGGCAATGCATTGCAGATACTGATTTAACAATGAATATCATATAGTACCAGAAAAACATAATCACTGAAAAAATATGAAAAATTTAAATATTTCTCAAAAAATCTTATTTCCAGAAAATTACAGATGTTTTTCAGTAATATTATGGTCTAAGGCAGTGATGGCGAACCTATGGCATGCGTGCCACAGGTGGCACACGGAGCCACTTGTCAGGGCACGCGAGGTGCTGCCCTGTTAGCTGGCCAGCGCGCACACGCGCGCTGGCCAGCTAAGTTCACCATTTTTAAAAGCCATTTTTCACCCTCCCCAGGCTCCAGAGCCTTTATAGGAGCCTGGGAAGGGTAAAAAGAGCCTCCCCCGCCCCCCCGGAGGCCCTCGGGAGGCTTCAGGGACCATCCGGAGGCTTCCCTAAAGTCTTCAGAATGCTTAAAACGACCCTCCGAGCAAACCGGAAATGACTTCCGGTTTGCTCGGAGACTTCCAGTTTGCTTGTGACTTCCGGTTTGTTCGGAGGGTTGTTTTGAGCGTTCCGAAGGCTTCAGGGACTGTCCGGAGGCTTCCCTGACGCCTTCGGAGCGCTTAAAATGACCCTCCGAGCAAACCGGACGTGACTTCCAGTTTGCTCAGAGACTTCCGGTTTGCTTGTGACTTCCGGTTTGCTCGGAGGGTCGTTTTAAGCGTTCCAAAGGCTTCAGAGAAGCCTCCGGATGATCTCTGAAGCCTCCAGAGGGCCTCCGGGGGGCGGGGGAGGCTCTTTTCGCTCTCCCCAGGCTCCTCTAAAGCCTCTGGAGCCTGGGGAGGGTGGAAAAAGTATGTAAAATGGGGGGGGGGAAGCGCCTGTTGTGTGCACATGTGCACTGGGGGGTCGCGCATTGCATTATGGCTGCGGCACGCCCGCACATGACCCTCCTGCACTCCCCCCACTTGTGGCACGCGAGCCAAAAAAGGTTCGCCATCGCTGGTCTAAGGTGACAAAAGAGTGAAAATGATACAACATTTTTATCAAACATCATTATTATGGCATTAGATATGCCTAACTGTCACCCATTTGCAATCAGACTTAAATCACAACTAAGTTTCTGTTCCTTGAAGCACTGTTGTATTTTTCAAGCATAGTAATAAAATGGTCTTTTTTATTATTATTTTTAAAAAAAATTAAAAAATTAAAAAAATTTATTTTATTCAAAAAATTAAAATCCAAATCCAAAAGAAAAAAAATTGAGCAGAGACAAAGAAAAACTAAACAAAAACATCTGTTCAATTTTTTAATTTTGGATTTTATTTTTTTGAATAAAATAAAACTGTTTGAAAAAGTGTTCGTAAAACAAATATAACATATCATACAGTGTATCTTCCAATGACTGTATATTCACTCTAGTTCTATTTCATTTGAAAATTTGTCATTAAACAAATCCTAAAATTCAGAAAGCTTGACATTTTAGAGAAAGAAAATAGTGTTATTCATATGATGCAAATATTGAAATGCTTAAGTAACCCAACATTAATTATCTTAACAAGAAAAAATAATAATGAATGTCAAGAGGCTAGAAAGATTTCAAAATAGGAAGAATTGGATATTTTTTGGATAAGTTTTAATTATAACAAATTATTTTAAAGTTCTTAAAGAATGGCCTTACAATTAATAGGATCTATCAAATAATGTCTTTTTTTTCAAATAAGGAAGCTATTTAGTAGCATCTCATAAAGAAAATGATATAGGCTCATCAAGAAATCAGAAATTCTGAGAAGAGTATATAATTCAGGATTGAACTGTGGAATCTTTGGTACTCTCTGAGCTTGGTTATTTATTTATGTTTCATTTATCATAAAAAAATAATGGAAAATATGAAGAAATACCACTGCGTGACTCTATCCCTATGATTCTGGAGAGTGGAAACCTCTGGACATGTCCTTCTTCACTGTTCTTTTTATAGAGACATTCACACAAAATTTATTTTCCTGATAATTAATAGGTATCCGAGGCATTCTGCCACTGTTTATCTTCAGTGGCTGAAGGTGAATGCATCATAGTCAGAGCACAGGTAGTTTAGCTTCTGTGCAGCAGTACTAACGTTTTGTCAGAACCTGATGAATAAATCCATTATAATATTTTACACAATTAATGCACTAAATCTTTTGATATTATCGCCTTGTTGCATTTTAATATCTAATGAATAGCCAGGGATATAAGTCTATGAGTCATTTTTAGCTTCCCGCCCATCCCCTCATAATCAAGTTGAGAATAAGATCCTTTAAATTGCAATAGGCCAAATTGTCTGTAAATAAATACAGCTACTAAGGTGGAGGAAAAAAAATGGATATAATAATATGAATTACAGACTGAATTTTAAGCAATAGATTTCCACGAGTGATTCAGTGTACTAAATTTAATTTGCATGAATCTTTGACAAAGAAAAAAAATGCTGGATGAATTTTAATCATCACTTAATTGTGTATTCATATAAACATTCTAAAAACTATTGAGAGACCACTGTATAAAAACAATCTACACAATATAGACAGCAACAAGACAAACACAGCTTCAAAGGCAACATTTTCAAGGAAATGTACCCTTTTTGTGCATGCAACAATATAGGTACATGTAGCCCAATTCCACAATGGAAAATAGTGACCACAAACAGCGACATGCACATCTAGTTTTGGACCAGTGCAATACAGAATTTAAGAATTCTGTTATTTAAAACTCTAATTATCAAATATTTTATACCTATTGTAAATTGATTGCTAGCATTTAAAATTGGAAACATCTTCCAGAAAAAAAAAATCAGTGTAAACTATGATGGCTTATTTTTGTCATTACAAAACCTTCTATCAGTAGCAGATAGTGATTTTGTGAGGTACAATGCGTACTAAACACGCACAAAAGAGAAAATAACTAGCAATTTTAGATACATACCCAAAACATCTGGAAAGAGAGGGCATTAATGAATGGAAAAACTTAAGAGAATCAGGATCTTGTCCAAAACATACAGAATGAGATACACTTACAAGAACAACTAGAAATGTGGTGTTCATGGGAGCAAATAAGAAACAGGGTTGGATTTGAAACTGACAAAGAAATAAAGCAAAAGCCACATATTTAATTCAGAAGCGTTACAGATACTATAGACATACAGGATTGCATTATAGCTGCTGAAATTTAAACTGTGTTTTGAGTGAAGCATGTTTTTTTTCCAAAATAATGTATGTTTATACAACTATTTAAAAACCAATCCTTGGTAGTCTCTAATATATTTCCATTCAATATATAAAAAATGCATAATGGCAAAAATTAAGAAAGCAACATGCATTCCATATTAACAAAGGTGTATTATGTTATTTCATGAAAATGGCATATAAAATAAAATTGAGGAGCTTTTTTCCCCTAAAGATTTTCAGAACATAATTTTCGACTTTCTGAGAATATCAGCTGACCTTGGAATAATTCCTATTCACAAATAAATTGTATTCTTTGGTACTGGATGATTATACATCATGCAACAATTTTGATAAAAATTAATGTTTAGGTCCAGTCAGTTTTTAAATGAAACCCAATGTTATCTATGTGGAAGATAGGCAATTTTTAACTCTACAATGAAATAATTTTACTGGAACTTGTTATGCATCATATACTGAGATATTATACACAAATATTATGTCTGAAATCCAAAGAGATATGTTAGATTAATTACAATGGGCATTTGTAATTAATGGGATTTACAGAAAAAATAATTATTCTCTAGCCTAAAAAATATTGGCAATAAGAAGAAAACAAAATTAATACCACAGATAAAAACACAATAACTGATCTGACAATAAATAGAAGTTATTTATATCATTTTACATTCAAGTCAAATTTGATTCATGTAGTTTTTTATAGGTAACATTTTCAGAAGTTCCTAGGGAAAAAGAGAATAATCCAACTGGCTTGGCAGTCTGCCTATACTTAGAACCATAGAATTCCTTCACCTGTCTCCTGGTCTATCTACCCCACCCCACCCCCAGTCTATACAGAAGCACTCCTTGGTAGCAGTGCTGATTCTGAATTAGAGACCATGAATGGCCTCTTCAGCCCCCAGCATTGCTGTCCTGCTAAGGAATATACCTCAAGCTCCACACCATGGCAAGCCACCCCAATGCCAAAGTACAAAGCCATCTGTATTACTATGTACTCCATTTGCCCTACTCTCCCGTGCTTTGCTTGCCCTGCCATTCTGGATTATGTTCAGCCTGCTGGCCTTACCATTTGTATTCTGCTTGTCGCCCACATTGTGCTTGCCCTGCAGTCCTGCTCTTACTCATCTTGCTGTCTTCCACTGCTCATGAGATATACTCACGCTCTTCCCAACACCACTTGTGCATTCTCACAATTCTTTAGAAGACTTTAAGATCATTTGAAAGATGTGCTTGTTGTTCTCCAAATCATTTTTACAATAACTTAGAAGCCCTCAAAAGCTTTCCAAAGCATTGTGAGAACAGTGGACATGGCCTCTTGCAAAAGTTTAGAAGGTCTGAGAAGTCTCCTGAAGCTTCATGAGCTTGAGTAGCCTGGGGAAGAAGGTCTGGTAAGGCCACAACTGCCTTATTTGGGGGGCAGGCTAGGCATACCTCACGAACAGTAAAACTCTCATGGTGAACGGAGTGGCAAAGTTTAGGGTTATGCAAATGGGTATTGGAGGGTGCGAAGTTAGTGCCATTACATAGTTAAAAACAGAATTACAGAGTTGGAAAGGACCTTGGATGTTTTCTAGTCCAGAGTCCTATTCAAGTATGAAGCCCCAATAACATTTCAGGCAAATAGTTGTCTAATCTCTTCTTAAAAACTTCCAGTGTTGGAGCATTTACAACTACTGGAAGCAAGTTTTTCCACCGATTAATTGTTTTAACCATCAGGAAATTTCTCCTTAGTTCTAGGTTGCTTCTCTCCTTGATTACTTTCTGTCCACTGCTTCTTGTCCTGCTTTCAGTTACTTTGGAAAATTGGTTGTCCTCCCCTTCCTTGTGCCAGCCTCTCAAATATTGGAACACTGCTATCACGTCACTCCAGTCCTTCTTTTTATTAAAATATTAAATAAATATTAAAATTCCTGCAACTTCCTCCAGTCCCATTATCATCTTTGTTGCTCTTCTATCAATCTCAACATCTTTTTTATATTTTGGCAATAAAAAGTGGGTGCAATATTCCAAGTGTGGTCTTATCAAGGCATCATAAATTAGTATTAACACTTCACATGATCTTGATTCTATCCCTCTGTTAATGGAACCTAGGACTATGTTGGCTTTTTTGGCAATTGCAGTTCACTGCTGGCTCATATTTAATGTACACTAGGGTTCCACTATCCCTTTCACAGTAATTTGCATTAAGCCAGGTACAATCCTTACTATATCTGTGCATTTGGTTTTTCTTTCCTAAAACTAAAATCTTATTTTTGTCATCACTAAATTTCATTTTGTTAAATAGTACCTAATGTTCAAATCTGGAAAAATCCATCTGTATCTTAAACCTATCTCCTGGAGTCTTGCCTATTCTTGCCAGCTTGGTGTCATCTGCAAATTTGATGAGTTCCCCTTCTATTCCCTTGTCTAAATCATTGACGAAGATATTGAAGAATACTGGATCTAAGACAGAGCATTGGGTATCTCAGTGCATTCTTCCCTCCATTCCATAAAGAACTACAAGTTGAGTGAGATTGGTTAGCAAATTGTGAATCCATTTAGTGGTGATGTCTATCGCCCATTTTTCTTTCTTATTAGATAGTTGGTTTGGTCTACTTGATCAAATGCCTTAATGAAATCCAAGTAAATTATGCCTATAATACTTCTCTGATCCATTAATTTTGTCACTTTGTCAAAGAATGCAATAAAATTTGTCTGGCATGACTGATACCCCTTTTTGGTTTTCTTTCTTTTCTTTTCTTTACACTCTCAAAATAGTGAGAAATCATACCAGCATTTATTTTTAAGTTTTCCACTTACTCTACATATATAGATAAGTACAACTCAACAACTTTATTTAACAATTTTCAGTCGGTGGAACCGTCATGGAGTTTATTATGGATATCCAAAATTGAAACATAATTATTGGCCAGGGGAAAAGATAAAAATATTATTTGTTAATGCTGGTTTATAAAATAAAAAATGATTGATTGAAATATTACACGATTTCCTGGATGAACAATATAGCTTTAAAAAAATAGGTTAAGCTTGTTTGATATCATTATATTATTTAATCAATATCTACAATGCACGAGCAAAGATATACAACCCCCCCACAAAAGTCATTCTTTGATTAAAAGGTAGGCCTTGATTAATGCTAATGAATCCTACAAATTGGTTGCATTTGAATTTTCACTATTCAAAGTGACATTTTATGGAAAATATGACAATTGGTTCCAGCTTGATAGAAATAAGCAATGAATGTTTAAATATGCCATATTTTTATATTTATATTACTGAAATGTTATAGTAAAACATATTATAGTTTAAATTTATAGTTAACGAACAAAAAGTAGTTATAAAAAGAAAAGTAGTTATAGTAATAGTTGTAGAAACAAAAAAACTACTGCAGATTCAGGAATTCTAATATCTAGTTCTATTTTAGTGTTACATGTTCATGTTCAATTACATCAAGTTATTGTTCCAATGTAATATTATAATGAGCTTCTTCTTTTCTACATTATTTTACCATCTCTTCTTTATATTACTTAAAAAAAAAGACTAATAAGCCTATAATATAATAACAGCCACTATAAGAAAAAGAAAAAAAGAATGAGAGTTAAAAGTGTAAGAAAGGAAAAAAAGAAAAAGAAAGAAAAAAAGGATACAAAGTACAGTTATACTTTTACTTCTTACTCTATAGTTACAAAGTATTTTTTCTTTTTAAAAACTTCTAGAATTTTCTGACAGAATCTTCTTTTTCTCTATTTTGCAGACATGAAAATTAGAAGCATTAAAAACTCAGAACCCAACTATACATACACTAGCCTCACTTGTGCATATTCCTGCCTCACGTTAACTAAATTTTGGGTTGCAGTAAATATGACCTTTATCAGTTTACAATTTGCACTTAATTACACCATATTATTAACATTATAAACCTATTATTATTAAAATATATACTAATTGTGACTTACCTGTAATCTCAAGAATGTCAGCAGTGATATGAAATCTTTGCTATGTTAAACATATATTCCAATACTGTTGGTTAATTATTTATACAGTATAGGCAGCAAATAAATTTAACATATACTAAATAAATATAAACGTGAAAACAGATACTTTTCTCAGATTAATCCAATTCTAGAAAATATATATGTTGCTTTTATATCAATAGGATTATGTATGCACAACAATTTATACGCTAGATTAGAGTTTATTTTGTAACTTCATCATTTTCCCATTTCCTTTTTTATGAGTAATTTACATAGTTTCAGAATATATTTGACAGATTTTTACTTCAAAAATTTGAAAAACATAATATTACTTTGAAGCATGGACATAATTTCATCTCAACAAGCCAAGAGGTTAGTATTATATTGATACTAAAAGTAACATCAAAAGAGAGAAAAGTAAATTTAGTGTTTGTATGTATTTTTTTAAATCCAGACCTATAACTTCTAAAAATAGGGAAGAATTAACATGCTGGCATTACAATGAATATTTTTTTTTTAAAAATAAATGATTAGATCACGGCTAGTGATATAGTTATCATTTCATATGCTTACCTAAGCTTGACCTTGTATTCGATCGTTCTATTATCGCATGCTTGCTGGGATTGTTTAATACTGAACGCTTGGCAAGCGAGATGTCTGCTGTGACCCGTGTGATTGAAATACTACACACAACAAAAGACAAACAATGCTGTGATGATTATTTAAAATTCAAGAGATAAAATTTATGAAAGCAAATGAATCAGATTGCAGCAATTGAATTCAATGTTACACACATCTTTAAATAAATTATTTTGGCTGTTGCTTGAAGACAATTGCTTTTGTCTCTAGAGGCAATTTTTAAAAATCCATTCAGCATATAATTTTACATTTCTTCTCTAAGCCGCAGTCTTATTGATCCACTTAAAACTAAATAAATATTTCACTATTTTTTAATTTAGTATTTACCTTACCAGCTCTTTATCTTTAGAAATTACTTTAGAAATGTTCAAAAAGAAAGACACTAGGAAATACTCAGAAACAGTATTTACTGTAAAGTTTATCCTGCTGGATTTTGCATTAGATCTCTTTATGATCACACAATGTTACCAATAGTGATCAGCACAGTGAGAGACAAAGATGGAAAAATTTGTGGCTCTCAAAAGTCCTTTGTAATTTAGACCTACCAGGAGCCTATTTCTGTAGGAGAGAGGAACTTGAACTATTTATAGTATGAAGAATATTTTTATACTGCTGGTGAAATTCTGCCACCAATATAGATACGGTACCTCATCAGATTTGCTTAAATATCTCTGTGCCGTATCATTGATTACCCTTCAACCAAGATTAGGACACTGTTCAGCAGCAGGTTTCACTGAAAGTATACGGCCACTAAAATCATCGTGACTAATTATGAGATGCTTAATCTTCCGCATATTTATCAAATTTCTTCTTTAAAATATGCACATTGGTAGAAATATCTTATAATACAGATAATTCTTGAGGCCAACATTTTTGTTGTTAAGGAGATATTTGTTAAGTGAGTTTGGCCCCTTTTTATACCATTTTTTGTTACAGTTGTTAAGTGAATCACTGCAGTTATTAAGTTAGTAACACAGTTTTTAAGTACGTTTGGCTTCCCCATTGGCTTCTTGTCAAAATATTACAAAAAATTGATCACAGGGACACTACAACCATCATAATTATGAGTCAGTTGCTAAGCATCTGAATGTTGACCATGTAGCCATGGGGATTCTGCAATGGCCATGAGTCAAATTTTTCAGTGCCATTGTAACTTCAAATAGTGACTGAATGAGTTATTGTTAATTCAAGCACTACCTATACTGAAACAGTACCAAATTCTGTGATTTAAATATGTGGCAACTAAATATTATATCATTCAATGCCATCCCCAACTCTGCATTATGAAGTTGATGGTGGTAAGGGTGATTTCTATGTACTTTCTTCTTACCATATAAACTTTACAACATTTTGTCATGTTCCTCAGTATTTTTTATTAAGTGGAATTCTTTCACTCATTTTAAAATTATATCAATGTTTTATTACCATATTTCCTAGCAGATTTAATCTTTCTTAATTGAATATCTCTAACCTTTCTCGCTATACAGTGCCAAAAGTAGAATTATTAATGTGTATATTTTTGACACATAGTTACTCCTATATGGCAATTTACTTCTTTTTCTATCTCTGGACCTAATAAACACTGCAAATAACTAACTGAATATCACAGCCATCCTTGAAATCATGGAAATGCAGATAAAATTGGGCAAAAAAGACATATTAATTTCACTCTGATTTCGATAGTCTTAATACTTACCGCCCTTCAAATCTATGTTTTAAAAAATCAAATAATGCTTTTTGCATCATATCCGTCACCTGGAATAAAAAAAGTACATTCACATGTCACAACAAACCTAGATTAAAAATATATAAGACTTATATTTATCCATTTTCAGTTTTTTCTGATTCCTAATGGGAAAAAAATGAAATTCTTCCACTTTTACCCACAATTTCAAAAAAACATTTTTAAAATAACATTAAAAAGATTAACAATAAAGAAATTGTTCCTACCTCATATCCCTTTAAAGAAGGCCCCACTAAAACGACGGGTCGCATAGAAGGCACTACATCATATGGAGGAATGTGCTCTGTCTGATAAAGATCAAAAAATAATTCCAATATCTAGTTAAAAAAAAAGTTTATTCTTCACATACATTGATTTAACAGAATTGACTGATGTCATCAAGGTCAAGAATCACTTTGCCTGAGACTTTTTTTCCAAAAACATTGTGAAACTATTATATGAATATTATTGATATTTCCAAGAATGTAAATGCTTCTATCCATCCTTATTTGCAGAGTGAATTTAAACTGTATTTTGAATTGGAATAATTATTTAGGGGGGCCAAGACAATGACTGTAAAAGAAACATCAAAAAAATAAATGAAAAGATTTCACTGAATCTGAAGAAATATGTTTCCATCTATTATTCAAATCTAGGAAATACAGTCAAACGATCTCAAAATCATAGTAATACTGCAAAGTATGGTCAAGAAGCAAATAGAAAAGAAAAATATATATTTTTCTTTCATCCATCAATATAAATTTGAAATTTATTAAATCCTAATGATCCTATTTTGAAATGCCATTGCCTACATGTTTCAAGCTAAAGGATTTAGTTCAATGGTAATAGAAATCCAGATGTATAGCTATAACTGAACTCTAAATGTATAAAGAATCCTGTGTAGTACTTTTTTCTCTTCCTAGATGGCCCTGGCTAACATCAGAAGTTTCAAGATAATCCATCACACACACACACACACACACACACACACACACACACGTTATATAAGTAATTGATAATTAATGTGTAAATATTAAATTAAATGAAATTGGTAAAGAAAAGTCATGTATTTGAAGGGAAATAAAGAAACAAAAACAATAACCACCCAGAATGCTCATTTTGAAATTTTGATGCTTTCTTGCAGTGCAATATATGTCAAATGCAAAACTACTAACCTGGGAAAAGCTTAAATATAGGATGCCAGATTTATTTTTCAAGAACCAACACAATATAAATATATAAGTCAACATTACAGAATGATTTAAAATGATTTGATATATCCACAGCAAAACCACAAAAAGCAATAAGGTAGAATACAATCATAAGAAATCAAGGACAAACATAATACAGCAATAGCACAAATGCCACACAAGCAGCAGTCTAAAGCAACCTACCACATGAAACATATATCAATGTTAGAATTTATTTTCATTCAATTCACTACATAACTGATAATGTTAAGTAGAATGAGATATAGTGCCCAAGGCATCAAAAGCATGTGAACTTAACTTTTTAGAGTGCCAGATCTCTCTTAATGGTTAGAAGCAAAGCCTATTAATTCACTGTGTTATAGAAATGCACTATCAGAATTTATTCTTGCTAGGTATAATCTTTTGCATGCATTATGTATCAACCTTTAAGAACTATGTCATGACCCTCTTTATATTTAGCAGATCAGGGCCCTGCTGTAATATGT
Organism: Natrix helvetica; assembly: GCF_964273705.1. Taxonomy (NCBI): domain Eukaryota; kingdom Metazoa; phylum Chordata; class Lepidosauria; order Squamata; family Natricidae; genus Natrix; species Natrix helvetica. Next base: position 114,116,010 of record NC_138554.1, read on the forward strand.
CCATGTCTTATGGTAACTATCTATAAAAGCCTCACACTAATCATAACCCTTGAAAATTAGGGTAAGTAGGTACAGAAATTACCTTATTTGATGGAATACTGGTACTTGTTAAACTCAATTGTATGCCAGGCCTCAGTTTTTCCCAGCTTTAATTAACTATGCTGTCAATGGCAATATATTAAAGGGCTAAAATGGACCACAAGAGACATTCCTTTCTGTATTACTCTTTCAAATTCATTCCACAAACTAATGAGGGTGATTTTTCCATCTGATGGATATGCTTTGGTTCATCAGTGAATTAATTAGAATGTCTGTCCAAATTATGGTGAACAAATGTCAACATCATAGCAATTACCATTGCACCTGACAATTTTGTTGAGATTTTTGACAACCCTCTTATGAAAAAAGAGAGAAGAAATTAAGAATAATTAGTAAGTGGTATTACCACCAATAGACTCCATTCCTGATAAGGTACAATCTTACTGACCTTTACTCAGAAATAAGTCAGCAGATTTTAGAATTTTACAGCATGACTAAGTTTCAGCTAGTTGTGGACAGGGTTACTGTGTAAAACCAATAAAAGGAACAGAATTATATAAAAGAAAAAATATAGCTGCAACTGCAATAAAGAATATCTGTTAAGCTCATACTTTGCCTCTCAACAAGATGTACCACTGGGGTCTACTAATTTGATCAATTCTATTTTGCAAACTAGTGCCAAAGTGGAGATAATATTGCTGAAGAAATTAATGCAGCAATGGATGTTTGTTGAATATTGTATTTTTTTAAAAAAATAAATAAATATAGGGAATTTGTTCAGCCTGGACTGAATTTCTGAGAAAATATGCCTATCAACCTTCTCCAATTTAATACCCTCTCAATATGTTAGATTTCAGCCCCCAATCCTGCTGTTTGAGGCCACATTGGTTAAAGAATTATGAGAGCTGGCACTCACACCTAAAATGTACTTGTTTTAAGAGAGGGCAATGCAGAGTGTAAGCAATGTAAGAATGTATTTGTTAAATAAAAATTAAAGATTATTTATTAAAGAACCCAATTACATTTCAACTGCTTTATAGCAGTTATAACAAACTCTACAGGGCTTTTGGGCATATATTAAGAGCCCCAGGACGGAGGAAAGGATCATGATGATTTATGTATCTGATACCTTATGTATGGAGTACTTTTAATTAAGAAAGGTGCCGCCAATTTTATCTAATAGGCAAGATACTACAATATGACTGCTGAGGAAAAGGCAAGAACAATGGGAAATAATTTATATATGACAATAGGAAAAACTCACAGTAGACCGCCAAAACAAGTCTGCAGTTTTCCACTGGTCTTGCTCATTTGCAGATTTTGCACCTAGTGGATTAGAAGTTTAAATACTGACTAAATTAAAAATTGCAGGTTCTTTTTAAAGAACAAGATGAGTATCTCTTTAGATTTAACAAAAATTAGTTATAAAGCTGAATCACAAGTAAAAAAAAGTTCTGGAAAAATGACAAAGAGTAAGCATGCACTAGTGTGGTGCATCATTTGTTCTTGAAGATTTACTTCCATGGATGTTTTAAAATATTCCCTCAGCTGCTTATTATTCCATCAAAAAGGAAAAGTACCATAAGCAATTAGGACTCAGTCACTCACAGGGCCTAGTCTGCTGTTTTATGGGATCAGCCAGCTGTTTGATGAGTTTATTTATTCGTATTAAAATGATTGTGTAATATAAACTGTATGTGATGATGCTAATGATGCCAATGGCAGATTAAATATAGCTTCTGTCAGCGCAAACTTACCGATTTCTGTTTCTGCTTAGCTATAGCAGCATGAAAAAGAAACAAAGAACAACAAAGGCATGCACGTTATTGTCCTGTCAAGAGACACAGACAGTCAACAGGACTCAAATGTAACACAGTGCAGTGAGCAGGTGTACAGATGGCATCTTGGAAGTAGGTGTTACCTTCTTAAAGAAGGGCATTCTTTTCTCTTTGGAATGGGGTGATGTGACAGTGTTTGCACTGGGTTTGGGGGAGCGATGGTTTGCTGGAATATCAATTTCTTCTGCCTCTAAACCAGTGGCATCTATATCTATAGCTATATACAGATAAACAATATAAAATTATGAGACAGGAAGGAGAGGTACATATTAAAACAGTAGTGTTGCATGTAAGATCCATCAAACAGAAGGAGAAAAAGGGAATTCTAAAAAATATACTACATCAGAATTAAGTATGTACATCCAGAGTACTGTACCATATACAAGGGCAGAGAAATGAAGAATTTTATGTGTCAAAATACACCCCAAAAGTTGGATTTAGCTTACTCACACATTGGTTTAAGTGAAAGTATATATGGTAATACTTTTTAAAATAACCTGTACATACTTCTAGATAAACCCTTCCTTGCATAAGCCAATTCTCAGTTTTAACCAAAATACCATGAAAAATGTGATACCCACATATGCCAACTCTAAAGATTAAAACATAGTTTTGAATGTCGTGTTAATGTCATAGAAGTTATACATGAGAATATATATATATATATATATATATATATATATATATATATATATATATATATATATATATATATATATATATATATATATATATATATATGTGTGTGTGTGTGTGTGTGTGTGTGTGTGTGTGTGTGTTGTATTTGTACTGATAAATAAATAAAGGGAGACTAGTATAGATCTATTTCGAGCTAATTAGCTCTCATCAGCTAGCCATACCCTTACTGGGATTTGAACCTGGGCTGTATTATATCTTAGGCAGGAGTCTTAGCCACTAAGCCACAGGCTCTCCTCCTTATCAGTTGATAATATATATATATATAATATATATTTGGTTTTTCAATAATTGATTGGAAAATTCTGCAAATTGAAGTCCAGACATCTTAAAAGTTACCAAGCCTGAGAAACACTGATCTAATATGTGATTGTCATGGGGGAAAACACCACGTACTAAAAATCATACTTCTGCTGGAATCAAAATCATAGAAGGATTAAGTTTTGGGCCATGGCAAAAACAAAAAAGAAGTTTAGCCTAATTATTTCATTCTCTGAAGAAATGAATGTAGATCAGTATTGCAGATAAAATAATTATAAATTTAAAAAATCTCTCTTGTGTAAATATTAATATATTGTATAGTGAAGGAGTTATATATAATAAACTGGTTCTGCACAAATCACAGCAGTTTTAAACAGCTGTAATTTATTTTTTTTAATCAATAAAAATCTGATGAAATTATGTGGAAGTTAGAAAGTTACCCAGTTTTCTATTTCAACAAACTAAAGCTTTGCTCAAGTTTAAACAAATATATTTCACTTAAATATATTTGCATTATGCATGCATTAAACAAATCAGAACATTATTTTAATCCTTGCAAAGCATACAGATAACAAATGAAGTTTTTTTTAAAGAAGTATAAATATAAAGTCAATTTGGTCTGAAATTAAGCAGTACAAATTATATTAAGTGTTTTTAAAATTGTGGCATTTTATGCAACATTAATTAATCAGTCAGAAATTAAGCTAGCGTTATTCATGAATTCAAATAGAAAAATGTGTATGTTCTATATTTGAATGACACAAAATACCACTAGGAATAATTCATAAATCATGACCAAAAGTTGCATTATACAAGCCACTTTTGAAAAGAATGGCTTCCAACTGAATATGGAATTCCACAGATTTGTGACAATTGTTTTACAATTAAGTTTGATGTGCAAACATAAAACTTAGTTATTTGAGAATTTTTAACCAGCAAATAATGCAACAAATTTGCTGGAGTGTTGAAATGTCTTTGTTTTTACTTCACCATGAGACATTTGGTTGAAAGAACCGAAGTTACATGTAAGGTTTAATTCCCACCTTCCAACCTCTAGGAAGGCACACCTTGCCTCATGAAGTTAAAGCAGGTTTTATATTTGTTTTGTTTTTTTAAAAAAACAGTTATTTAACATATTTTAACATGGTGAATATTTAATATTAATATTGTAATAACATTGGATAATGTTTCGGGAGTTTGTTTTTAAAGTACTGCATGTAATTGTCTTGACTATATTATGTATTATGATACATAACAAGATAAGAAGGGCTCCAGTTGCATAAAGCTTAGGACAAGTGAGTTTGAAAAATAGCCTTTTACTTCATGAAGTCATCCAGGCTTTACCACCGTTACTTAAAGCCCTATAGGTTGACCTTGACTTACGACCACAATTGAGCCCAAAATTTTTGTTGTTAAGTGAGACATTTGTTTAATGAGTTTTACCTCATTTTACAACTTTTCTTGCCATAGTTGTTAAATGAATCACTGCAATTGATAAGTTAGTAACCCAGTTATTAAATAAATCTGTCTTCCCCATTGACTTTGCTTGTCAAAAGATTGCAAAATGTGATCACATGTTCTTGGGACACAACAACAGTCATAAGTATGAACCAGTTGCAAAACATCTGAATTTTGATCACATGATCACGCGAATGCACCAAAGATCATAACTGTGAAAAATTGTCACAAATCACTTTTATCAATGCCATTGTAACTTTGAATAGTCACTAAATGAACTGTTGTAAGTTGAGGACTATTTATACCTGCTCCTAAAACTAATTAAGTGATAGTTGAAGGAGAATTCAAGGACAGGAATACCACATACCAGTGGCTTGGAATTTTGTTTTTAAGGAAATCAAACCAGCCTTTTGTAACTAATGTTAAAACGACAAATAAAAAGCGTACTGTTTTATCAAAATTTAAGTGTTTAATATTTTATTTTATTATAGAGTTTTGACTGGTTTTACTGTGATGCATATATATTTATATTTAGATATATTTATATCTATGGGATTTATTAATTTGCGTTTTACTACAATGGCTACTTTATTACTTGTTGTAAATTCTGTAGAATCCATGTTGATTGGAGACCAGCATGTAATTTATCCAAAATATTTATAATATAATATAATAATATACTAAAAGCAAATAATTCTTAAAATCATAATAACCTTTCAAGGATACAGACAAAAAGAATCAAAATCACAAAATATCATTTCAAATAAGAATAATAAAATAATAATAAAAATAGACATTAAAAATAAATATTTAATACATTTTGCAGTAAAATGAAATCCTGTTAATTATGTTATGTTAAAGGCAATGATAAATATTTCCCATGCCTATTCATGTCTGACTATAGGGAATCTCAGTTTCTTAGTCAAGGAAACCAGTATTGTCCAAAGACGTTTCTGTGGTCATGTGGCCAGCAAGACTATATGCTGAGGTGCATGGAATACTGTTTCGTTCCCACCAAAGTGGTACCTATTTATCTATTTGCATTTGCATGCTTTTAAACTGCTATGTTTGCAGGAGTTGGGGGGTGTATCGGCAATCTTATTGAGTGGCATTCAGATCTTGAATCTGGGCTCTCAGCTTTCCAGCTGATAACTCACCGTCTTTAACTGCTGAGCCATCATGCCCCCATAAATTATGTCAAAAGTACATATTACTGCAGTCATTTATTACTGTAGCATGAAAATTAGTTATTTCATGGTAGGGAACTCTTTTATTTTGTAGATTTTAAACAATATATTTCTGTTTTTAAAATTAAATGTGGCTACACTGTTTCCGCAAACCAAAAACGTTTTAACAAAATTTGAAAACATTCAAAACAACAGTATCAGGGGCAATCGATGTTAACATTTCCATGCTAGAGACAAAGAAATCAAGGCATTAGCTCTACAAGGATATTACAATAAAAGTTATAGAAATGATGAATTCACCAATTCCTTTTTTGCATTCCCTAATTTAAATCTCTTCACAGGAACTTGTAGAAAATCTTGCTGAACCTTATTTTCCACATTTGCCATTAAGCTAATAGAATGATATAATGTAAGAGTTGTAAGTAACCTTGAAGATAATATATTATCACCTGTGGGAAACCCACAGACAGTACATGACAACAAATTCAATTATGATTAGAATACAGACTTGTATTCCAGATATTATGTAATCCCCTTTTAAAAAATATTTACATGATTCACCATCAAATCTTCAGATTTACTATATAAGCTATAGAACATTATATTCTGCATAAGAACAGTACCATTTCTCATTATTGATGCTAGTAAGGTTAGTTAGCTACAGAAAGTGACACCTTTAGTAATTTATCAATCACGCCATCAATTGATACTGGATGTTGTCTAGTTGTTCATTCAGTTAAAAATTCAGTTAAGCAACCCTATGGCTTTATCATATTTTCTTTCTGTTCAATTGTGAAAACCTGACGTTTTCTTCACAAGGTTTTCCAAAAGTGGTTTGTCATTGTTTCCTTCCCGGGGTTATGCTTTAACCGCCATAGCAAATTGGGTCCCATGTTATTTATGTACCAAATTACTTTAACCCAAACATATGAATTAACTCTATCAATTCATTATTAAATGTATTTTCTGTTACTATTTTAGGATATGCACAAAAATATATTACTTAACCTTTTTGAGATATTAAATTTGCTAATAAATATTTGGAAAAGTTAATGGTTGCTACCATTAAAAATATTTGCCTCCGCATTGAAAAATATAAAGTATATCAATATAGGCATATTAAGTGGACCATAGTAAAGTACATAGGACCTCTTACCAGATGATGGAGGTGTAGACTTTCTGGAACTGGGTACCACATCACCCAAACTAGATGATGAATTTCCTCCTGATTTACTAGAGTAAACAAATAAATAGTCTTTTGATTATCTCATAATTTGCTTGAATCAGCACCAAGAGATAATGCAATGTGATAGTTTTCTCCCTGAATGCTTATAGAATTATGATATGTATTATAGTATTCTAGTATGGTAAATCATAAGGAAAATGTAAACAATCTGTACAAATAATTATATAATGAAGTGCTCTAATGTATATTTAAAATGGCTCCAAGATTCAAAATCACAGTCTAGACTTTTATTGCTATGTATCTTACAAAAAATTATTCTTTAAATGTTAAACTGAATGCCTGATTTTCTCCATTTTTTTTAATAGCTCTTCTTCAATATGATCATTTTCCACAGGTATCACTTATGCAACAACTTTATACAATGAGTGATTGTATTACTCGTATTTTCTACCGGTGATTTGTGAAGTCAGATAGGGCTTTTATATCTGAACTAAGAACTTAGGAACTTTAAAAACAATGAATTAACAGTCTAGGAGAGGCAATAATTTTACTTTGCTGGAAAGGCTTCAGCAAAGACTTATTGACTACAATAAAATTGGCCACTGGAAGAATTCTCCATCTTCCTATCTTCAGAGTTATTATTTACAAGTCAGAAACTTTCTGTTGAATAAATTGGAGCCTTTTTATAGATTAAAAATTTAACAGTTCAAGTAGAATTAAATCAACATTAAAAAAACCACAAGAACTTTGTACAAATAGTTGTGTGATTTCTATATTAAAAGATATACAGTACATTTTAGAGAACTTCTGGAAAAGAATTAAGGGTTCTTTTTACATATCCCCCAGCTTAGGCAGAATTTTCACTATAGGATTGTGCATACCTTCTCTTGATCACACACATTTAGTTTTTTAAAGTTTTTTTTTTAAATTAAGGGTTCTTGAAAAAAGTTTTTGCCAAAGATGCATACAGATCCAGATAGCACAGAATATTTATAACCCTGAGTTGAACTGTTGAAGCCTTGTTAGCACTGATGATGTTACCTAGTTCAGCAATGAAATTTCTACAAAAAGCAACCATACTCAGAAAACACCAAGTAGTCTATGATACATGCAGATATTTATGTTCAGAAAAGGAGAGAACAAGTCTTAATTTTATTTTACAACATTTAGAAATATTCTACTGTCTGCTTCCTTCTAATTTACCTAGTGTAAATTCAAGATCATTTGAATGCTACAATAATAACAAAACTATTTAGTTAAAGTCATGATTTCTTTTAGCTAGAAGCATATTATTTAAGACATTAAAATGTCAATAAACACTACTGATAGAAAAATGAGGAAAAACCCTGAATACTATCAAAATTAATTCGTTCAATGTAATAAATGGCAGGCAGTGGGATTATTTAATTACATATCAGAATATCCTTTAGTCCCTGACCTAAGTAATTTTGTATTTTAATAACAATAAAATTATAGTGCACCGTCTACTTTGAAATTGCTAAAGCTAAAGAAAGAGTGACCACTCAATGATAATCAATGATAAAGGGAAAATAAAGAAATAATGCTTTTCATATGATTTTTCACTCTGATGGAAATGATTAGCTAGTTGAAATAATATGGCTGACTTCCTCGGTTAACATTAGGGCTGAATTTCTGATAATCAGAAGCAAGTTCTAATTCACATCTGTCAACAGCTTCATTGTTTTAAAATAAAACTTAAGGAAGGAATTCTGGTCAATCAAGCTTTCTGATTCTGTGTTATAAAACAATAAAGCAACTTCAGATTCATGCCAAATTTTGTTAACTCAGTCATATTGCTGGGACAGAAGTAGTTTTCAAGAGAGGAGAACACAGAAGTAGTCTTGCATGTTCTTATAGCCATTTCATGGGCCTGTGAAATCAATAATTCAATGATGTCATAATGTTTTCAATTTTTAGCCCAAGTAAAAAATGGTATGTGAACATCAGCAAACTATAGCTGCATAAAGGCACTCAAAACCTTTCCTAGGATTAAAGGATTAAAAAGACCAAAATGAACTTTTGGGGGGCAAGATATATATGTGATCAAGAGAAGATATGCACATTCCTATAGTGAATATTTTGTCTAAGCTGGGCAATAGGTAAATAGAAATAAACTTTCTTAGATTTTTCACTTTTCTCCTTTCAATTAAAGAAATAATGTTTTTTTGTTATATAACTTGATAACTAATCACAAATAATTTCAGACATTTTAAATTACCTAGAGTAAAATTTTCCTTGCTTAGCTTTTTGTTCATGCTGCATCCTCATGTTTTCTAATTTCACTGGACTTGGTATAAATCCTATTTCACAGCCTTCTTTTACCAATCGTCCTATCCACCAGTCATTGTTAAATTTCTGAAAGAAAGAATGTCAGAATTATTGTGTTTGTATTTTTCAGTATCAATGTATTTTATCAAGCAAAATCAATATATTCAGAAAATTCACTATTTATTTCATAATTAAATGTTCCCAGAATACAGCCTTATTTACATATGTAAATTAAACTGTATATCAGCAATTGTACAACCAACATATTTTCAAACTTTTGAAGTAAATTTCTACATGAAATACAAAACGGTGAATGCCACTAATAGATTTGTACATGGAAAGCCCAGTTGCTGTATAATTCTAGGAATTGAAATCCACACAGCTTAAAATTACTTAGGTTGAGGAACAGCGGTCTAGATCTTTATAAAATTATTTCAAATGGAAGGGATTACTGCTATTTGACTCCTTTCATTATTTTCCAAATAGTTTTTAAAATTTTCATCAGAAAAAAACTGCTACTTAATGTTTTCTGATTTGTAATGCTGCCTAAGACCCCTATTTCAGAACGCACCAAAATTCAGTAGATTATAATTTAGCAAAGAGTGTTATATTTTAACAATACTCTGAAATAGTAGAGCACCAAAAAACCAAAATGTTTTTCAAACTATTTCCTTGCTCATGTATTGCTATCAATTTATGAGGTGGCAATGATAAAAGAAATGAACTATATTTTTAATAATAAAAAAATGCATTTTTATATGCAAGGAGCATAACATTATTCTCCATAATACACAAATAGCTTCAGCTTTAGGAAAGGACTAGTTTTTATTCTTTCCTCATTCACCGCCTCCCCCCTGTAGTTGTATGACCTATTTGTATATTTTGTATATTTTTATGCATATGTGTGTGTGTGTGTGTGTGTGTGTGTGTATGTTGTATTTGTGCTGATAAATAAATAAAGGGAGATTAGTATAGATCCATTTCAAGCTATTTATATATATATTGTGTGTGTTTGTGTGTGTGTGTGTGTAAGTGAGAGGGGGGTTGAGGATGCATACTGTCTTAATAAATTTAAAAGTAGCTATGCAGAACTTAAATTTGAAATGCAATTTGCACTAAATTTGTACAATAACAGAGCTTAGTGATTAAAAATAGAAAAAAACTGTTAGCTATTTGCATTTTTAAAATCTTAATAATGCCTTCTCTGTTGCTTTTTTTCAGAATTTGGCCAATTTGTAATTTTGATGCAATGAAAAATGAGATCAGGGAGGGGTGGGGCTTGATGTCACAATGACACGACTTGCAATCTTGGGTCTCCAGGATTGCTGTCCATACCTTTGTTTCTGGACAGTCCTTTAGGACCTAAACTGTTCTGAAGGAACAGTGATAGAGAAGAGCATGTCCTGCTGATCTCAGGGGCATCACAAAGCCCCTGATTGATCCAGGAGAAAGCTCTTTTTGCCAGCTACAAGAGAAGCAACCAAAATGGCTGTCAAAGGTTGGTACAAGCCTCTGAAAAAGAAGCTGTGCAGTACTGGTGTCGAATTGGTGAGAAATATTTTTATTATTAGAGAAGGGAAAACTCAGAATTGTAATTTAAAATAAAATTGAAGACAGAAGAAAACAAGTGGTGAATCAACTCTGGTTTAAGACGATTGTGTTATCTTTTCTACCTTAACTTTGTTTTCTATGGATGGGCTCTTTACAAATGCCTCTTACTTTTAAACTGGACTGGTCTCTTTTTCTTCCTTCTTTCTCTATACTTTCTCCATTTTTGGTATTTGTGGATTAAAAGTTTCTTCTCTCATAAGACTGGGGCGCAGCGTAATTTTTACAGGTTTTCTCTCTCTCTATCTCGGACAGAGAGGCAGAAACAGATGGAAAAGAGGTAACACTGCCACCTTGTGGCTAGAGGCTTGGCAATATCTGATAAAGCTTTGTTTACTGAAGGGCACAGTGGAAAACATTTTGTTGATACAGGTGTTCCTTTGAAGGAAAGAGAAAGCTTTGATTTGAAAAACTCCACTGAATTTGTTTGACCTAAAAAGTATCGGATGTTTTGGCAGTGTTTATAACCTAGAAAATGGCACAACATGAAGAAGAAAAGGCTCTAACTTTGCAAAGAATTTTCTTAGAAATTCAAAAGGTTTTAATAATTACAGAGAGAATTGAAAAGAGATTTGAAATTATAGATCAAAATACAAAAAAATATGTGGACAGCGATGAAGTTTGAGGACAGAGCTGAAAAAATAACAGACATATGAAAGTGATAAGAAAACTGAGAGTGGAGGGAAATGACAGGTGTGAAATATGGAAAGGGGGAAATTGATGAACCGGATCTTCATTTCGGATGTCAGAAAATAGATGAAGAAAGGAGAGAAAATTTGACAGAAATAATGAGAGTAATCTCGGCAAAAGCATTAATGATAACAAAAGTGAAGCTGATAAACAGAGCAGATAAAGGGTTTTGAATTCTTATAATGAACAACAAGTTCTTAAGAGAAGTCCACATGAGACTTATCAAGAAAATATTTAGAATACAGAGTTTACAAATGGCAAGAGATATTGGACTACACTATCTCTGGAAGGATATAGGATGATGAAATGAAATGTCACAATACATTTTAGTTAAATGTAGTTAAATTTTGAGTGCAAGGTACAACGTAATAATAGCTATAGTCAAATAAATGATTAATAATGATAACAAAGCATTTACATATACTGGATTGATAATATGGAATTTTATACAATACTGTAAGTGAAGATATGGAGATGATGTTGAAAAGCCTTTTTTATAAAAGTTAAATAATTTTATATAGAATAGAATATAAAGATGTAATATCATTGGGTGATTTCAGGGGTGATGTAATAAAATGTCATAATATAAATTTACTTTAAACTTAATATGCTTTAAGTTGAAAGTATGTAATAATACCTGGGCCTAATGGATGTTTAATAAGTATAACAATTTGTATGCATGTATATTAGATTGATGATACTAATAATGGGAAAAAACATGGAATTGGAAACTATTAGAGGATGTTATCAATGCTAAAATGATTGAATAACTTAGAATAAGAGGAAGCATAATAACAATGTATACAAAGATATCTTGATTGTCAATATGTGAATTTTGATAAAATTCAAGTGAGGACCACGAAAAGGACCCAGAAAGACTTTGTAACCAATCAACACACTGTGTGCAATTGAAGAGGCTTTTATGTTATATGTGTTGTGCGTTTGCGTTTGTCTGAAAATAAAAAAAATATTTAAAAAAAACAAGTTCAAAGAAACAAGTAGAAAAAAGGTTTAAGGGTTTAAGGCTTGATCTTCAAATACAAGTATTTACTATTATTGTACGTTCCTAAACTTCATATCAGAAAAAAGAATATATATTGTTCAGGATTTCACATTGATATTTAAAGTGTTCACTTCTGAAACAAAGCACCTATAATAGTTTAAGAACGTACATCCACCTAGTCCAGACTAATACCAGGTTAGCCCCCTTTTGAAGTTAACAAAACTGCCAGACAATTCCAAGGTGTTGGGTAAAAAAAATCATTTTATCGCTATTGATTCTTCCGTACAATCTTATCAGGTAACCTCTGGTTCTAGTAATTTAAGATAGAGAAAATAGCTTCTCCTTGTCCACTTTATCTATGCTATGATAATGTTATATATCTCAATCATTTCCACTATCATTTTCACATTGACAATCTCCAAACATTACAGCCTTTCCTCATAGAAAAGCTGCTCCAGACCTTTAAGTATCTTTTTTTATTGAAAAAGTTTTATACAAACAAATTCCCCCCCCTTTTTTTACCCCCCCCCGACATATAATATAGATCACATACAATAGACCTTTAAGTATCTTAATTGTCTTTCTTTGACCAGTGTCTAGTTCCCCTATATACTTTTTGAAATATAACAGTTTTTATATACCAAAACTACATGCAATATTCCAGATGGGGTTACACCAATGATTTATGTAAGGTCATTATGACATTGGCATATTATCATATTGGCATTAAATATATCCTCTTCTGACTACTTAGCTTAATCATGTATTAGAGTTGAAAAAGGTTAAGGAAGATGGAAGCTTACTTTATTGAAAAAAAATTACCTCTACTTAAATAAATTAAATCCCAGTATACAGTAGATATTATAATTAATCAACATTTTAAACATTTGTGCTAGAATGACTATTGATAAACTAGTATATGGCCAAAATGATTATTTCTGAGCATGTTTCTATATTTGTAAGTGATTCTCTGTCATGATGCATGTTGTACAATGCTGAAAATCAAAATTAAAAAGTGCTTCATGAAGTGCAGTTGCAAATAAAGTGGCTCCTAGTTCTTTAAACAATGTGTGACTGCTACCCGAAAGTGCACTTAAGCATATTTTTGGAATTGAATTAGAAGTATTGTAAAGCCCTATTGCCTACATAGATTTCTGCTACTTAGTTGCTTCATGCTTAGGAGTTGCTCTTGAAATAGAATATTCAAGGAAGGTCCTGCTTTGGCTGCTTCTCTAGACCAGGGGTGGCGAACAAGTTCGACAAAAAGAGCCAAAATTTTAAACTGTGAGAGTCAGAGAGCCACACCACGCAGTGACCTGCCAAAACAGACACTCACTCACACAAAAGCATATAATTTTAACAATAATATATTAAACACATAATATAACATGCTCAGTCAGGTGTTTTTTGTTATAAATTTTTATAAACCCATTAGAGCTGCTGTATAACTTTTAAATCCATAAATAAGTGGAATCTCTGTCCACCTAACAACCTACAAGATTACTTGATGACCACAACCAGGAATGCCACACTTGCAGTCATTAAACAAAGCAGTCACATATCTCGCTTAATGACTGCTTTGCTCAGTGACGAGATTGTGATTGTAAATCGAGTACAACCTATACATGGGTAAAGCCTGGTCCTAATATTATCTTCCTTTAACCTAATATATGTATTATAATATATATATGAGTTTGGATTATCTTTGATATCTATTACAATTACAGGCTGTGAGAAAAACACTCGTAGAATTTTGGGAAATATACTAACCATGGAAATTCAATTAAATGTTTTCTCCTATTTAAAACTCTGCTGCTCCTGAACCCAGAGCTTCAATATGCAACCATTATTATTAATTTGAGCAATCATTAGAACCTCACCGGAATCCTGCAGCAACTGTGCTAGACTTTGAAGCATTATTTTTTGGGGCGCAGCAGAGGGCGCTGTTGAGCTAAACCCGGAAGTACGGTGGACGCGATGACGCTTGCCTGCCCTCCACCAGCTCTGAGCTGGTGGAGTGGAGGCAAGCGTCGTCGCGTCGACCGTACTTCCGGGTTTAGCGCGCGATCCGAGCCACAGTATACTAAATAATGGTAAGAGGCAAAGAGCCTCATTTATTTTGGCCGCGAGCCGCATGCGGCTCGCGAGCCGCATGTTCGCCACCCCTGCTCTAGACTATCTTCTAACTCACAGAAAAACCCACCTCCTATTCTAGTATTTGACTAATCATGTAACAGTTTTTGCAAATTTTATGTTTCTGCCCTCCAAGACATTCTTTTAAGAAAAATCTCATAATTAAATTCACAGCTCTAATAGACTCTAGTCCCAAAATCGTTCCTTCATTCACTTAAGTCCCCATCTTTGTGTGAAACATTGTCAGATTTTGACCACTGCCCTTGAACTAGACATTCTGGCCCTTTCAATTAGCAGAATTCATACCTTTATACCTAGTGATTATACCACTTTTTCAGGTGAATATTTCCTTTGAAATTTTTAGTGTTCAGGTTAAGGTCTAATCTTCTTTCAGAAGATATCTCTATCTACAGCGAACAAATTGGTAGGGTAGCATGTTCTCAAATGTAAATTATTCTATTTGCCCTTGAAATGTGGCTATTTTCTAAGATGATAGGGAAATTGAAATACATGAAGTTACTATTTTAGAAATCCTAATTATAAATGTAAAAATTCTATACAAGTGACAGATTTTTGTGTGAAAACTACATATTTTTTTCATTGTACCAAGAATCTTTTTAAAATAAAGCAAGAAGGGTGACATTTGTCATTCTAATACTCATCAGCTAATTTATGTGTCACTAGAGTCACGGTCCCTTTATAAATAATATTCCACCCTCATAAATAGGTAGAACAGATTAGTGGACAGTCTAAAATGTAAATTATTCTCTTTGGTACTTTTTCCCTCTGCGTTGCCAATCGTTTAATGTATGTACAGAAAAAAAGCTTTTTGTTGGACATCCTTATTTTTATCTCATTTTCAGGAATATAGGGAATATAGGGATAAATAAAACAACATTTTGAAACAGAAGCTGCATGTTTATCAAGCAGGAATTAAATATGTCTCATCAAGCTGTTGGCGCAACAGCAATGATCAGAGTGTCTTCCATCACTGTGTCAAATCTTACTCTGCTTCACTGGACTGAGAATTGAGACTTAAAGGCAGAACTGAAGCTTTTCCTTTGGTTTAAGATAGATCTTTCAGAAATGAAAGTGGTAACACACTATTTAAGGTTCAAAAATTACAGAGAAAAGCATAAATGTGGGCTATAACAACCTTTTTTTCTCCCCTTAAACTACCATCCATGTCCTTAAATTTCAAGTAGCGCTGCATGCCCAACACAGTAGAACAGTTGGCAACAACCTTAATACTCTTAAGTAAAATCTTTCATCTTCATATTTCCTTATACTCACCTCACTCTAAGGACTGCTTGGGCTTTAAATGGTCCTCTATGAAAGCATATAATCCTCCTTCTTACCTTGTTTAGTCTCTGGCAACCTTATTGATTTTCTGGATACCACTATGTCAATCAAAATAACTGAAAGGATTTGATGAGAATTGCACCTTACTAGATGTTATGCATGAGCAGTGGATCTCTTGCCAAACAACTGTGCAAATTGCTCTATTATTTCTGTCACACATAATAATTTTCTTTTTTACATCTAAGATAAATAAAACAACAAGCTTAATTAAGAGTAGTGTCAGAAGAGTATTCCAATAATTAATAATGTAAACTATTTTACTTCTTTAACATGTAGGAAATCTTTAGCTTCAAATGAGATCGCCATGCCTGGAACAGGGACATCATCATCATGGGCTGCACTGTAGGTGACATTTGTTCGTACTGCAAATGCAACAGGTTTTGCCTATAGAAAAAAAATGAGAGAAAAATGTATTAATATTTTATCTTTGTTTTATTTATGACTATAAAAATGAAAAGTAGTCCATAACAGGGAATCAAAGAGGCAAAAATATTTATTTGCGTTATTGGAGGTGCCTTGCCTATATGCAATGGAAGAGAAACTTTTAAGGTTAATGTTCCAAACTATAAAAATCTAAATAGAATAATTGTATTTCAAGTTTTCACAAGTTTTCACAACCATTCTGTAAAGCGAATCTGCTCTATTTCTGTCCTTAGTGTGTTCCATTAATTTGTATTCAATTTTAGGCAGTCTTTGCTTAAGACAAGGAAATAATTTTGATATCTATATTCAGCACTATAAAAAGTTGCAGTATACATCTTGAAATGTTCTGGCAGCTTTGGTGATATCTATGTATTATTTGTTACCAACTTTCTATGTTTCAAATGAAACAACTGGTATTAAAAAAAACCTGGGGAAAATGGAAATCTTTGAAAAGAAACAGCTGTCAAAGTGTATGACAGCCTAAATATAGGTACTTTATAGCAAGTTGTTTCCAATTTCTACATGGTAATCATGTATAGGAAAAGAAAAAGACTAGTCTATTCTTGGAGCCTATTATCCTAAGAACATACATTTAAGAGACATTAAAGTTCAAAACTTCTTGCATACAGTGATAATTGGCAAAACAAGAAAAAAAATCTATAAAGCAGATTAAAGGTGAAAGTTTGCCCACCAGTGGAGCAATCTGCAATATTTTACATGTATGACTGAAAATGTTTTCAGAATTACTGGTTTAAGAGGGGGAAACTTGTATTATAGTTTAATATATTTAAACATTGAATGGAATGTTCCTTAAAAGATCTCTATCTTTTTTGCATTTTTATTTTTATAAAATGTAAATAATCTAGATTGGATTCTTCAATCTTTAAATAGACATCCTCTAAGAAACAAGTCTAGGAACTTTCTAGGAACCAGTATGAATGCTGTATAGTCATTTAACATTTATGGGTATCTGTTTCAAATGATACATTCTGATTTCATAACTCAGGTTTCGATGCTGCAATATACTCTTATGGTGGTCCTAAGTCACGTCAAGAAAAGCAGCTAGCCCATACCATGCTGTAATGCTGATGAGCATTCTTTGATGAAACAATTCAGGGCATATTGGTTTCTTCCCAAGCTAAGAAAGGCCTGTCCACCTTACACTTAAGCTGCTTATGAAGCTGCTCAAACCCATAAAGTCCATCTATTAGTCTTCAGTTATCCATGTAATCCACAGTGGACACTTGATAATTCTTATTTTTTGATAATGGAAAAAAAATTGCACTGCAGTTTAAACAAATTCCAACTTTATTATGCCTTAGGAGAGGCTCAGAAGTAATTGTTCGGGCTTTTTAATGCTACTATTTTAATTTTGTCCTACTTTTCATTTAAACTTTATAGATGTATTAATTGTATGTTTTCAAACCACTAGAACATTTAAAGATATACATATGTAAAATAAATAAATACATTTTGCCAAGTAATTTATTACTGTGACTGGGGTCATAAGCATGGCAGAAAAAATAAAAATAATAGAAATAACAATGCAACATGTATAAAAAGAAGTGTAATATAAAAATAAATTAAGTTGAATTAAAATCAATGTTACAGTTTGGAATTTATAAAATTATCTGATTTTAAGAGAGAGTACAGCAAAAGTAGTGACCTGACCACTAGCAAATGAAATTGCATTTGCAATTTATTGGTAAGAAATGAACATTTCCTTATATGTCAATTTTCAGAAGGAAGTTCATGCACAGAAAAAATGTATTACTGGTAAAAGTCAGGTTCCTTGTTCTAGCTTTGACATGCAAGGATATTCTGAGCTCCTGTAGAAATTATATCTGTCCTCATTATTAATTCAATTTATAGATGTGTAAGTTATAATTCTCATTTATACACACCATAATCCAGTAATTGTAAAATTGAAAATAGGAACCTTTAGACCAAAAGATATAAGCTGAATCAGTGATGTGCAGTCAGAGGAGGCAGAGCCTCACCGCTCTCATGAAAAGAAAACAAATGTAAAAGGGAAAAGGTGAGTGCTGAGGTGAGGCTTAAAAAAGCCTCTAAAAAGGGAGGACTGTGACAACTTTGATCTTTGCAAGCGTGCAAGAGTATGCAGGAGGGTCCTCAGCGCTAGCCTCAGATCAGCGCGAGCCGCTCAGGAAGGAGGGGAATGGGACCGCAGCTCACACTGATCTGAGGCTAGCGCTGAGGAGCCTCCTGCACACGCAGCCCCATTCCCCTCCTTCCTGAGCAGCTCGCGCTGGGAGCCGGGCTGCGCGCAGAGGAGCTGACAGCCAGAGCACCCTAAAGCAGCGCCAGCCAGCATGTCCCACAAGAAGAGCCCCAAGGGCAAGGGCGGCAGTGCTGTGCCCTCCCCCTCCCTGACCACTGCCCAGCAATGCGCTGCTACCAATGCTGCCTTCTCCGTCTGCCTTACGAAAGGAGATAGCCTAACCGAGGCAAATGAGCCTGCCCTGCAGCCTCCTTCATTCACACGTTTGGGCGGGAGGGGCTTTCTTGCATGCCTTCAGAAAGCCCCCCCACCCATTGCCCAAATGTGTGTGAATGAAGGAGGCTGCAGGGCAGGTTCATTTGCCTCGGCTATCTCCTTTCCTTCTCCGTCTGCCTCACAAAACGAGATAGCCTAGCCAACCAAATGAGTCTGCCCTGCAGCCTCCTTCATTCGTTCCTTCTCTCAGCACCCACCAAAGCATTTCCAAAGCGTTCTCATATCCCAGATTAGAAGATCCTAGGTGATTGCAGACAAAATGAAGAAGAAGAGAAATAAATTCCCCCCTGCAATCTCTTGGATGTAACTCTAAGCTACTGTCCATGTGACTGGCTTGATTGGCCAGTGGGATGAGTGGATTCCAAAAGGAATCTGTTCATCCATTTAGACCCTGGACAGATAAGATTTATCTAGTCCAACCCCTTCCCAAGGCAGGAGTCCTTCCTTCTCTTTGAGAGCTGTCAGTGGCAGTCTGGCAGACATGAGGGAAATGGTGTGTGTCTGTGTCTGTGTCTGTGTCTGTGTGTCTGTGAGAGAGAGAGACAGAAAGGGAGAGGGAGAATGAAAGAATAAGAAAGAAAGAAAGTTGGAGAGAGACAGATAAAAAAGAAGGAAGGAAGGAAGGAAGGAAGAGAAAGAAAATAAGTTGGGGAGAGAGACAGAAAGAAGGAAGGAAGGAAAGAAAGAAAAAAAGAAAGGAAGGAAGGAAGGAGCCTAAAATTTTGGTTGCTAAGCAAGAGTGTTGTTAAGTGAGTTTCACCACATTTTCTACCCCACCCAGTCACATGGCTGGCAAGCCACTCCCACCCAGTCACATGGCCAGCAAGCCACTCCCATAAAGCAGGCGACACCTACAGAAGATGCTCTAAAAACTTTTGAAACCCACCACTGTGTCAATGCCTCACCAGCCATAAACCTCACCATACGTCACTGAGCTGAATTACCTATTGTTATAAGAAGATGTTAAATTCAAGGGTCAATTAAAGTGTTTTTTCCAAACCACTTTAACTCCTGACATCTTTTTATGTACTGTATGGGATTCTAATAAAGTATTTATGAGAGGACTGTTTATCTCTGGCATCTAATAGAAACAAAGTCATACAAAAACAAAATGACATTTTTGATAAATGACTTGAAGAAACTGAACCTACTTTGAGGCTTAGAACAAAAGATCAAAGTAATTGTAACCAATTCAATCCAGTGGAAGTAAGTACATATAAAACTTATAACAAGATAATTTTTTTCTAAGCAAAATTCCTTGAAAAGGGCAATAAACTATACATTCTGTTGGTTTATCAAACTGTGAAAAACAAAATAAAGAATTATTACATCAATCTGAGATGGAAAGAGGAAAATATCAACAACAGAAGAGAAGATGATATATGTTTAATATTGTTCTCAACTACACAGCAAAAGGTCTTTGCTCAATGAAAACACTGGAATTTAGTTTCTACTACTACTAAAAAGTCAAGTAGCTTATTGATTTTAGTTTAGTTCCTAGGGTTACAATCGATTATGAAACTAGCTGCAGTTATAATACACTTATCAACTATTCTGAGTACTGTATCTGCATAACTATGTATAGTCTACATCATTTGTATTTATTCAAAGTATTCAGATAAATCAAGACAGCCTAGGTTTTTTAAACTCCGCCCATAAAATTCCTGAACTAAAAATAAATTCAATTAGTTTTTGAATGTTGCAACTTAAATTCATATAAAAAGTGCTAGCAGCAGATCAGACCTGGTTGACACCCAGCTACACAACTGCGTCTCGAATATGGAACTGCTTAGAGACGGCTGTAAAGCACCGGTATATAAGAGCTATTGCTACTGCCATTGCTTTTAAAGCACTGAAGCAATAAATATTGCTATATCACATAATATTATTTCAACACAACATCCCAAAATGCATATATTATATGCATGCAAACACAGATAAACTTTGTGCATATTCATTTACTGTATATATTAAACTGAAAAGAGCAATTGTATAAAATGAAACACTTCAAATGCAACTTGTTCATATTTTTATTGCAAAAGAAGCAAGGAATGAATAACCAAGAAAAAATATTATGCAAGCCAACTTTCAAATGTGTTGACATTATTTGTGGAACTACATTTTATTGAAAGTAAATTAGCTTTGGGATTCCTCTTCAGTTTGCGTATCATATAACTATCATCTAAATTAATTTATTCCCAGTGATTCTGTTTGCATATAACTATTGATGAGTTATGAAAAGTTTGGCGACTTTAAAATGTTTTTTAAAAGCTACATTATATCGCGGTATTTTAAAATTGCTGGAGCAAAATGGGGAAATACCCCTCAAAACTGTAAAGCGCTAGAGTATGCAGGATTCCCCAGTTATCTTGAGCAAACTAGACTCAGAGCCTCCTGGGTAGTATCAGTCAGCAAGCAAACAGTAATTTATATCTCTCAATTTTATCTGTATGGATTCAGAAAATAATAACATCCAAACACCAGGAGTCTTTGAAAGCCAGCTTGGCCCAGGGGTAAGGAACCAGACTAGACACCAGAAAACTATGAATTCTAATTCAGCATTAAAACCAGCTGGTTGAGTTTGTCAATCATTCTCTCTCAGTTCATGACGTCAGGTTCAGGCAATAAGCTAGTCCAATCCCTAATGAAAACAATGGATCAAAACTTGGTTGATTTGAATGAGGAGGGGGAGGGGAAAGAGGAGGCAATTGGGTATACTAAGAACAAGGCTTGGAAGCCGAAAGTCATTCTTGGAAATATTTGCTTTAAGATATATGAGTTCCTCAGATGAAACAGATAACCATGCTAGGAAACTAATTATGTAAGGCAATAAATATTGCTGAAATCCTTGTATAAACAAATAAAGATCAGGAATGCACTGCAAAAGAGGGACTTCAAATTCTAAGTATAATATCTCTTTTGCTTAACCTAAGACTGACTTCATAGTCAACTCTATGAAATACATTAACTGAACAAATTATGTTATTCCAGACATTCTTGAAATATAGACATTTTTTGCATTCTTTTGTTTCTTTTTTATGAAGGAGTCAACAGAATATAATTTAAGGCAGAATTTGACACTAACTGGCATGCTTGTTCAGAGTTATAGGTTTATTTACATTGGCAATTCTAAAGAAATCACACAGATAATATTTTGAAGGCATTACAGATAGTCCTTAACTTATGACCACAATTGGAACTGGAATTTTGATTGCTAAGAATGTGGTTGTTAAACGAGTCATCAGAGGACCAGAGTCAACTTTACAATCACATTTAAAGCAGTGTTAAAGGCAACTCACAAAATCATTATATCTCCAATTGACTTTGCTTATCAGATGCTGTCTCGGAAGATTGCAAATCACAAACAAATGACTGCAAGATTCTGCAACTGTCATAAGAACCAGAACTTCAGTCACATGGCTGCAAAGGAGGACGGTCACTTTTTCTGAGGCCATCATAACTTTGAACCATCATTAAACAAAGAGTTATATGTTGAGAACTACCTGTACAAGGAATACTCTCATTATAGGTCCTACAATAACACTCATGTAATTATTATTATGGTTGGTTATACAGTAAGCCAGATTTTTAATCATCTATCGAGTTTATCCCAAAGACCTGGAATAGGCAGATGTTGTTGTTTGATGGTACTAAAAGTGTTGTTGCAGTATGTAAGTTTTTCCAAGTTAAAGCTGACTTTTGCAATTGATTGATGATGATCTTATCAATGCCGAAGGGTTTCAAGTGGTGCTCCAAATATTTTGGAATTACACCTAAGACACCAATCACTATTAGTACTATCTTCGCTTTCTTTCACATAGTAACTCTATTTGCAGGTCTTTATATTTTGTGATTCCCCCACCCCAGGTCTTATTCTTCCATTCTGTTGTCTCTAAGTCCTGCAACATCCACTATCCAGACTTTTTTTTGCTTTTCTTATCATCAATTATTAAGTCTGGGGTGATATGTTGCAAGTACTTATCTCTTTGAATTCTAAAGTTTCAGAGCACTTTACCATCTCTGAAATTGAATAATTCAAGTCCTAACCAAGGACCTAAGAATTATATAGGAAGTTCAAAAAGAGGATGAGGTTTTTTAATGCAAAACCTGGATATTCAGGTCTGATAAATTCAAATTTCCATACATTGGGGATATTATTTAGGTATTACTCTGACGTTTCCAATCTTGATTGGTATACAATGGGTTCTTTTTCCATAAGCATTCAACTTTGATATTAAGTCCTGATATTTCAGTATTGATTTTTCCTCAATACCAGCATTATTTGAAATAGCAAAATAAATGAACCAGGCTTTCTATAATAACAGTTATATCATGCCTGTTTGGATTTTAAGATCCCATTAGATCTTAACCCATCCATTTTTCAAACCATTCTCAATTTGATGGTGCCAGTAATTTTTACTACTTTGAAACCAAATATCTAGCAAAGTTTACAATTAATAATTCTGGCAACATACTCATGATACTGCTTGTACTCAGTTTGTGAAATTTTCATCTAGCCAATGATCAAATGGTAAATTATTTGATCCCTTTACTACAAAGGGGACATT
The DNA here is from genome assembly GCF_964273705.1 of Natrix helvetica. Lineage (NCBI taxonomy): Eukaryota > Metazoa > Chordata > Lepidosauria > Squamata > Natricidae > Natrix > Natrix helvetica. The sequence continues at coordinate 114,139,269 of NC_138554.1, forward strand.
TGCTGTCTTTGTTACATGTTGAATTTTTGCCTTCATGCAATTATTGGCAAAGTTTGTTCTGTAGTTGCTAAAATAAAGTTATCAATTTCTTTTTGTAATGTTTCTGCTGTTAACCAACTCCCAGTACGTTTTTTTAAAATCAACTTTTCCTTATATATCCTTCAAGTATTGACTATATAATGATTTGTTTTTCCAATTGACAAATAAGTTTGCATTTATTTTATTTTATTAATTTTTAATTTAAACTTCGTTGTTTTTACAGTTTTCCTTGATTAATTTCCTTCAGCAAGGATTCCTGGCTTTTCTTAATGTAGTCATTCAGACCATGCTTTTCTTTCTCTACAGTTTGTTTCACATTTTCACATCGACATTTTTTCATTAGTTTTCCTCCCTTCCAATCCAAGTAATCTAGGTCCAGACACTTTTTCAATCATCTTCAAAAGTATCTAAGACTTTAAACTGGAAAAATCCTTTTTTTAAAAGATTCATATTATGGCATATAGAGATCCAGTTTCATCCAGTGGTAAAGTCTAACTGGGAAACTGGGTTCTATCCCTTAACATAGAAGGACTAGATGGACTCTTAACATAGAAATGAGCTGGATAATATATTATGGGTCAGTCATTACATTCAGCTGGAATATTTCTATATTACAGCAACTCTAATATTCCTATATTACAGACAGAACATCATAAAGTAAGTAACTTGAATTCTGTTTGTGTGGGGCTTGTTGTTTATGCCTGACAAGAACAGAATCAATGCCTGAATCCAGAAAAAAAATTGTCACAAATTTGGGAAGAGAAGGAGAAAAAGCAAATTGAATTATATAAAAAAAAAACCATTTTCATTAGAAGTTGCTAAAAGAAGGGAAAATGAGAAAGGATTGTTGTATGGAAGGAAGAGAGATATGCTTTTAACGAATCAAATGGTAACATGTTTGGTCTGTTTATTTTTAAAATTGTTTTATAGAAAAAGGGTGGGTGGGGGAAAATTACAGTCCGTACAAAAAATAAAACTTGCAATTACAAGACAATTCAACCCAACCGGGTTTGCAGGGTAGGGCTGAAGAATTTGTTCAGTATCTGCAGGATAAAATCGCTCAGATCCGGACAGGCTTGGACTCTGACTGGGTAGATTTGGGCGAGCCGACGGGGATGAATCTTGAGGAGACAATCTGGGATGGGTTTGACCCTGTGACCCCCGAAGGCATGGACAGGATTATGGGGAGACTCAGTGCTGCCACTTGTGTGCTGGACCCGTGTCCCTCTTGGTTAGTTTCAGGTTCCCGGGAGGTGACACGAGGCTGGCTCCAGGCGACTACCAACGCTTCATTGAGAGACGGGTTCTTTCCCACCGCTTTGAAGGAGGCGGTGGTGAGGCCCCTCCTTAAGAAGCCTTCCCTGGACCCAGCTTCTTTAACCAACTATCGTACGGTCTCCAACCTTTGCTTTGTAGCAAAGGTTGTCGAGAGTGTGGTAGCACGTCAGCTTCCTCAGTACCTGGATGAAGCTGTCTACCTGGATCCATTTCAGTCAGGTTTCAGGCCCAGGTACAGCACGGAGATGGCATTGGTCACATTGGTCGATGATCTCTGGTGGGCCTGGGACAGGGGCTGCTCCTCTGTCCTGGTCCTGTTAGACCTCTTGGTGGCTTTCGATACCATCGACCATGGTATCCTACTGCGACGACTCGGGGGGTTGGGAGTGGGGGGCACCGTTTTACGGTGGTTCTCCTCCTACCTGTCGGATCGGTCGCAGTTTGTGTTGACTGGAGGGCAGAGATCGGCCCCCAGGCGTGTCACTTGTGGGGTGCCCCAGGGTCGGTTCTCTCACCCCTCCTGTTCAACATATACATGAAACCGCTGGGCGAGATCATCTGTGGTTTTGGGGTATGATACCCAACTTTTCATCTCTACCCCAAATCACCCAAACGATACCTCGACGTGATGTCCCGATGCCTGGAGGCTGTGCGGATCTGGATGGGGAGGAACAGGCTCAAGATCAATCCCTCCAAGACTGAGTGGCTGTGGTTTCCATCATCCCGATTTGTACATCTTGTTCCATCTTTGATGATAGGGGGAGAAATTTTAGCCCCCTCGAAGAAGGCTCGCAATCTGGGAGTCCTCCTGGATACGCGGCTTAGTTTAGAAGAACACCTGACGGCCGTGACCAGGGGGGGCTTTTACCAGGTTCGCCTGGTACGTCAGTTGCGCCCCTTCCTGGATCGGGATGCTCTGTACACAGTCACTCATGCCCTCGTCCTTTCTCGTCTGGACTACTGCAATGCTCTCTACATGGGGCTGCCCTTGAAGAGCACCCGGAGGCTTCAGCTGGTCCAGAATGTGGTGGGTTGTCACCAGTAGCCTCCCACCGTCCAGTACGATCCCACAGAGTTGGCCTCTTCAGGGTGCCGTCGGCCAGACAGTGTTGGCTGGTGACCCCCAGAGGGAGAGCCTTCTCTGTGGGAGCACCTTCCCTCTGGAATGAGCTGCTCCCGGAGCTTCGCATAATCCCTGACCTCTGGTCCTTCCGACACGCCCTAAAAAGTTGGCTTTTCTAGCAAGCCAGCCTGGCCTGTTAATTTTAACTCATTTTTAAATGTATTGTCCTATAAATTCGGTTTTTTTTGGGGGGGGGATATGTATTTAATTTCTTTTTAACTTTTGGGATGTGTGTTTTTTAATGTTGTACGCCGCCCTGAGTCCTTTGGGAGAAGGGCGGCATATAAATCCAATAAAAAAAAAAAAAACAAACAAAACAACCAGTAGCTGGCATGACGGCAACAAATATGATCTGTGTTTAGTTCCCAAAAAAAGAATTACAATGCTTTAATTTTCATGTGAAATGTATTTTAAATATTCAAACTATGAAGGCCAATTTGAAACATTTTCAACAGTCACAAATAAAGCAAAACAGTAAAATAAAATAAAAAGAACTCTCTAGATAAATGTCTTCCAATGAGCAGCTGAATGGATATGGATGAAATGCTCACTAAGTACTAATACAGTTATGACAGGCATGGTTTGCCTTATTCTCAGATTATAGTAATTCCAATGGACAGGACATTTTAGATTAAGTGTCCAAAGTAAATGATACTTTCCAAAACTGGACACATATTGATCTATTTTCGTCATTCAATCTCATTTTATTACAAAGATTTGTAAAAGCCTCTTGTCTGCATTAGCAACTTCTCTGTTCTTACCTTTCTAGAAGCAATAATTAATAAGTATTTCCTATTTTATCTGGGGAAAACAAATACAGTGATCCAGCTATGAACCATGACTTACTATTTTTGTTTATTTTAAATATAGTAATCATAACATCACTCTATATAAAAAGTAAATACAGTTTGAACTGCCTAGATACAGCCAATGCAAAGGGAGGAGTAAGGAATCTGCATGTACATATGTAAAAGATGCATGTATATTTTGCCTTTACAGAGGCATGACAGTCCAAGGAAGGAAAATGATTAATCTCAGTGATTAATGCAAAATGCTGGTGATAGATTGCTAAAATAGACTAGAAGATGGATCATATCCTGTTTCTGAACTGAATTCAATATTAATAGGGACACTTTAAAAACCTAACAGTATATCATTGGGAAATGTATGCACAATTCTATCTATGCATAGATATTTTCAACCAAACTCTTGACAAGGTATTTCATATGATGCAAACTATATAAAATTTCTACAGCTTTCACTTTTTTATTGTCACTTTGGTACTAGGTATAAAAGGAAGTTTCTATCCTCTCAGCATTTAAAAACTTCCAAACTTTTAAAATCCTTTTTTAAATCTGCAAACTTCTCCTTTTACCAACATATTTTTGCCATCTCCTCTGTTATTATTTTTAATATATTTTTGAAGTACTATTTTGTTTAGTTGACAGGAAATACTTGAAATGACAAATAGCACTGAAAGTACACTATATACATCTTAGAAATAAAATATATGAATAGAAAAATGTCTCCAGAGAATTATATGGGCAGAACTGCTTCTTTTGTATTCAATTTACTGAACTTGCAATGATTAACTAGAATGACTGAAGTCAGTGTCAAACTGACCTCTTACTTTAATGTACTATTATATGCATTATAATAGGAAATAATATACTGTCACCTCAGTTATGACTAATTATTAAAAGCTGCAAGGACTTGAAAACTAATTTTCAAGTGACAAGAAAAGTTTCTATCTCCCCCTAATATAACGGAGTATGTATGTATGTATGTATGTATGTATGTATGTATGTATGTACGTATGTACGTACGTACGTACGTACGTGTCAGGCCTGCAGCCATATTCCTTGCTGTAACTTTGGCCTGCCACACTCTCTCTTATTTTACTATGCTGTTTCATTAGTGGGGAATTGGGAGGCGGGAATAGTAAGAAGTAGAATGTGTTGTTGTCAAAATTAAAAAAATCTTTCTAGAAGCCCAAGGTCATCCTTTGTCTCTACACCTCTGAGCCTGACCAGAATTGGATGGGTGGAACTGCCAGCCTGGCAATGGAAGATTGGACCATGTGATGGACTTGTGGGTGTGGGGGCAAGATCATGAACTTTCAACTGGGTGGAAAACCCAGGAAGCTTTCAGATCTGGGCTTTCCACAGATGTGCCAACATGTTTCTCTTAATAAATTGGAACTTTGAGGAAAGCTCTGCCTTGAACTCTGATTTAATTTTGGATTATATTTGGAACACTGACATTAACCCAAATCTGCATTAAAATACTATATCAGCTATCCCAAGCTGGGAAGCTGTTAGGGGTACCAAATCCCAGTTCTGACCCAACCCTGGGCAGTACAAAATTTCAGTGAAGATTGAACAAAAAAAGGAAGCAGCAGAGAAGGTCAAAGATGATGGATCGCCTATATTTGTCGGGATCATCTATGCATCTTCTAAAGAGGTAGTCGAGGCTGCAGAAGCTAAAGAAAGGGAGCTTCAGCTGTGGGCCTGACGAAAGGAACCAATCCCTAGACCTCCCTTACAGACAGAACTAGTCCTACGAGACGAAGCCTCTGGATTTATGACCACTAAGGAATGCCTGCTAGAAGGAGAGAGGGGCGCCAGGGAAACTCCAACACACGACTGGAGGGTGGCCAGAAGATCTGTTGAATGGAGATCCCCGGTCACCCTCATGCAGTCATTCTCTGATGGGCCTCCAAGACCAATTCGGACAGATAAACATGAGTGGAATCAACCCCTTCCTTCCTTCAGGGCCACCTAAGTGGACCCTGGCCCAGCCCACATTCTCCTTCCTTAGCAGAGAACCTGCTACGCAATGGAGTGGAGATATTGGCTCCTTCCACACAGTGTCTAGAGAGTCAAACCAACCCCTTGCTGCTGGAGTAAAGCCAACATCAGTCACATCAGCACCCCTCCCTCCTGGAGTGCAGGCAGGCCCTCCACTGAATTGGGGAATTCAATCCAGCCAGCAGAAAAGGGCCTGGGGCACATTCTCCTTTCCCCAGCTACCAATGGTTGGGCCGCAGCCTATGATCAAGCACCACAGGGGTGGGCTTTCTTCCAGGGTAACGGATGGGCTCAATACCAATGGAATCCTGCCCCGCCTCAGCAGATGATGCCATTTCAGATAACTGCCCCTGGACAGAGCCAGAGACTGGTGGTTCCACCGGGTCCAACCTCCCCAGCAATGCCTCAACAGACTTTTGCCCAACCTCCACCAATAGGTGTGAATCAACAAGGGGGCTTACCACCCCAAGCAGCCGACTAACGGGCCACTCCAAACACCAGCCCCGCCAGCTCCCATGCCCCCACGGTTCTAGGCAATGTTTAATGGGGCCCCAGAGAAGCTGGCTTACTTCCTGAATCAAATCTGGGCCTACATTGATCAAGTTGTGGCACAATACCCTTCTGATATAGAGTTGATTCAAGAAATAGCCAAGGGAATGAACGAAGGGGATGCTGCACATTGGATAGCGGAACTCCATGAGGAGGAGGTTCCTGAGCTAGAAGATGCAGCCAGGTTCATCCAACTGATGTGTGCCCGATTTAGCGATGTGGCTCAATATGTGGAAACAGAAGAGCAGATCTAGGGATTGCGACAGTCTGGGTGTCCCATGAAGGAATTAATTTGGAAGTTCTGGAGGATAGCTGGAAGACTACGATACTGGCCAGAACGACTCTTAGTCTACATGTTCAAAAACGCTTTAGATCCCAAACTGAGAGAAGCTTGCAGCATAATGGGTGTGTGTGTCCCAGAATGTATCCAAGATTGGTACGCCACTGCAATCATACTAGATCACGAGATTAACCCTCATCGGAAGCCTGATGCTGGAACCCCTGCTAGGAAACTTTGGCCTGCCGAATGCAGGCACAGCGAGCTGAGAAGCCTCGCCCCCCTTCTCATCCCTCAGGGGGGATTGACATAAAGTGCTACTGATGCGGTCATCTTGGCCACAGAGCATCAGAATGTCTGGCTCCAGCCCCGGTTCCACAACCGCACCCACCACCCATCAGCGCAATGAAGAAAAAACCCTGAAAGCCACCAGAAAAGAGTTGTCTGGTACAACAGCCAAAGGAGACGGAGAGTCCTGCCATTAGGGAAGCCCCTACCATCTCAGAGGAAGAAAAAAATGCTGAAGACGACCAATGGTGAGTGCACCCATCTGCCCCTTTATTATAAAATCCAAACTCCAGATGAAACGGGAGTGGAAGGGGAAGTTGGGACAATCGTGAACACCACTGCACCCGATGCTTAATCAGCATGTTGATTGTGGAGCAGCTAGGCATATCCACAAGACCGCTAACCCATTCTATTTAGTTTGAGGAAGTGATGGAACACTAATTGGTGGAGCGGGAAAGCCACGAAAATTACGGAGGTATTAAAGTTAATGATAGGTCACCACTATGAATTCCTCAGATTCATCGTAGCCTCAAGAATGCAGGAATCAATTAAAACCTGATTTTGGTAATGTATTGTACATTATTATTATTTTGAATCCTGCTGAATCAATTACTGTGCTTTCTGAATGTGATTGCTGCTGCAAACTCTGACCAGCCAAGTCAGCTTCAGCACTTATTGCAGCCTGATTCAGCATAGCTGATTCGCGTGTGGGATTGGCATGTGGATCGGACTTATGAAATACCCCCAATTAGCTGTTCCAGGCTGCAGGGATTGCCACAGACCATCGCTGCCTCCTTGCCTCGTGTTTTTGGCCTCTGATGGGGATGGGTGGGGCTACATTCAATGTATAAGATGCAGCCAAATTTTCACCCTCTTTTTTGTGGGAAAAATGTATGTCTTATACTCTGAAAAATATGGTATGTATGTATGTGGTGTGTGGGTGTGTATATAAATGTTCAAGTAAAGTATCTTAATGGTCACTATTTTCCAACTATTACTGTATTTTATGTACAACATCTTTATGAATTAAAAAATATTTTCGTTATGTACAAAAATATATTATATAGAGAAAGGACATAGTTTGAACCTTTGTTGAAATCCATAGAGCTAGAAAAAGAATATATGGGACTCCATTTATAGACCAAAAACTAAAAAGCAACAAATATATTATTTTAATCATAGCTTTTGTCTTACATTATTTCTACCTTATTCAGTCATTTACAATGCAGTGAAAAATTAGTTATAGGTGCACTAAATCTGAGCTAGACAACCTTCTGATGCTGAAATATATACAACCTTTGGAATTTTCTGAAATCACCCTTGGCATGGTTTCACGGAAATAACCAGTTTATTCTCAAAATGGCTAGAACAGTAGATATGCCTAATCCTCTGCCGACCCCGTCCCCTATAATCAGTTTACTAGAAAACATACTGGCAAAAATGCTAACTGCCAATCCCACTGGTCCTTAGCATGCTCTCTACCTTCCAAACATACCTTTTGGGAAAGAGGGAAGGGGGCTGGTATATTTTTTTGGAGAGGTGAATATGCTTCCTAAGAGAACACCATTAATTTCCAAGAAGTCTTATCATGCTTAAATATAGGCCCAAAAACACTCTTAGAAATAAATATGGCAGAGGCAGACCTTTATTTCATTGCATCTCAGTTTCCAATGAATGAAAAGCTGATTTCATTTAACTAAAAGAGGACTGTCCTGTCCCTTCTAAAGAATGTGGTAGCAATAAGTGGAGTTTAAAAGAGTTGCATATGCATAAGTGTTGTTGTGATTGTAACCATCACCATCATTATGTTTTGTTTTGTTTTGCTTTTCAGTTTTCTTCAATGATGTCACATAACTTTGATATTTAACATCCAGAGCTGAAATTTCTCAATAACTGAAATATCTTGAATAATATTTGGTAAAAAAGAGGGAAATTTTTTTTCCTAATCTATAAATTGTTGAGGAACACTTTTAATAAGTGACACCCATTTTCTCTTTTCTATTTTAAGTAAATGCGGTAAGCTGTGCATAGAAAAAGTAAAATTATATTCCCAGTATAATACAGAAACATAAAAAACTCATGGCAGAAAAAGACCCAGTGATCTACTGGCTCTTCCCTTTGAGTTTGTTTTTTTGTTTTCTTCTTAATTTATTTATTATTTTTATTTATTATATCTATTTTTATTTTATTTTTTTAATTTTTGCCCCAAGCTTATTTAAATTCAGTTACTGATGACTTACCCACTAACTGCAAAGGAAATTGGCTTCGACTAGACTTCCTGTGAAATAATACTTTCTAACGTTAGTTTTGAATTAATCTCCTGTCAATTTGTGGTTAAGCTCCCATACTCTTGATTTTTGCTTAATATTGAAAAATACTAGAATCTTAATCATACCCTTTCAATACACGACTATAATCATAATTGTCTTAATTTGCCAGATGCTGTAAGTGTTGGCCCAATCAATAAGATTTCTATGAATTATACTAATAACCAAATTAGAAAACACAAAGCGACATGTATTCTTTATTCTGCCTTTTAAAAAAGTGGAAATGTCCTCAAATTAACTAAGTATTTTTCTTGTTTGTCAGAAATATGTCTAAGCCATTTTGTTCCAATTTTAAAAAATAAAACTTATTTTCCATCTCCTGAATGGAAAAATAGCTAATGGCTGTATAAATCTGGCCCTCCATCCTGTTTTTCTATCCATGTTGCGAATTTTCTGAGATGTATTAACTTTAAAAAGGATACAAAGGAAAGAAGACATGAAACATCAAAATATAGTAAGGCAAAAATATTTTCTATGTAATATTTTCTTATCAAATTCAGATTTCAGAACACTATATATAATATTGTAGTTAAATTTTAAAGACGTTTGACTCCTTATATATAATGAGTTTTATATTTGCATACAACCTTCCAAATCCACCAGCATTTATAATCCGATAGCAGTGTACTCTCAATGTAGGTCACTGATTGAGAAGGGCACCTCCTACTGATCTCAGGGACACTGCAAAGTCCCTGAAAGATCCAGGAATAGCCTTTTTTTCCGGCGACGGAAACTCAGCTAATGAAGCTGCTGAAGTTGGGACAGCTCCGGAACGGGAAGAAAGTGTAAAGAGAAAGTGTGTCAAATTGGTGAGGACATTTTATTATTAGAAAAAGAGACTACCCCCCCAAAAAATTAAGTTAAATTAAAATTGAAGATAGAAGACTATAAGCAGCAAAATTGATCTACATTAAACTTAGTGTGTTATCCTGTTTCTATTTTTTTTTCATGGGTGGAATTTTTGCAAAGGCTTCCTATTTTTTAAACTGAATGGATTAATTTTTTCTTCTTTTTTCACTTTTGCTTACAAATTTTAAATGAATTAAAATTTTCCTTCTTTTTTTATAATGCTCGATTGGATTGATTGGATTGTTTTTGATCTCCTTTTAAAGGTTTTTTTTCTTTCTTAAGCTTGGAAGATAATAAGAGGGATTATAAAGAGAGTTGTAACAACAGGAGGAAAAGCAGTTACACTGCCACTTAGAGGCTGGAGGCTGGATACATTGTTTTTTCTTCTTCTCTTTGATCACTTGAGATTCAAGGTATTTTCAGTTTGTTTACTGAGAGCAATAGTAGGAAGAGCACAAGTTGTTTATACAGGTGCTTTTTTGGGAGTTCTATCACTAGCTATTGGAGGGAAGAAAACATTTTGACATGAAAGGGATCACTTCTGGTTCCTGCTGGCGACGGACGTGCTGTCCGGCGCTCGTCTCCTCGGTTGGTTCCGTAAGGAGCACAGGGGGCCTTGGAGGGGTCCCCTGCCAAAGGGCTGCTCGCTGAAACCCCCCGGAATCGGTGGCAGCCGGCGGGGGTGTTTTCAGCCTCACCGAGCCGGGGAGCGGAGGGGGGGGTTTGGGACAGCTTCGGGCTGTCCGCCCTTTTGCCGAATGGACTCCGGGAGGGAGTTTATACAAGAAAGAGCGGCTGAATGCTGGTGGTGTGGAGACACCCTGATCTCCTTAATCATCATTAAAGGATAAGCAGCAGATTATTGTAAATTCGTGTTCAATTTATTTGAAATTGAAGATTAGAGGGGGGTGTTTCTTCTCTTTACCCCCCCTCCCTCGGATTAAGCGGCATTTGAACTATCTCTATCTATATTGGAATGGAGAGAGAACAAAGGCTGACTCGTCACTTGACTATGTGAGAAAGATCGATATCACAATTGCAAGAGATGATTGCTGAGCTGTCTTTTTTAAAAAAAACCTTATGGAAACCTCCGTTCTTCTCCCTGTGAAAAGAGGAGCTAAGATGGCTCCCTTCTGTCTTTGTTTTTGCACTTACAAATGAAGTTTGCCTTTTGAAACTACCTTCGGAAAAAAATACCTCTGGTATTGTTTTATTACCATCTCTGAGGGAGACCGGGACCTCTCCTGTTATGTGGTCTACCTGGACTTTGATTATTTGACTTTCCCCTTTCTGCTGTGCCTCGGTGTCTTGGAACAGTGAAGGAGAATTAACTCTTCGCTTTCGGATTTGCCTGCCTCCTTGGACCGGCACAGCTGCGCAATCCGCTGATGCCATTTTGTTTGTAAAAGACATATACACCTCTGAACTTAGACAAATGGGGACTAAGAAACCACCAACGGGCAGTCATTTTCGGCTCCTCCATCTGCCACCTCCAGTCCAAGCATGCAGCAAATGAAAATTATCTCATTGTTACAACAAGAAGGGTCTGGAGAGAGCCCGAAAGAGCTATTTGTTACCCAAATGTTTCAAGAAATTATGAGGGGTCAAAATGAGTTGAAAAAAGAGGTGACAAATCTTAAAGATGAACTCAGAGGTGTTCAACATCATATTTCAGAAAACAAACAGACAATTATGGTGTTGGAGGAGGGGACGGCTGGGCTAGGGGAGGAGGTTAAAGCAGTCCGGAAGGGAAATGTAGAATTGGAAAAATTCACGGCAAAAATAGAATTTGAAAAAATGTCCTTTTTTCTCAGATTCCAGAACCTACCAGAGACAGAAAATGAAGATCTTAAGGATATTATGAGTACAATTTTAGCAGAATATATTAAGAGAGACAAAGAACAATTGTGGTGGGATATAGACCTGGTTTACAGGATTAATTCAGCATATGCTAGAAGTCATAATGTTCCAAGGGAGGTACATGTTAAATTTCCCACAAGGGATGAGGTGCTTGGGGCCCAAAGGGAGGGACCACTAAAATATAAAGATGAAGAAATCACCATTCTTAAGCAGATTCCGAAGAAGATCAGAGAAAGAAGGAAGAAGTATTTCTCCTTATCAAAGAAATTATACAATAAAGGAGTTTGGTTTAGATGGTTATTGCCAGAGGGAATGTTGATCTTTTGGGAAGGAAATAGGATTAGAATTAATACAGTGCAGGAGACTGAAGCCTTCATTAAAAAACATTTCTCTCTCCTAGAGGACGAACACAGGGAAGGTAGTGAAAAGGGTAGCAAAGTACAAGATATGAAGGGGGGGCTGTGGCTCCACCTGGGGACAGGGAGGAAGGAGCAATATCGAAAAGGCTCAGGTCACAAAAATAAAAGTATTTGAAATATTTGTAATTGTTGATATACTAAAAAGTGACAAAGGAAAAATGATTGAACACATGGTTGATACAATGTTAATAAGATTCTGGTTTTTGCTTATATTTTATATCTTATTTTTAATATTGTAAAAATTGTGAGATTTGGAAGGATTTCTACCACTAGCGTGGGAGCTGCCAAAATTTTCTATGCACCCCTTTACCTTTTCCCATAAATGTTTAAAAACCAATAAAATTATTTTTTTAAAAAAACATTTTGACATGAAAGATAATAAATGAACCTGTTTGAAGTTTATTAAAATAGCCTTGAATCCTATAGTGGCAGTGCCTGCAAAATTGTGGATACTGACAACAAAGTGACCATGGTTGGTAATGGATGGAGCGGAATATGGAAAGGGAAGATAGATGGATTGGAACTCTACCCCAGACTTCAAAGCACAGAAGAAGAAAAGAGAGAAAAATTGACAGAGAGAAGGAGAGAAATCTTAACAGAAGCACCAGTGATAACCAAAGATAAACTGATGGAAAGAGCAGATACTGGTTTTCGAGCTTTTAGGAGATACGAAAGGAACAACATGTTGTGAAGAGAGGTTCACACAAGATTTATTAAGAAAGTAACTAGAATATTAATGCTACAAATGGCAAGAGATATAAGACCTTACTATTACTGGAAAGATACAGGTTGATGCAATGAAAATGTATAATAAAAACTAAGCTAAATTTGGTTTACTAGTAGTATGTATAAAATGAAGTGACAATAGCTACAGTTAATAATGATTAATAATAACAATACATATAAATATATTAGTTTGATAATATGAAATTTTATATAAACAACACATGGAGAATATGAGAGGAGGTTTAAAAGCTTTATCTAGAATATGTTATAAAGATGTATTGTGATTGGATGATTTTAGGATGATTTAATATAACACTATCATATAATTCTATTCTAGATTTTGAATATTAAATATAAAAGGATGTAAAAACAATTATAGTCAAATTAAGGTTGAGATATAATAATTGTGATATACATGAATATATGTGAATTTAAAATATGCGATTTGATATGAAAAGCAGGTGATGACTATGGAAGAGGTGCATGGAAATATTGTAACCAACTGACACACTCTACAATTTGTAATGGAAGATGGCTTTTTTTATTTTTATGTTTGTTTGCCTTTGTTCAAAAATAAAAATTGTTAAAAAATATGCTATAATAAATAATAAGTCAGTAGCTTAATTTAGTTTTTTTTTTAAAAAAAAATAGAGAATTACCATTGGCTTACCTGAAGGGTCCTTTACTGTGCACTGCAGGAGAGTCCAAGCAATGGGTTAAATCAGTCTGGTTGCCGTGGACTGAGGAATCTATTCTTTGACCACGCCTCCTAGTGCTCGTTAATGCCAGATTTTTGACGAAATCAGGAACCAGTGAAGGTTGATGTAGTATGAAGAAGTAGAAGGAAGTCCGAAATGGCTTGATGGCAGCGAATCCCTGGACACGAAGACCCAAGGTGTGTTGGATTCTCCCGCAGTGCATAGGAAAGGACCCTTCAGGTAAGCCAATGGTCATTTTCCTGTGCACTGCTTGGAGAGTTCAAGCAATGGGACATACCCAAGTTACATGTCACTAGGGCAGGAAGAATGTCTATCCTGGGATTCGGTCGTGGAAACAACCCCTGGAGGACCCACCTGCCGAACGATGCCTTAGCCGATGCATACATGCCCAATTTATAATTTCTGACGAAGGGCGATGGTGATGACCATGTAGCTGCTCTGCAGATGTTGTCTATGTGGCTTGGGTAGCCCAGGCCACGGTGGCGGTGGCGCTCCTTGTGGAGTGGGCAGTGATGTATCGTGGCACTGTTCTAGATTGATGTTCATACACAGTTGCAATGCACGCTCTCAGCCACCTGCTGACAGTAGAAGATGTAACCTTCTTACCCATGGACCCTGGTTAGTACAACACGAAGAGGGCCTCTGATCTGCTGAAGTCCGCTGTTCGTTTGATGTACTTCTGCATGCGTTCCCTCGGGTGTCAGGCAAAAATTTGGCAAAATTACTTCTTGTACCCTATGGAACCAGATACTGACTTTCAGCATGAAGGCAGGATCTAGGTGCAGAACAATTTTATCTGGATGGATGATAAAAGGTCCTCTCCGATCGATAGAGCCACCAGTTCTGAAATGCGCCTCGCAGATGTTATTGTGATGAAGAAAACCCATTTTTAGGGTAAGATGACGGTGTGAGGCTGTGTGCAGCAGCCCAAAGGGAGCCGAGGTGAGGGCCTGAAGGACCACAGATAACTGCTATGGCAGATACCGGTGAAACACCAGAGGTTGTAAGTTGGAGGTGCCCTTGAGGAAACACCCAACCCTAGGTATCTTGTTGATGGGCTGGGCCGGAGTCCCAGACCAAACGGTGGACGATGCTGCTACCCGGTGCCGGAGGCTGTTGGGAGCAAGCCCCCTGAAGAAAGTCCAATACGCGGGAAACCGCTGGTGTGACTGGATCAAGGCAAAGGGTATCGCACCACTTGGCGAAGATGCCTGGATGGTACCTATGATGTCTTCTGACAGGCCATCCTTCCTCAGGAGGTCCCCTTCAAGTGCCAGACGGCTAATTGGAGCCACTGGGAGTCCGGATGGACTATGGCCCTCTGGTTGAGGGAGACCTGACTTGGAGGAATTCATCATGGGCTGGACACCAACAAGCTGATGAGATCGGCATACCACGACCTTCGAGACCAGTGAGGTGCGACCAACAGTACCTCTGCCCTCTCCACAATGAATTTGTGGATAACTTGTGGTAACAGAGGGCATGGTGGAAAGCCATAGAGCATTTCCTGGGGCCACTTGTAGTGGAGAGCATCCATCCCCTCAGCCCCCCCCCCCCAGGAAGTAGAAGCAGAAGAAGAACCATTGGAGCTGCACGTTCTCGTGGGTGGCAAGAACTGTGGGAGTACCGAATCTGCGGGACAACTGGCGGAAAAGAACCTGGTGCAATTGCCGCATGGGTGATGTCCACCCCGGAGATATGATCGGAGCGGATGGATTTGACGTGATGCTCCACCCATCTGCCCAGGGCCTGTGCTTCTGCCATGAGGTTCTGGACATTGTGCCACCCTGGCAGTTTATGTGGGCCTTGATGGTCACATTGTTCGTCCTCAGGAATACATGCTGATGTAGAATGTCCTATTGGAAATCACGTCGGGCAGGTCTCGCTGCCCGCAGCTCCAGGACGTTGATGTTGCAAGCTGCTTCGGCTGTAGACCACTTGCCTGAGTCATGCAATGTCCCATGTGAGCGCCCCATCCCGCTAAGCTGGCGTCTGTCATGATGACCACCCTCGTTGGCTCCTTGAACTTATGCCCTTTTTGCAGGGCCATTGATTGCCAGCACAATGTAGTTCAGGATTGAAATCAGAAACAAAGGAGGGCACTGGGAAGCGTGGATCTGCCATGGAGATGTCAGGAGACAAAACCTGGGATTCCACCTCCTCCTTATTGACCCACAGATGGTCCCCAATGGAAGAGAGAGAAGGTAATGCTTCCATTTGAGCGGGGGCATGTGGATTGGCCCAAGTTGCCTGGCGCTGGGCCTTCTCAATTGTTTCTTGAGAGCCCGTTGCCTGCGCTCAGCGTCCCTATCCACCACGAATGATGACGCACGATAGGAATGACTGGCCTGCCCTGCCACCTCGCCCTTTCTAGGCTGCTTGCCCTTGCCAGAGGACTTAGCCTGACCAGAGGTACTGGAGGAACCTGATCTATCCTGAGACAATGGTCCTGGCTGCTCCAGATCCACAGGATGAGCAATGGCTGTGATGTGGAGGCCTGATTTTTGCAGTTGGAACAAACCATCACTAAGTGAGACAAAATTTCAAGTCATCACTAAGTGAGGCAATGCACCAAAATTGACGTCTGGAGGCCTCCTGGTCATCAGCGAGAGAGGGTAGAGAAGATTAGGGAAGGCCGTGAGTGGCGGCGCAACCCACAGACAAATCAGAGGGGGGCAAAAATGGAATCAACTCCCTCTGTGCCAGTGGATGACCACGTGGTGGTCAATACACCAGCGCCGGCCAGATAGCAAAAGATGAGTGGCAGCGGCCCTTCCAGAGACCCGATGAGGACCAGCTAACCACTTGGCGGAGATCTGCACCCAACGGACCAGGCAGCAATAAGAAACAAGGAAAAAAGGGTGTGAAAAGCCCTTCAAAATGGCCACCGCACTCATGGGAGGGTGGAGAAGGAGAAATGGAGACCATGACGTGGCCATGCAGTCTCCAGACTCTCCGCGGCTCAGCTTAAGCAACAAAAGGCAAAGAAAAAACAAAAAACAAGCTGATTTCCCCTCCCAGCAGCTGTCAAGAGTGCTGCTGCCCTTCAAAGGAAGGGAAAAAAGGCCTTAGAAGGACCCCTGCTGCCATCCACAAGTGACGCGGTAAGCGGGGCATCCCCCATGTCTGTTGCTACCTCAGCTCACAGTTTAGAGTCCAGAAGCAAAGAAAAAAAAAGGCTGTGAAATCCGAAGGAAAGACTTGTAGTGAAAGGAAAAGGTTAAGTGGCAAGGAAAAAAACCAAACTAGGAAGGAAAAATACTAAGAGCCCAAGCCTGGAGTAAATTAAGTTAGAGCTCATTGAAATAGTTCCTGAACGGGCAGACTGAGGTAAAAAAATCTGGCATTAACGAGCATCAGGAGGCGTGGTCAAGGAAGAGATTCCTCAGTCTCAGGGCAACCAGACTGATTTAACCCATTGCTTGGACTCTCCAAGCAGTGCACAGGAAAACTACAAGGACTCAAGTTGATTTAGACACATTGAAAGGAATTAATAAAAGCCAGAATAGTCCATTTAAGAAGTATTTTTTCTTTATAAAATTGTTTATATATTCTAGCCGCAAAAATAGCTCTCATGATGATTCACAATTATGAGCATCTTAATACAGAGAAATATTTAATTCTAAAAACCACATTAGAAGAATTTATTTTAAAAAATTCATATTTTGATTTCTGGCCCCTCTATCATTCTGAGTCATAGGCATGATGAACTAAGACAGTTTGCTTTCTAAATGACTACAAAGAGAGCTTTTAATAGAAAAGGCCTATATTTGTGGGCATTTAGAAGACAAACAGTACACAGAAATAGAAGACTTATAGAAGACAATTTGGCCCAAGCTGATGCAGGGGGCCAACCATAGGATAGTATTAGAAATGAATTGTATTAATTTTAGCTGTTTATATTCTATGGGTTTTTTCCTGATATTGTTCAGTGCCTAGAGTCCATCGAAGAAGATATTACACATTTTGTTAAAATAATAAATAAAACCCATCAAAAGTAGGTTAGTCGTATTTTGCTATGTAAGGATTTAAATGTCAAAGAGTTTTTCTGTTCTATGCCATTGTTTGTCACCAAAGACTATATACAGCTGTGTGAAAAAGTACCTCCTTTGAAATGTTTGACTTTTCATCATAGGGACATATTTCAACATAGAGACATCTGATTTTCATTTCAACAATACTAATATAAGGGATATATTATAACATTTTAAAGTTCCTTGTGTAATTTAAATTTTTAAAAATGTATACAATTCATGTATGGAAAAAGTAAATATATCACTATATTTATCATTACGGGTAGCCCTTGATTTGGACCTGTCACTTAGTGGCCATTCAAAGTTACAGCAGACTGCCAAAATGTTATTTATGTCCCAGTCCCAAAATTACAACTTCTGCAGTGTCCCTTGGCAACCTCCAAGATCCTGTAAAGCCCCCTATCTTTGCCATTCCCTTATCCTATCTCTATGCAGACCTTGGTCCTGCTTCTCATCACACCAAAGCCATCTGTTCTGCTTCCCTAAAATGGTTTGTGCAGTACTATAAAAAGCTCTGGAGTTCCATTTCAGTCGTAGGTTGAGGGCTACCTTTACCTCAAAATTGTAAAATTAGAATCAAGGATACCAGATCAAATGCAAATAGTTAGAACATTGTGAGAGAAAATCTAAGAAAGAAAAACTAACTAAGACATTTAGTTTTACTTGCTCTCTGTTGTTGAAATGTGTAGAGTTACTATCTCTAGATGAAAAGAACTCTGTGAGACTTCAGAAAGTTATAGATGCCTATGAATCTTGGAAAGAGTTTTTTTAAAAATTGCCCAACTATTTGACAACAATCATTCCACTATCCAGAAGATCATCTACAAGTGACTTCAAACAATTGCAAACTTGCTTAGAAGCAAAATCAAGTTTTTACAAAGCCCATAATCTCATAACATGACTTAAGTTAGCTCTCATCATTATCTATGACAAAGGACACAAGTCTACCATTAAGAGGAAGCTGCACAAATTAGATCTATGAGGGAGGTGTGTCAGGAGTAAAAGTTTGTTATCCCAAAAAAAAAGAAAAGAAAAGAAACATCAGGACAAAGTTCGTTCATAAACACTAGGGGCAAAGACCCATACTTCTGAACAATGTACTCTGGACAGACAAGGCAAAGATAGAGTTATTTGGCCAAAGTACCAGAAGACATGTTTGGCAAAAAACCAAAGACCAAAAGAGCCCAATCCAATTGTAAAGCGGTAGAAAGATTATCATTTGGGACTGCTATGTTGCATCAGGACCTGGGCAACTCACAATTGCTTAATACACAATCAAGTCTTAAGTCTTCATTGTACCAGAGGTTCTTCACATGTGTTAAATACTTATCTCTTGACTGGAAAAAAGTGGACATCAACTAACACTAAATTGTTTAGAGCAGTGCTTTCCAAACTGGATAAAAGTAGTTTTTCTTGGAATAAACAACACAAGAACGCAATACCCAATCATAACAGGGGCATTTGGGAAGTGCTGTTTCAAGGCTCCCAGATAAGAAGAATGCACACAATAATTTGTTTGCAAAAACAAGCAAAACTGAATAAAAAGAAATAACAGAATTCATAACTAAAATAACTTCAAGTACCTAAATATTCTAGCCTACGTATTCTAGTATTCATTTTAACTTCCCAAAGTTTTCAGTGATTTTTAAAGGATGGTCTCACATACAAACATTGTAATATGCCAAGCTTAGTGTAGCTAAGGTTGTGTTTAAAGTATGACCAAATGTATATTTAGTAAGTCAGAGATAAAAGAAACATACTTCTGAAACTAGGGCAAGACAATTTAGTTGCAGTCAACTAGATATTCAGCAGAATTCAAAAACAATTGCAAATTGCAAATCTCATAACTCGATGATATAAACCAGATTCAGAATATGATGAATTTACCATTTCCAAAGAAGCTTATATAATGACCATTGATCTTTGGACTCATTCTAGCCATTACTGATTTACGAATTCTATAGCTTCCTGGCTATTAGTTGAGAAGAGTTCACTTTCATCCATAAACTAGCGATGGCTCTCCCCCTGTGAAAGTATCTGAACAGCTGAACAGGAAATGAATCCCATATACAAATGACAATGTTTTACGATTACTTACTCATAAAGGGCTGAAGTATTGCAGCAGGGTACCATCTAATCCCACATCAATGAAACATTTTAGGGAGATCATTATGAACAGTACAAAAAGCCATTGAGATCTGAATCTGAGTCAATAATTGTACCATTTGCTTTTCTTTCCTTTTCTTTACATCAAGTGTAAATGTACATCAAGCAATCCAACGCATTTCAAATGGAAAAAAGAGAATTCAGATCCAAAGAAGTGCTACAATATGTTTCCTTCCCCTTCCCCAACAAAAAAGGGGAGAAAACAAATTGAAGTTGGTAGACAACCTTTACTGTGGCATTTTATTCCAGTTATGGAATAAACTATCCAAAATTCATAGAATATAATAATGTTTTTTAATTCCAGACCTAATCACTAGTTCCTTCAGTATATTACTAACATAACTCTTCTTTAAAGAAATATTTATAGCAACATTACATGTACCTCCAAATCTGGAACATTGTTATTGTCCTTACCTATAGTCAAATATGAAATATTTTAAATTAAAACTTGTAATTTGAAATTATTGTAAACTAAAACTTTTCTCATTTGTGCATCTTTATCTGGATGGAAAGTATTACAGTCTAAACAATATAACTTTTCTATTTCTGAGAACAATTGTGTCAATTAGAAAGTTGGGGTGTAATGGCTAATTTTTTAAAAAAATCTGAAATTCAACTTTAAAAATGAAAAAAATGGTGATATGGAAAATTGTATGAAAACAGGTATATTGACTTTGGACTAATTAACAGATAATAAAGATGATTTTTTAATATGTGCTACGTTAAGAATAAATATCTTCTATCAGTATAGATTTATAGTTACAACATTTGTTAGCCACATTGTTTGGACCAATAGCATTTTCAGTTTCTGAGATATTAGAATAATTTGTTAAATTCTTTAAAACTATAAAACTTATTAGCTTTTATTGGTATTTGTTATCAATAAATCAATTTGGCATACAGATGCTAAAAAATTAGCTGGATAAAGAATTGGAAGTTCTTATATTGCCTAGTCAAAACTAATAGAGAATATTTGTAGTTCAGGATTGAATTGTGGGGTCATGATGCTCTCTGAACTTGATGGTTTTCTTGCAGATGTTTCATTACCCAACTAGGTGACATCATCAGTGTTAGAAGGTCTCTATGTGAGTTCCCCTGTCAATGTGGATGGGAGTTGTTTTGATGGTTCCTTGATTAAGCTGTTATTTTCTGTAACTTTTTATGTCTGCATTAGTCTTTGATTAGGATATTGCTTACCTCTTCATTATTGTAATCCTAATGGTATTAATTATGGCATTAATCTCATTTTATCTGGATAATTTCTGGGAAGAATGTCCTGTGGTCTTTTAGCTTTTTGAATATCTATTTTGAATGGTATGTAGATGTTATTTGTCTCTATGTTCTTGAGTTGTCTGAGTCCAGGCTTCCCAGAATCGTCTCATATGTTTGTTTGTTTTTACTTTAGTTTGGTCTAGGATGCTCACAGTTTCCCAATTGAAACTATGGTGAAGTCTGTCCACAGGTTCTGCAATTAAGGAGTACTAATAGACCTCAAATTATGACTTATACAACAAAAAATATTCAGAATTTATTTATTCCATTACATTGGTAGAAAAAGGATTGTCTAAGATTGAATTTTGTTGAAAATATTATAAAAATAATACTTACTTAAAACACATGTTTTAACAATATGCTATACTTAACAAAAGTTTTGGGAGACAGTGGTGGGCAACATAATGAATGTGTGACAAAAGCTAAAATGTTCAGAGGGTAATATTCTTTTAAACTATATATATGAAGTATATGGAATTTGACAACCTAACAACATTTTATGTACCGTATTTTTCAGAATATAAGACGCACCAAGGTTTTGAAGAAGCAAATAAAAAAACCCTCCCCAAAACGGACCATTTTTTGCGAAAACGGGATCGTTTTTTTTTTTCAAAAAAAGGGGCAAGAATAGCCCTTAGGAGGCTTGTAGAGTATTCCAGGGGGTTGAGGGGGCCCAAAAATGAGCAAAAAACAGCCACTTTTTCCTGAAAACGGGCCTATTTTTGTCAAAAAAAGAGGAAACTTATAGAGTACTCCGGGGGCTGGGGGAGGGGAAATTGAGCAAAAAACGGCCAATTTTTTTGCTCATTTCTGCCCTCCCCAGCCCAGGAGCTCTCTGAAAGCCTCCTAGAAATTATGCATGGCCATTTTGGTGAAGGGGGTGGGGTTTCAGGAGACAAAAAAAATGCTGTTTTCGGTGTATAAGACGCACCCATATTTTCAGCCTCTTTTTTGAGGGAAAAAGGTGCATCTTATACTCCGAAAAATACAGTATGTACTGTATGTATGCATGCATATACATAGGTATGCAAGTATTAATTTTATATGCCACCCATCTCCCCTATAATTAAAAAGAACCAACATTAAAATATTATTAAAAACTGTGCTAAAAGAGCCAAGAGATGGATGGGACAGGGAGGAGATCTTTTTTTTTTTTTTTGTTAGCCACTTCCAGTAAGAACCCCCTCAGGACTTCAGGTCAACCTGCAATGTCAGCTTTTAATACCCTTTTGAAGGCCAAAAAGGAGGAAGCATTTCTTACCTCCAATGAAAAAAATGTTCCACAGGATGGGACCACAGCAGAAAAGGCTCTTCTCCTTGATACTGCTTCCTTCAATACCATAACAAATAGGGTCTGTAGTAGGCCTGTTTCTCTGGAACAAGTTGCACTGACATGTCCCCTCGGGAACAGATGGTTGCTCAAATACTCTGAACCCATGCCATGTAGCGTTTTAAAAGTATTGACCAATATTGAATTGGATCTGGAAACAAATGCCAACTAATGCAGCTCATGCATTATATGTGCAGCCCTAGGAGCTCCCAAGACTATGAGCCACTGCATTCTGCACCAGGTGCAGCTTCTGAATACTCTTCAAGAATAGCCCATGTAGAAAGCATTGCAGTAATCCAGCCAAGATATGACTAGGGCATGAGTGATCATGCACAGAGCCTCAGGATCCAGGTAAGAGGCAACTGGGATACAATGCGAAGTTGCACAAAAACCCTCCTAGCCACAACTACAACTTTCTCTTTGAGCAAGAGTCATTGGTCCAGGAGGACTCCCAAACTGCACATTGGATTTGTCTGAGGTACTGCAACCCCATGCAGAATAAATATTCATAAACCGCTGAATCCAGAGATCTTCTCCTAGCCAGAGCCACTCAGTCTTGTCTGGTTTCAGCTGATGCCCATTGACCATCATCCAGATGCTTACAGCTTCCAGACACTTAGAAAAGGCAGTCACAATATTGTTTGGATCACCAGGGATGGAGATATAGAGCTGTGTTATCCTTGGCATACTGATATCTCATCTCATGGTTTCAGATGATCTCACTTAGTGGTTTCATGCAGATGTTAAAAAGGAGTAAAAAAAAGTCCATGTCTTGTGACACCCCACAAAAGATTGGACTTCTTAATCCCTATTAATAATGATTTGACCTGGTCTTTAAAAAAAGAAGCTGAACCAGCACCATATTGTGCTGTCCATCCCATTCCCTGTAGCCATCCCAAAAGGACAGCATGGTCAATGAAAAGCTGCTGAGAGCAAGAATGGATGCAGTATCTTCATCCTACTGTTCCCAGAGATTATCCACAACATGACCAATACTG
This sequence comes from Natrix helvetica, assembly GCF_964273705.1. Lineage (NCBI taxonomy): Eukaryota > Metazoa > Chordata > Lepidosauria > Squamata > Natricidae > Natrix > Natrix helvetica. Next base: position 114,162,333 of record NC_138554.1, read on the forward strand.
TTTTTGTCCCATAATTCTGTCTGAAACCCTACTGAAAGGGGTCCAAATAATCTGTTTCATCCAGGACTCTCTAGAGTTCCAAGGTTTTTTCTACCACCTATCCTCAAAAGGGGAGATGGGATTCTGGACAAAAGTTGTCCAGGGAGCTTGGGTCCAATGATGATTTCTTGAGGATGAGTCTAACTAGGGGTATCTTGAATAGTGCTGGAAACATCCCCTCCGGCAAAGATGCATTAATCACTGTTTGGAACCACCTACAGGTCACCGTCCTGGAGGCTTTCACCAACCAGGAGGGAGAGGGGTCCAAAAAGCAATTAACTTCCTTAACAGCTCCAAGGATCCTGTCCACTTCCTCAGGTCTAACCGGGTCAAACGGTTCCCAGATAATCTGGAAAATCAATTCCACAGGCATTGCTAATAGACTCAAACTGAGAATGGATCCAAGCAATTTTATTCATCAAGTATTCAACAAGTTCCTCTGCACAGCCCTGTAAATGATTGTTTGAGCCCTCCTTCCCAAGCAGGGACTGGTGAACTTGAACAGGGCCGTAAGTTAAAACTCTGTGGATACAATCATATTGGAGAAATAGTGACGTTTTGCCACTCCTACTATCAAAAGGTAGGCCTTAATTGCTCTAACCCATGTCTGGTTTGCTTTGTTTTTAATTTCCCTCCAGCAGTGCTGAAGCATAAATAACATAAATGGATTCTCGAAGGCCTTATTATGGCTTAAGAAACCTGATATTGCAACATTGAACATATAAATGAATGGCCCCAATCACTCAATGAGTTGTAGACACTTGCCACCTCTATAGAGTTGACTAGTCTGCAGATTTTATAATGAAATATGGAACGAATTTATACAAAATATAATTTTAAAAACAATTATAGTTATACAAATGTATTAGAAATTAATAAATATGCATTTCATATCTACATAAATTTATATAACTATATATAGAATTATTATTAATTGCTACAATGATTTTTCTCTCTTTAAGCCCTTTTTATGCTTTGTTTTTCTATGTATGGCATTATAACTATTTTTGTATTTTTGTCTTCTTTTCTTTTTCAAAAGAAAAAAGCAATAAAAATAAATTTTAAATGCCTATATTGTTGATGCTCTTTAAAAAAATATCAGGTGAATCTAAGTTTAATGGTTGCCCTGTAATTAATCAAATCCATTTATTATTAAGAAATCAGTTTTAAAATAAAAACAGTTGTTTTTAAAGATAAACAGGAATAAGAAAAAATTCAAAGAATATTCAGAACAGTATAGCTATTTTTCAGAAACAGCAAGAATGAGATTAGTGATGTAGATGGGAAGGAAAAGGAAGGAAACAGAATTAAGAAATTAGGTAATCATAACAGAATAAATGATGTATTAATTTCTCTTTTTATTAAAAAAAAAGTGTGCGCATGATGGTGCTGTACAGATACAATTCAGAATTTCCAGGATGAAATACTACAAATTTATAAATATTAATTTAATTCTATTTTGGCGCTGTCCAACTTAAATTATCTCTGGGTGGTATACAATAAAACCAAAGTGAATAAAAATACAATGTAATAATTAAATAAAAGAAATAAAAAAAGAAGATCCAGTGGCAGATCAATATATACACAATCTAGCAGGGATCAAACCTCCTTATCCCAAGGTCTGAGAGAACAGCCAGATTTTTAAGGCTTTCCAGAGCACCATCAAGGCAGGACCACATGTTATCAGGGGAATCTAATTCTAGAGTGCAGGTGCCACAACAGCAAAGGCACCCTTTGAGTCCTAATCAATGACACTGTTTAACAAAAGGAATCGGAAGTTCACTAGCCCTAATGTACTGAACCATTCAGAAGGAAATCATATCTGTCTATGTCTAGAACAGTGTTTCTCAAACTTGGCGACTTTAAGTCCTGTGGATTTCAACTCCCAGAATTCCCCAGCCAGCTATGCTGGCTGGGGGATTCTGGGAGTTGAAGTCCACAGGACTTAAAGTCGCCAAGTTTGAGAAACACTGGTCTAGAATATGATAATGTTTGTCCATTGTGTTTGAGGACCTGACATCTACCAGGTTGTGGGCTGTCCACGGTGTGTCTACAGTTGGCTGGTAAAGCCTACACGGGCACGAAATGTTCTGCCACATATCGGGCAGACCTGTATGGGCACCATAGTTACAGCATTTGCAGCTCTGGCTTTGCGGAGTGCTCTAGAATATGTTGCTATAATGAATAACCTTTTAATAGTTTTTTTTCTAACATGCAATATTCAAATAGTTTGTAAAGTATTGTAAGAGAATTTTGCTAACATTTTGCAAACTACTTATTTTGTAATCTCTCCACAGGAAATAAAACAGAGAATAGTTCTCTTTGAGACAGTGATTTGCATCACGTGAGAAGCAATAATCAATCCTCTTCTCTCAAATATATATTGTGATGTGATGAAAGACCAATCTTTCACAACTACTGTGCAATTTGTTATATGTACTATTTATTTGTATGGCAACCTTTGGATATTTGCACTGCATTATCAAAGTTCTGGTATATATATACATGAAGGTTCCCACGGTGCACGGAAACTATAAACTAGAACTGCTTGTCCTATACAGTTTAAATAGACTTGTAACTGGAAAATATTTTTTTGCTTTGCAGACCTAGTTTGCATGCAGTAACACCAACTTTGTGCTGTACCTTTTTATACAGATAAGAATGATGCCACCGGGGGAGGAGCCGAAGTTACGATGACACAACGTCGACACTTTTGCCACTGGGTGGTCCAAACGGACTTAAACCATCCCACAGAGATGGTGAACAGGAAGAATATGTCTTGCTGATCTCAGGGACATTGCAAAGTCCCTGATCGATCCAAGAGAAAGTTCTTCAAGCTGGTGACAAAAAATCCAGCCATTTGGATGATGAAGTCGGGACGGCTCCAAAACGGAAGGATATGGAAAGAGAAAGTATTTCCAGCTGGTGAGGATTTTTTTTTTTTTATTGAAAAGTTTTACACAAAACAAAAAATTTTTAAAACATTTTCTCCCTCCCCTCCCCCTCCCCCCACCCCCCCCGTTTCCCACCCTAACCCTCCCTAACCCAACCCCTGACTTCCCAGATAGAGACAGAAGCACAGTTACCAGCAAATCTGAAAAACAAATATCCCAATAATAATATGCATATATCAGAATAAGAACAGGATAATACAAAAAAAACAAAAAAGGAAAAAAAACCATCATAACCTCCTTTCCAAAACCATTACTACATATTTATGAAACATTTCTCAACCAAATCCCATAGACACTTCCTTTGAACCGTACCTTAATTTTACAAAATCAATCCAGGGATACCAATCTATAATATACTTATCATAAGAGTGATCTTTTAGATATACAGAAATTTTATCCATTTCGGCAAGATTTGCTACCTTAAGTATCCATTCTTCTATAGAGCATAATTCTGCTTTCTTCCAATATTGTTGGAAGCAGCTAGACTGCTACCAGCAGTCTAGCTGCTGTAATCATATACAATATTAATTTAGTTTCAGCAACAGTGCAGTCAGGTACTATGCCCAGTAGAAAAAATTGGGGAGCAAATTTAATTTTTCTTTTAAGAATCTTCTTCTACATTATCCACCATATTTTAATCCATAAAGCCTTAACTTTCATAAATCTACAGGCAAATTACATCATTTTTATGCTGTTTCAAATAATAGAAAACCTTTCTTCTTTTTTGTGGGGAATTGAGTCCATTAACATTCCAGGTCCGCAGCCTGACCATCGTCAAGCTTAGTTTGAAACTTCTGAAGCATAGCCCTCATATCAGTAGGAAATCTCTTAGGCCTTGCTCCTCCCACGGCTTCAGATTGTGTAGGTACATCAACAGAGATACTCGAAGTTTGCTGTATAGTCTTCTCCATTTTCTTTGCCGTTGCTCTAGTAATTCTCTGTTCTTTAAATTCCAATCCCAAGCCTACTGCTTCTTCCAGTCTCTCCACAAGCTGTTTATCAACTGACGCAAGTGCCGAGGCTGCTATCTCTATTGGCTCCTGCTGAACAGGCTGGGTCTTTTCCGATTCCAATCCTGGCTCGCAGCATTCAGAACCTTGGAATAAAAATCTCTGGCCTTCTGAGTAGAATCCAATCGATATCTTTTCCCAGAGTAAATCAAAGTGACGCCAATTGGCAACTCCCATCTAAATTGCAGGTTACGTTTCTTCAGCTCATCCGTCAAAAATTTAAACTCTTTGCGCAGCCTAAGCATTTTCAATGGTATTTCTTTCAAAACTTTCACCTCCTGATCTCACACAGTACATCTCTGATGATATGCAGCCTGTACAATCTCATTACGCAGGTATCTCCTTTCCAGATGAACCACCACATCTCTTGGCAAGTTTCGCTGTCTTGCATACCAGGAGTTAACTCTGTAGGCTTTCTCAATCTGTTGGAGAATCTCTTTTGGATCCACTTGTAGAAGGGGGGCAAAAGCCTCCGCGCAAATCACCCTCAAATCTTCTCCTTTCCCGCTGTCTTTATCCTCTGGCAAACCCCTTACCCGCAAAACAGCCTCTAACTGCTTGTACTGGAATAACAACTGCTCAAGCTCAATTCTATCCGCCCTCTCTTCCAACTTGTCTGCCCGGTATTCCAATTTTCCAACATCCTTCTGAGTCTCTTTAACCGCATCATCCAGGAATTCCAAATTTACAACCAGTCCAGAAAGGGCAGAAACAACATCATTTCTAATATGTTGATTAGCCCGAGCTGCCTGATCCCTCATCTCTTCCATAGTTTGGTTCATTTGATCCATTTGGTCCTGTTGGCTTCTCATTTGTTGTTTCAAATCCAACATATTTTTCTCCATATCACCAAACTTAATGTTCAAAGTATCCAATATTTCTTTATTGGTAATTGCTGCAGGTGGTGGATTTTGGGATTTAGATTGAAGTTGTGCCAACAAGGACAGCTGAGATTGTTGTAAAGGAGAGGAGGTGCCCTTGGGCTTGGTACCTCTCTGTGCAGCCATAACTTGCCAAGGCGCCAAGCAAGTCACAAAAAAAAAAAAAAAACCAAAAGGAAAATCCTCTTTTCTTTTTCCCCCCCTCTTTTTCAATTCCAACCACCAGATGGCACTGTTGTATAAGGTTTCAGTAAGAGTCAATTAAGGAGAACAAGCAGAGAAAGAAAAGTAGCCATTTTAAAAGGAAAAAGTTCTCCGTTTTTTTTCCCCCAAAGTGAAAGTCTTTGTTATAAAGCTGTAGAATAATAAGAGAAAGCAGAAAAAAAAAACCCAAAAATACTTGCAGCCACCGCTTCAGTCTCAGTCTGACCGTTACAATTCAGCACCAATAAACAATGTAAACGGAGACGTGCCTTCCAGAGCTTGCCCTGCAAAGCAGGGGGATCCAGCTGTTGGAGCTTCCTCTCGGGCCACCTGGGGAGCACCGCTTCTACCTCCAGGAATTCCTCCCTGGAGGGTCCAAATGGGCTCAACCCAGCCCGAAAAAGCTCTCCTCCGCCTCTTTGCCCGAGGCAGAGGATTTTCGCCCCTGGGAATCGCCAATGTCCGCGATTCCCGGTAAAACAATCAGCTGTAGATCGGACGCTCTAAAGGGAGCGTCCATTGCCCTGGTGGCATCCGCCGGAAGTCCAGCTGGTGAGGAATTTTTACCATTTTAAAAGTGACTGCCTATAAAAAACTTAAAATAAATTTAAATTGGAGAACAGAAGCGGCGGACTTAAATTTGGAATTGTTTTTGACAGTGGGTTATCTTTTTTTTAATGCTATCTTCATGGATGGAATTTATGTAAGCCTTTTAAAACGAATGGATTAAGTTTTCTTCTTCTATTTTTTTTTCATTACTCTTTGTAACCTATGGTCTAAAATTCTCCCCTTTCATTACTGTGGGTGAGTTTCTAACTCATTTAAGAATCGGACTTTCTTTTCAACTTGAAATACAAAAAAGATACAAAAAGAAAATCGCAACATTGTAACAATAACACTGCTACTCAGAGGCTAGAGGTTTGTGTCTTGGAAATGAAACACTTTTATTTTCTTTCACTGATTATCCTGGCTTGGCACTTCAAGGTCTTACTGCTTGTTTATAGAGAGTGATAAGAAGAAAAGTACACAAATGTTCCTTTGAAGTATTTTTAACCAGAGAAAGGTGAAAATGAAATGATTATTGTGAATCAATGCTTAATCTTTGTTAAAACCTTCTAAGCTAGAGCAGCAGTGTTTATTAGCTGGAGATAATGGCACAATTTCAACAGGAGAAAGAAGTTTTAAGTCTGCAAAATATATTCTTAGAAAATACACATAAGAGGATAGAGAAGAAGTTGGATGACTTAGTGCATTTAACAGCAAAATATGATGGAGAAATTGAAGATGTTCATCAAATGGATAAAGTGGCATTTAAAATCCAAAAAATTGAAGAGGAAAATGAATATAAAGAAATTAAAACTGCTGATATTTATAGTGATTGGTTTGTTTCTGAAAATGGAAAGAGTAGAGTATTGAAATAGGAATTAAATGGAGGGGAAACATACCCCATGGATTTAAACAGCAAAATCTTATTAGCAATAGTTTTGATAACACCATCGACAATCAAGGATAAGCTGATTAAGGAAACAGAAGAAGGACATCGAAATTATATGAGAGATTTTATAAGCAAAGAGTTGCTAAGAGGAGTCCATACAAAGTTGATTAAGGAGATGATTAGAGGACTGATACCACAAATAGCTGAAAATATGAGACTGTTTTGCTACTGGAAAGATACAGGTTGATAGATGGAAGAGTATAATTTAAAACTAATTAAACTTAGTGAAATTTAGTGATAATAGATATAGATAAACAAATAATTGATAATGATAATAATGTATACAATGTGTAGTGTCATGATAAGTAATAATGGGATTTGAATATAGAATGGTACCCATGAAAAGAAGATTAGAAATACTTTTGAATTATATATTAAGGTTAATAAAAAAGAACTAAGTTAGATATAGTTAAGCTTTGAATATTAGGGGGTAAATGTTATGATACAGGATATAGTTAAATAAAGGAGGGATAATAATAACAACATATATATAGGTATGGGTACAACATAAGGAAATTAGATGTAAGTTGCAAACAATGATTTGGAAAGAAGGATTAGAAAACTTTGTTATTAAATATTATGGATGTTCAGCTAGAATAGGATATAAGGATTCAGTGTTATTGGAGGATTTTAGAAATAGTAAATGAAATTCCAGTATGTGGTTATGTATTAAATCTTAATATATTCGATGATGAAGGACATTTAAACAATTATAGTCAAATGAAAATGGAGGTATGATGATGGTAACATGTATAAATATCTGAGTTAAAATACTTGAGTTAATATGAAATATGTTTGTTGACTGTGGAAGAGATGCACGTAAGCCTTTTTGTAATCAACTGGTACACTTTCTACAGTATGTAAAGAAGGATATGTTGTGTTTGTCTTGACATTTTTTTAAAAAAGGATGATGCCATCAAAAATTAATCAAGTAATTGTTTTATTAGAACAATCATTTCCCTGAATCAGTCCCACCCCCATCTCTTACTTTTGCTTTTTCCAGCTGTGTCTGGGCCTGTCGTTCAGCCTCTCTCCGCACCGCTTCTCTGTCCTCCTCAAGAGACACATCTGAATCAGACGGACGGCTGGTATAAGAGTCCGCTGAACCCTGAGCAAAAGAAAAACAGAGATTGAAAAATACAACTATTATCTTATTACAAAAAATCATAATGTTTTCTGTGAGGTTTCTTTTTCAGAACCAACTGAAAATCCTGGTCTTGTTTTTTTTAACTGCAGTTAGCCTCAATAAGAAATTAATGTATAGAAACAGTTTTAATTCTGAAGCCGTCCTGAACACCAATGTTCATTGTCAAGAATTATTGTTAGTGTTTTCTTCTTCCTTTTACTCAGCAAATGATTTTTGCTTCGCAAAGATAGGTTCTGTGCAATAGTATGAATGGTGTGCTCCAGGTTAAAGGATGTGCAGCTGTTTCAAGAATAGATATATATCAGCAAACTAGAAGCAAGGCAATTTGACTCTAACTAAATCAAAAATACAAAGTTGGTAGGAATTATCCTTGAAAAGGATTGTAATTTCAGGTATGAGTTACAGATAATATCTTAACTGAAAAATACCTCTTCAAATGATAACCTTTTCCTTCAGGAAATAATGACTCAGATCTGCCTCAACTAGTCAGTAAAAATAGAAAGAATTTCAAATCAAATTGTGGCAGACAGTATATCTCAAGTCAAGTAATAACCAATTGCAGGTAATGATGCCAAATAACTACATAAACAACATATATCTTTGATTCTATCCCTTTCTGCTACAGTCAGAGGAATGAAAACCTGCTAATTCAAACGGAATAGACGCAAGCAGTGCCTTCCTCAGCCACCTGTAATGCAAAATATGCCAGCAAATTGAAACATATAGCTTACACAGATATCTGAATTCTTTAGCCGTCTGCCTTTGGCTCTTTTCAGAAGCCTCATCCACGTGGCCTTCATTAGCCAGCCAGTTTAGTTATTGTCTGCAGCTGCAGAGCCCAGCACTGTTTCTCATACATGTGAACATTGAACACCGCAGAATCACAGTTCTTTGCACATCCATTCTCTGCTGCAAGATCTTTATTTTCAGCTTCAGAAACTTTCTATGTCTCAGTTACAATGTAAGTAAATTCTTAATTTGTCATGCCACCAAAATACAAAGACGTTTTATTAATATGGGAGAAAAATCAAGAAGTATATTGTAAGACAGTGGTTCTCAACCTGTGGGTCAGGACCCCTTTGGGGGTCGAATGACCCTTTCACAGGGGTCGCCTAAGACCATCGGGACACACATATTTTTGATGGTCTTAGGAACCGAGACACCAATTTTATGGTTGGGGGTCACCACAAAATGAGGAACTGTATTAAAGGGTCGCGGCATTGCAAAGGTTGAGAGCCACTGTTGTAAGAGATACAATACCCATTAATGTAATCAGCATATATAGAGAGACTATATGCTTTGTCCTTCGGTGCATGCATTTCTGAATTTACTTCACTGCTCTTCCCCCCCCACCCCCTTTACTATGTAATTTCAATGTTTAAAAAAGAATCTATGAACTCTGTGCAAAATGTAACATTTGAAAGTGCAAAGTTCATTTCGTCTCTTCAGAGCTTGAGTGTATGAGGGGGGAGGAGGGAGAACAGTGAACCTTTTCACAGAACTAGGCATGCTCCATACATACAGCCATTTACGGAGATGCTCACATCACACTGTGTGGCTAGTCTATGTCAAATTACAATTTTACATCTCAAAAGTAAACTGCTTGAAAGCAATACTGTTTTTAGAAAGCAGAAATACCTAATACAGTATTTTATTCTTTGCTATATATTTGAGAATTGTTTGTGTTCTTTACTAAATTTGAATGAACTATAATGTAAAAATAAAGACCACCCCTAATTACTCTCAATGTTTTCATTTGATTAATTTTAACCTAAATATTAGTAGCTATGTGCCATCAATATTTTATTTTTATCTAAAAAAAACTGACAAAACATTCCTCACATGTATTTAAGAATAATACTGAAGGATAACTGATTTCATGTGTATATTGCATGATGAATATGAATGAATGTGTCAAATTTTTTAACAGTGCTTGTTCTTTTTTATTATTATTGCAAATGGTTCTCCAATGGGTTCCATGGCAATAAAAGCTGCTTTACTGAACAGTACCTTCATAGATCATCTAATTATGGAAGGACTTGAGCAATCCAGTGATACAATGAGCTGCACTGATGGGAGGGGGCATGTCAGAAAAGAACAGTTATGACAGACAGATTAGACTAAAAATCATCCACTAAAAAAATAAATGGTAGCCACTCCCAATATTTACTACTAGGGAAAAGCAGAGAAATAGTGACAACAGCATTATTGTTTATGATGCATGAAGAAAAAAGCTAGGAACCCACGTGTTTTTGTCAAGGCGTGCCAAAAGCGGGGGACAGTGGGGGGGGATGTGCATGCCCACACGCATAATGCAATGCCCTCAACCCACGCATGCGCATACAATAACCACCACCCCTGCGCATGTATGCAGGCCTCACTGGAGCCTCCAGACTTCTGGAAGGTGCTTTGGGACATTTTTTTGCCGTCCGCAAGCCTCCGGAGGGAGAAAAAAGGCCCAATGGACAGCCCAGAAGTTCAGGAACAGCCCAAAATCAAAGCCAAAAACCAGCTGGCCAACACGCTGGAGCTGACAGGGCAACACCTCATGTTCCCTCAGAATGGCTTTGCCATCACAAGCCTACACTATTCCTCCTAGGGCATCCTGCAGTACCACTACTATGCCATAGCACATTGGCCTTACTGGGACTCCTGCCTTTTCCACTTAAAAACCTATGTGTCTTCAAGTTACAACCATAATGGTGATTGTCATTTCTAAGGCATGCAGTCACCTGATGTAGCACTTTACAACGATATTGCTTGATAACAACAATTCTGGCCCCAATTTCTGTTGTAGCCTCAGGACTACCTACACAGAGTTTCATAAAGTGTCTTAGCAGGCTTTAGTGTTTCAGTTTTTAGAATTTTAATATATACTAAAATAGAGATATATTAAAATAATATTTTGTTTACATATTGTATTACCATATTTTTCGGCCCATAAGATGCACCGGTGTATAAGATGCCCCAAGATTTTGAAGAGGTAAGTAAGAAAAAAAGTTTTTGTCCTCCCTGGCCCCCAGAACCACTTTGGAAGCTTCAGCAGGGCTGGGGAAAAGCAAAAAAACCTATTTTTGCGAAAAATGGGTGAAAAACAGGACATTTCTCACAAAAATGGGGACAGTTTTGCCTTCCCCCACCCCTGCTGAAGCCTGCAGAGTGCATCTGGGGACTGGGCGAAGGCAAAAACACCTCTGTTCTTGCAAAAAAACAGCCAATTTTTCACCTGTTTTCACAGAATGGGAGCATTTTTGCCCTGCCCCACCCCAGCTGAATCCTGCAGAGTGCTTCTGGGGGCTGGGGGAAGGCAAAAGTCCCTCCATTTTTGCAAAAAATTGCCTGTTTTAGCAAATAACAGCCTGTTTTTCACCCATTTTTTGCAAAATGGGGGCATCTTTGCCTTTTCTGAAGCCTGAAGCCCGCAGAGTGCTTCTGGGGGCTGGGGGAAAGGCGAAATGGGATTCAATGGGATGCAGGGGCGGGGCTTCGGGAGGCCAAAAATGGCTGTATTCAGTGTATAAGATGCACCAACATGTCCACACTCTTTGGGGAGGAAGTGCATCTTATACTCTGAAAATACGGTATATATATTAGATTACCATATGACAAGCTTTGGGAAAATCTTAAAATACTTTATATTTTAGTTTCTGTAACTTCCTATTATTTCACTAATAGCATGCTGCATTTTTAATTGCAAATTTGTATATTGTACAAATCAATGATTACAATAAAACCTACCTATTCAATTAGAATAGAATACAGAGCAATCAAATTGTTCAAACTCAGGAGTGTATATTACTACCTTTTTATTTACAATAAATAATTTTATATGTAGAAACTTCCATTACTTTGTTAGATTAGAAAAAATAGTAATAGAAATCAAAACAGCAGAAAAAAAATTAGCCACCTCTGACGTGCTAATTAATATCGTTTTGAACCTTAAAAGTGAGCAAGACTAAGGAGTCTCTTGTTGAAAGTGTAATTAGTCTAGCAGCCACAGTGGGATGATGGATGGCATGAAAGTTTAAATAAACAAACAAATACAAAAATAAAAGAGCATAATTGAAAGACAGGCTAATGTTCAAGATAGCAAACTCATCAGAGAAGTTCTTGAAGTTTGGAAAGCAGAAAGAAATAAAAAATATCAAAATCGAACAGGCAATGTTCGATTTACAAGTTTGTTTAGTGACCATTCAAATTTACAATGATACTGAAAAAAAGGACAATTGTTTTTCATAATTAGGACCATTGCAACATCCTTGTAGTCATGTGATCAAACTTCAGATACTTGGCAATTGATTCATATCTACAATAGTTGCAGTGTCCCAGTGTCATGTGACTACGTTTTGGAACCTTCTGACAAGCACAATCAATGGGGGAGCCAGATTCACTTAACTGTTTACTAACTCAACAACTGCCATGATTCACTTAACTACTGTAGCCAGAAAAGTCATAAAATGGGACAAAATTCACTTAACAATTGTCTCACTTAGCAACAGAAATTTTGGGTTCAATTGTGGTTGTAAGTCAAGGACTGCCTGCATAAGATAAGATAACAGAATAATACTGAATTACAGAATAAAGAATAAGAGTTGGAAAGAACCTGGGATGTCTTCATAGTTTGATGTCCATAAACTATGTTATATAATGCATGCATAAGATTAAAAGAACTTAAATATATTCTGGCAGATAATTCTAGTGAATTGATATCAGGTGGGTCATGAAGACATAGAAATGACTAGATAACAAAGGATCTGTCTCCCCAATCTTAATACAATACTGAACATAATCACTATACAATACTGGCATTCCATTGTAATAAAATAATTTAATGAATTAATTGTAGTTGTCTTCAGATCCTGTTAAATAAAGTGTATACAGTGACAGTCACAATTTATATCAGTGATGGCTAACCTTTTTTGGCTCCTGTGCCAAAAGCAGGGGAGTGTGCCAAAAGCAGGGGAGTGCAGGGGGGTCGTGTGCTGGTGTGCCACACCTATAATGCTATGCGTGCGACTCCAGAGGCTTTGTAGAAGCCTCCAGAAGGAGAAAAACAGACCTACGGGGAACCCGGAAGTTTGGGAATGACCATTGGCTTACCTGAAGGGTCGTTCTCGGTGCACTGCAGGAGTGTCCAAGCAAGGGTTAAATTCTGTCCCACTGCCCATGGACTGGATTGAAAATCTGTTGGCCACACCCTCTGGCTCCTTCCATCCTCAGTTTTTCAATGAAGGCATGGTCCATCTGAGACGGATGTCCGCCTGGCAAAGGCTCCTAATGCGGAAAAGCAGGACATCCTGGAAATAATACCCCAGAGTGGGGTTGGACATTCCTGCAGTGCACCAAGAACGACCCTTCAGGTAAGCCAATGGTCATTCTCCGATGCACTGCTTGGAGTGTCCAAGCAAGGGACATGGCCAAGCAAAATGTCATTAGGGCGGGTGCCTCCGGTGAGGTCCACAAACCATGTCAAGATTCAGCAGACACTATGCTCTGCAAGACATGTCTTCCGAAGGTAGCATCCGCAGAAGCGTATTTGTCCAGCTTGTAGTGCATAACAAATAAAGATGGCACCGCCCAGGTCGCGGCTGCCTGTCCTGGTTTCGTTCAGAGCTCTGGGCATAAGGGCATTGGAAGGAAGTGGAAGTGAAGGAGAAATTAGGTTGCGAGTCAGAGGCTCCAAAAGGAAGATTTTCTGCGGTCTGGTTTGCGTGAGACGGAAGGCATAACCTTCCCTTATCCTTATTCTCAATAAGGACAGAATCTAAGGCACCCCTGAACAACTTGCCACCCTTGAAGGGGGCAGACACTAGCTTCCATTTAGATCTCATGTTCCCGTTCCAATGGCAATGCCATAATAGCCAGCGGGAGGTGATGTCCGCAGCCATGGCTCTGGAAACAAACTTTGCTACATTAAAGAGATGTGTCTGCGTTGTATTCAGCCGCTGACATTTTTTTTTAACATCCAGGTGGAGCCTGGTATCACCTTGGGAAATATGGATGAGCAGCTGATGCAACCAGGCAATGGAAGCCCTGCTAAAGAAAGAGGCCGAAGTGGAAGCCCTAATGGCCCACGCTGCAGCCTGGTGGGTTTTGTGACAAGCCCTTTCCGTTCTCTTATCTTCCACCTTGAGTCCTTCCAAGAGATCTGGGAGGAGGATGGAATTAGAGGTCAGGGCTGCCACCGGGGCATCAACCTCCGGTAATTTAAGAAGATCGTCCATGCCAGATTCTATAACATAAAGCCACTTGTCATTACCCCGTCCCCGGGGTCGCCCAGGTCCCTAGCTGCACCCACTGACGTTGCACAACGTCTTTGAATAACTTGGGTGCAGGCACCAGATCTTGAGCTTGAATGGTCTCGTCAAACAACCCCCCCCCACTGGGGTCATCGGGGTCAGTAGACTCCTGAGTAACAGTGGGGGTCACCTCTTGGTGAGTAATGACCTTTGCCTTTTATAATATAGACTTAAATAACGAAGGCTTGAACAGCCCGTTAAAGGCGGGCTTATCAGTTACCAAGCCCTCATCCTCAGACAGCTCTGGTTCAGCCAGATCCTCCCCCTCCAAGACGGATTCAGCGCTAACCACGGAGAGGGGAGATGAGGAAGGCTTGGGAGTCTTAGACCTGCTCTTGTGCCCCTGAGCCAATTTTTCGACACATTCCTTGAGGCCCTGGGCAATGCCCTGGGATATTGCAGAAGCAATCACCTCACTCATTTCAGCTGAGAGAGAAGGTCCCTGGTCCTCCACTGGGCGGATCCCTGCACTAGAATTGGAATGTGAGGCCGGCCTATAGGGCCCAGCAGAAGGGGGAGGGGAGAGTCCTCTTCTTCCACTACCCCACAGTGAAACCGATCTGCACCCCCACCAATAGAGAGGGAAGGGGAACTGGACCCTCCATATGATTGGTCAGAGGATAATTCCTGTGGTTCTCCCCCACAGGAGGATGGGAGAGGGGCTGGTTGGGAAAGGACCTGTCTCCCTGGGGACTCAGGTGGGTCCGCACGATGGACCTGAGCCATCATTATGGTTTACTTCTGCGCCCTGCCAAATTGCTTCTCTAGGGCTTTTTGGTGCCTGGCATCCACCTTATCCTGACCTGCAGACTCCTTCCGGGAATAAGGGTGTCTGCCAATTTCCCTTATAGCTTTCCTGGCCGCCCTGCCTGCCCTTCTACTAAAGGGTCTATCCACCCCGGTGGAGGGCCCTTGCTCAAGAGCTTTGGCAATGGCATCCATGTCCATGCTGCCTGAGATACCGACAGCCGATTCAAAGGGAATTGTAGGCCTGGAGGCAGAAGATGAGTTCCGTCCACACATTCGCTCCGGCTAAGACGCTGTGGTCAGGAGGAGGGGCAAGACTATGTTGGGATCGCAGGTGGAACTTGCTACTGGCAGGGAGGGAAAGGCCCGTGGAAGATGGCAGCTTCCAAGGCCTCCGAATGCCGAAGCACTTGCCCAAAGCTTGCTGCTGGGAGATGAAGTGGATCCGTTGGGTCCTGGAGCTCCGGCCGCAATGAATGGCAATTCAGTTTTTCGGCGGGAAAAAAACCGCCTCCAAAATGGCCACTGCCGCTTCCCAAGATGGCCATGCCCAGCGAGGAACACGCGGCGTGGCTCCGGCAGATGAATGGTCGCTTCTATTCGATGTCTTCACCGCGCGGCTATAAACGCTGGATGTGCCTCCTGAATGCCGGACAGGCCGCTGAAGCTTTGGACAGTCCCGCCCGTGAAAAACAACTGGGCGGCGGCACCGCGAAGGTGATGGGCTGCCCGGGAGGCAGAAAAGCACGCCACTCCGTTCGGATTGAATCCGGCTTCTCAGGGCAAGGCAAACAAGGCAGTGAAGCAAGGAAGGATAACTAACTAAAAGGAAAGGTAAAACAATAAAAGGCTATACTAAAGGAAATAGTGTTTGAAATTCTTTCAGCTAAGGCTGGAAATACGTCCGATGGGCTTTGGACTGAATTGAAAAACTGAGGATGGAAGGAGCCAGAGGGCGTGGCCAACAGATTTTCAATCCAGTCCTTGGGCAGTGGGACAGAATTTAACCCTTGCTTGGACACTCCAAGCAGTGTACCGGAGAATGATGACTTCCAGTTTGTCCGTAGGGCCGATTTTCGAACTCCAGAGCCTTCAGAGAAGTCTACTGAAGGCTCCTGAGGTCGAAAAACGGGCCTACAGACAAACCGGAAGTCACTGGGACTGACAGGGCAACGCCTTTCGTGCACTAACAAATGGATTCGCATGCCACCTGTGCCATAGGTTCGCCACGGATTTATATCAATGACATAATTACACAAATGATGTAAACTGTTTCAAATTGTGTAAACAGGATTAACAAATATACCACCAAATTCTATACTACATGAAGGCTTTACTGTAATTCAATTTGTGAAAATTGTAGGAAGTCTGGCAAACAACTACTTATCTCATAAGTAGCAATTCAATTTATCTCTCCTATTTAACACATTTCCAGAAGATTGGGAAATTTATATTACTTTTTCCCAGTATTTACCCTAGACAAGTATTAAATATACTTATAGAAATCTGTGTTGTTCTTTCCTGATCATGCTATCTTCATGGTATTTGAGAGAACTCAAGTCAATATTTATTAATTTTATTTTATCATTTTTATTTCATAATACATACAATACACCTGTTCCAAAATGGCTACCCTGAGATTTGTGAATGTATATTAATTTTGCTTTATTACAGTAGGAAGTACAAGCTTACAATGTCAACACAGTGTACACTCCTGCTTACATCTGGCTACATTATCCCTTTATATCATCTTTTCATTTCTCTTTTGATGTGTTAGATGTTTTTACCTGTCTGACATGATGCTCTCCTGAAATTTAATAATGTACCTTAGTATCCATCTTAGTTTGAAGAATTTCTCATAAGCACATCTTCACCTCTTGCAAGAATTAATTTGGGCTGAAGTAACATGTTTTGATGGAGCAGGTTTAGATTTGTTCTTATAAGATCTTTGGCCTGGAATTCTAATTATCAATCTTACATCCTGTAACTAGTTTTTATATCAGAACACACTGCATATTT
This sequence comes from Natrix helvetica, assembly GCF_964273705.1. Lineage (NCBI taxonomy): Eukaryota > Metazoa > Chordata > Lepidosauria > Squamata > Natricidae > Natrix > Natrix helvetica. The sequence goes on from NC_138554.1 coordinate 114,179,128, forward strand.
GTAGTTTTGCTCTACTTTAAAAGTGACAAGGAATCTGTTTGATTTCAAGACAATTTCTCATATTCTCCAATGTTGGTGGAGATAGCACCCAGGAATGGATTATCCTAGCCCAGTGATGGCAAACCTTTTTGGGCTCACGTGCCACAAGTGGGGGGAGTGCAGGGGGGTCGAGTGCAGGTGTGCCGCACCCATAATGCAACGCGCGACCACCCCAGTGCACATGCGCGCAAAACACGCGACCACCCCCCATTTTTACATTTTTTTGCCCTCCCCAGGCTCCAGGGGCTATAGGAGCCTGGGGAGGGTGAAAACAGCCTCCCCCGACCCCCCGGAGGCCCTCCGGAGGCTTCAGGGACTGTCCAGAGGCTTTCCTGAAGCCTTCGGAGCGCTTAAAACCACCCTCCGAGCAAACTGGAAGTGACTTCCGGGTTGCTCGGAGGGTCGTTTTAAGCGCTCCGAAGGCATCAGGGAAGCCTCGGACGGTCCCTGAAGCCTTCGGAACGCTTAAAACCACCCTCCGACCAAACCGGAAGTGACTTCCGGGTTGTTCGGAGGGTCGCTTTAAGTGCTCCAAAGGCATCAGGGAAGCCTCGGACGGTCCCTGATGCCTTCGGAGCGCTTAAAACAACCCTCTGAGCAACCCGGAAGTCACTTCCGGTTTGCTTGGAGGGTGGTTTTCAGCGTTCCGAAGGCTTCAGGGACGGTCTATGAAGCCTCCGGAGGGGCGGGGGAGGCTCTTTTTGCCCTCCCCAGGCTCCTATAAAGCCTCTGGAGCCTGGGGAAGGCAAAAAATAGCTTTTAAAAAGGTGAACTCAGCTGGCCAGCGCGTGCATGTGCGCTGGCCAGCTGACAGGGCAGCGCCTTGTGTGCCCTGAGAAATGGCTTCGCGTGCCACTTGTGGCACGCGTGCCATAGGTTCGCCATCACGGTCCTAGCCTATTATCCAATCAGGTTAACTCTGCAACTTTAATGTCCTGCCTCCTCTGGTAGCTCCACCCAGCTTTATGACTCAGTCTATCCAAGAGACTGGGCATGTTTAATTCTCTCTACTAAGGAAATCTATCCAATTTTTCACTATTCCTTCTTTTACTTTGCTTTTCTTTTCCTCTTTTTTGGTTTTGTCTTATTTGGCTGCTCTTCTAACTGCTGCGCTCTTAGAGCATTTGGGAGAGTGCCGCGTGGTGGTGAAGTGTGCAGCATGGCTGCGATATAGGAGCTGATCTCAAGTGGCTGGAACAGCACCAAGACCTGCTCGTGTGCCGTTAGCTTGGCGGCGGGTTCTTGCCCTCCAAATTGGTCATGGCTGCAGTTTCTGATGCTCCGGTCTGCCCGCACCATTTTACCGGGTGATAAGAAGTTGGTCGTCATTTTGGATGACAACACAACGACGGCCACCATTTTGTGAGGACTGCAGCAAAGAGCCAATCTCAGAAAAGGCCCAGGTGAGCCCAATCTGACACTGGGCACTGCAGGACAGGCCCAGGCGAACCTAGTCCACCGTCAGTTATTGCGGCCCAGGCGAGCCTAGACTACATGGAGTCCCTATCTTCCATTTCTTTGATGATTCTCCATCGGCTTCTTGCTGCACAGGAAGAGGTGAGCGGGCCCTCAGCATGGCCGAGGCCAGTCCTACATCATCCTTAGCTGCAATTGAAGCTTGCCAGGGTTCTCCTTCTCCCATGGAAGACCCCCCTTGATGGCCCATCAGGAGTCAGGCCTGCTAGGAAGTGGTCTGCGTCCCCCACTAAACACAAGGGGTGCTCAAAGAAGTAATCTAAGACTATGGAGAAGGCTGAAATCAGGAAGCAGAGGGCCCTTGACAGGGAGTTTGCCAAGGCCCAGAAGGAAGCAGCTAGGTGGGCATCTGAACAACGCCCTTTGGACCCAGTCAGTCCTCAATCTTTCACAGAGGTGCCACAACCCAGGGAAAAATGCCCCAGAGGATGAAATGTCACCGGATAGTGAAAGGGAATGCCCTTATCATTCCCCATATGACAGAAGACAGGAGCGTGATTCCATTATCTCCGCTGATGTGGGGTCTAGGCGCGGCAGTCCCAGGCCTTCCACCACCTTCACACCTACTGCAGCAGGGCTCCGCCACCCCTCAGACTCCGACAGCCAGCCTCCCGACATGCCCATTATAACAAGAGGCCATTCGACAGGAGATTGTAGCGAGACTCCAATGTAGAACCTCCCCGGCAGCATCAGACAAGAGCAGAAGCTCAGGTTACAGAAACAATAAAGAATCTCTCGACACTTCGGCCCATGTGGCCAAATGTTCTATGAGATCCCCAAGCCAATCCTTTCTTTCAGGAGAGGAAGACATCCACAGAGACTTTGACCTATCTGAGGATGAGGGCCTAAGCATTTGTGGAGCTTTTTCAGCCTTCTTTATTCAGGTCCCTTCTTTTTAAGGCCCAAAAGGTAGCTAATATGGGACCACCCAAACTAGTGTGTCTGACACAGGGGACATGGTGGATCCTCTTTTCTCTGAGACGGCTGTAGAAAAGGAGGTAGTCCCTTCTCCCAAGTTATTGTTTTATTATTTTTAGATATAGTTCAAAGGCAGTGGACTTCAGTGGGATCCTTTCCTTCCAGTCAGGACAAGCGATTCTATAATGTGAGGCCTGAGTTAGCTAAGGCACTGGAAGAACCCTCTGTGGACGTTCCTGTAGGAGCGTTTTTGGCTCCTTCAGTGGTCATAGGTAATCCTGAGGATGCACTTCAGCTGGAGGACAAAAAATCCGAGAAGACGTTAGTCAAGGGTCGCCAGGTAGCTGCCTGGGCAGTTCGTGTCTCCACAGCATCTTCTTTCTTTAACAGGGCCTCTCTCATTTGGCTAAAACAACTTGAAGGTAGCCATGGAATTTTTGGCGGATGCCTCCTTAAATGTGGCCAGATTCGCTTCCAAATACATGGCTTCATCCATAGCAACCATGCGCCTCCTTTGGTTTAAGCCTGGCAAGCCAATACTAGAAACAAGTGGAGGCTAGCCTCGGCCCCATTTTCAGGGGACCGACTGTTTGGTTTTCCTTGAAACCCTTTCTCATTGAATCAAAGGATAAACCAGACTTTGGGAAACTGGCATCACTTCATCAAGCCTCTCCATCACATTAAGAATTTACTGAACAGTGATGTAGTTACTAAATTTACTGAGTTTACTAAGTTACTAGTTACTAGGGTTCTTGACAAATGACTATCAGACTTTGAAAACCTGGTATCACTGGATCATGTTCAACAATTTTGTTGAATTAACATTGAATAAAAAGGTTTTTAAATTGGATTTTGAATAAATGTGCAATTAATTATTACAGTTTTGAATTTTACTGTTACTATCTTCCTTCCATCGTGCAAACCGCCCAGTCACATGACCCCCAGCCATGCCCACCAAGCCACACCCACAGAACCAGTAGTAAAAAAAATAGAACTGGGTGGGGGGCACTGAGAATCAGTTTGTAGCACCAAGGGGGCGGTGGACTGAAAAGGTTTGGGAACCACTGATTTACACCAAAAGGTCCTTCAGAGGTTCAGGTGGAGGTCGCCCCTTCAGATGTCAGAAGTGACGGTCTGAGGAACCTTCCCATTGTTTATTTATTTATTATTCACACTTATAGACCGCCCCCTCTCCCGGAAAGGACTCGGGGCGGTGTACAGTCACTAAAATACATTCTAAAATACATACATAAACAATTAAATTAATACTGGTGAAGGAGGTTATGAGACTGTAATCGAATAATAAATATAATACGTTAAAAGCCTATAAACCCTTAAAACCCAATTAAAATAAATAAATCCCGGGAGGTAAAACTAAGACGGTGCCAGGCCAGCTGATTGAAATAGGTGAGTCTTTAACTTTTGCCGGAAGGAGCGGAGGTCGGTGGTGGTTCGAATGTCTGGGGGGAGGTCGTTCCAGAGGGTTGGGCCCATCACAGAGAAGGATCTACTCCTAGGTGTCGCCCGCTGGCATTGCCTGGCAGACGGCACCAGGAGGAGCCCCTCCCTGTGTGAGCGGATAGGTCGCAGGGACGTGTGTGGTAGGATGCGATCCTGCAGATAACTAGGTCCTCTGCCATGGAGCGCTTTAAAGATGGTAATCAATACCTTGAAACGCACCCGAAAGGCTACAGGTAGCCAGTGCAGCTCGCGCAGGAGAGGTGTTACGTGGGAGTAACGAGTGCTTCCCATAATAACCCGCGCGGCTGCGTTCTGAACCAGCTGCAGTCTCCGGATGCGTCCCAAGGGAAGCCCCATGTAGAGAGCATTGCAGTAGTCCAGGCGAGATGTCACCAGCGCATGAGTGACCGTGCGCAGGGCACTCCGGTCCAGTAGGGGGCGCAATTGGCGCACCAGGCGAACCTGGTGGAATGCCCCCCTTGCCACGGCTGTCACATGGTCCTCCATTGACAGCCGGGCATCAAGGAGGACACCCAAATTGCGCGCCCGCTCCACAGGGGACAACTGTTCGCCCCCTATGGCCAGCGATGGAGTCAGCTGGCTGAACCGAGGTGCCGGCAACCACAGCCACTCGGTCTTGGAGGGGTTGAGTTTGAGTCTGTTGTCCCCCATCCAGACCCCGACGGCCTCCAAACACCGGGACATCACTTCGACAGCCTCGTTGGGGTGGTTTGGGGTTGAAATATACAGCTGAGTATCATCAGCGTAGAGGTGGTATTCAACCCCAAAACCACGGATGATCTCACCCACCCATCTCACCCAGCGGCTTCACATATGCGTTGAACAGGAGAGGCGAGAGGACCGACCCCTGTGGCACCCCACAAGTGAGTGGCCTCAGGGACGACCTCTGTCCCCCTGTCAACACACATTGCTTCCGGTCAGAGAGGTAGGAGCCGAACCACCGCAAAACGGTGCCTCCGACTCCCATCCCCTCCAACCGGCGCAATAGGATACCATGGTCGATGGTATCAAAAGCCGCCGAGAGGTCTAATAGGACCAGGATAGAGGAGCATTGGCAATCAATTGGCCTTCTTTGCCGATCGGTGGGAGAAGGTCACAACAGATGCCTAGGTCAGGGGGACAGTAAGATCCAGTCTCTCCCTAGAGTTTCTCTCCTACTCCCCGAAATATTTCCTCTGCTGCCCCAATAGGGGGAAACAGCAGCTGGTGGAACAGGCCATTCAGCAGCTGCTGGAGATTCAGGCAATGAAGCCAGTTCCAGAGGATCAGAAGGGACAGACGTTCTACTCCTTCCTTTTCATTGTCCCAAAGGCTTCAGAGGGTTGGAGAGCAATTCTAGATCTGAAGGCCTTGAACCGCCATATTGTCTACCGGTGGTTCAAGATACGTTCATTCCTGACCATTCTGTAGGGCATCCAGACAGATGACTACCTCTCCTCTGTGGACCTCACAGAGGCCTACCTCCATGTCCTGATCTTCCCGAACCACAGACAATTCCTGTGGTTGCTACTGGGGGCGGCATTTTCAATACAGGGCCTTCCCCTTCAGCCTATCATCGGCCTTCAGGGTGTTCACCAAGCTTCTAGCAGTGGTGGCGGCCCATCTACGAGCACGACCAATCAGGATCCTGTGTTACTTGAATGACATCCTGCTGTTGTCCAGGTCCCGCAGCCTGGCGAAGAGAGATGTAGATGTGACCCTCTGTACCCTGAGGGTTCTCAAAAAACTTAGCCAAAAGTCACCTCTCTCAGGCCACTCGCCACTTATATCTGGGGGCGATCATAGATACCATGTAAGGCAGGCTTTACCTTTTGCAGGAACACCAGGAAAGTCTTCGAGCCTTGGTTGGTTGCGTGAGGTCTCAGCATCGAGTCCAGCTCCTCATGCTCTCTGGGCAAGATGGTGTCCTGCTTTGCCATCATTCTGTGGGTCCTTCTACACAGGAGACCTCTTCAGTGGCTTCTGAAGGTGGGCAGCAGCTGCTCCTCAGTCTCGATTCAAGTGACACCAGAGGTGACCAGGTCTCTAGCATAGTGGTTGTCCCCGGACATTGCAAAGGGGTCATTGTTCTAGGAGTCAACCAGGTGCGGCCACCTCAGTGGCATGGGCAACCCAGGCTCCATTGGAGGAGATATGCCGGGCGGCCCTTTGGACTCTCCATCTCTTTTTATCCGCCATTACAAGATTGACAGTTATACATCGGCAGATGTGTTTGGGAGGCGGGTACTACAAGAGATTCGAGAGAGTCAGGCGATTTCGGCCCAGACAATGACCCACCCATAAAGCAAGGACAAGCTTTGGTATGTCCCATTCCTGGATGCTAGCTCCACCAACCTTGGAGAATGGGCGTTGGTCTTACCTGAGACACCCATTCTCTGGGAAGGTGGAGCATCTAGCCCCACCCTAGTGGAGGTCATTGACAAGGAGAGATCTTTGGTTCCTTATACATCTGCAGCAACACCTTCATCAAAAAGCTGGGTGGAGCAAACAGAGGAGGCAGGACATTAAAGTTGCAGACTGAGTCCGACTGGATAACAGGCAAGAATAACCCATTCCTGGATGCTATCTCCACCTACCCAGAGAATGGGTGTTTCAGGTTAGACCAACGCCCAATCTTAAATAATTATAACCTATCCTCTATACTGTTCACATTTTTTTATCTATCTAGCTTGACTCATTTGTTTCACATACTCATAAATTTTATCCCACGATAAATTACGGTACCCACTGTATCTAATAAGTACTTCAACAATAATGTTGATTTTATTGCTAAATCCTTTGCAAGCTTTTTCCTGTATTTAGTGAAAATTAAATTCTTTTGTGAGCTGTTAGTTGTAAAATTAATGCTTGTGGTGGTCAAAAAAAGAATCTAGAAATGTTTTCTATCTTAAGCTAATACAACAATTTATTTTGCTGTCATCAGGAAAAAATGCAAAATAACATTATTATGGTGATTATATAATTAAAAATAGTTTACAAATTGTTGTTTATTTCTTCATTAAATCCCTCTTATCACTGAGCAATACAAATGATAACTATTAAACTTTAAATATTTGACATATCTTGCCTATCATCAGAATATTTATTATCAACTTGCCTATTATTGCACATTAAAATTAAAAACATTTTCCTCCTTAAAATCATACAACCAAACTGACTCTAGAGTGAAGGTTTACAATAAAACATGCAAATTAATTGTTTTAAAATAAAATTTATCCTTTTTTTAAACCTTGGAATTAAGAAATAACACAGTACCACTTAAAAAGTAAATTATAAGAAAAGAATACAAACAATTCACAATTCACATGATAAGTGAAATCTCTCAGGCTTTTATCCATTTCTCAGTAGAAGACTCTATAATTGCAGGTTTCAAATCTCAATAATTATATTAGTCATTATCCTGGCTATCTCAGATTTCTTCCTTGGAACAGTTGATTAAAACAGTTCTTTCGCTGAAGACTGCTTTAAACAAGTCTAATTTTTGTCATAATTTCTAATAACATTTCCATGAAAACACTACTCCTTTCTGAACATAAATTATTGTGGAAAATCATCTATGCTCCAATAGTAATATGTATATCCTATCCTACATTTTATACTGAATATGCTAGAAATTCCATGAATTGCTAGTGATTAAGTAGCATCCATTAATCTATATTCATGTTCCAATGCAAAATATTTATATACCTGTTAAATAGTATTTTATATTTATATCCACAATCAAGATGATTTACATTAATATAACCAAAATTGTTCACCAAAATAGATAAAAGAACAAACTAATCAAAATAGAAAAGATAAAGATGCATGTTTTCACATTTTAGTACATATGCCACAATAATTTATATATTGCAAATAGTTCCAGAGGCTTAAGAACACTAAAAGAAATCATCTACATCGTTCAGTATTTGAAAGTATAGAGCCTGCACAGTTGAACAATGCATAGCAGCATTCTGCAAGTAAGCTAATTTGTCTTTCTGGATAGTGACACCCTCTGGACATTTATCCTGATTTTAATCATTTTAGGTGTAATCTATTGCAATGCTTTCTACATAAAGGTGCCTTGAAGGCCTCTCTGCAGCTAGTCCAGAAAACAACAGGATGGACTCTTATAGGCATAGTATGGTATGTTATACTCTGCTCTGTGAGCTGCATTGGTTAGCAACAAATGGAATTTAAGGTTGCAGGATCCAATCTGGGTCGGTCACCAGGCCAGAGGTTTTGCCTTCCAAGCTTTTGGACTCTTACTGGACTCCATCTTCAGGAAACTTCTTTCTAGCAGACTGTATGCTTGGACTATTCTGTGTGGGTAACCTCTGGTCTTGGTGACTATCCCAGATTGGATCCTGCAACATTATCCTGGAACATGTTGCTTTCATTCAGAATTTAAGGTGCTCATTATGATTTAGATTTACTTTATTGTCATTGTACATATATACACAGTATACCCATACAATGAAATGCACATAACACCCAGAGACCAAGCCCAACACACATGACAATCCCCAAACACACACAGACACCAAAATTTCCCCACACCTAAATCACCCAAACATCCACACAACAAACCAAGTAGTGCTGTCCAACAGTTCACTGATGGTAGCCCTTTAGTTCATTGTTGAGTGCAATTATAGCTCTGGGATAAAAACTATTCAGAAGACATGTGGTCTGAGTTTTAATTGTTCTCTATCTTCTGCTAGTAGGCAACAGCCTAAAAAGATTGTAAGCAGGATGGGAAGAATCTCTGAGAATGTTATGCAACTTCCTCAAACAGTGAGATGCAAAGATGTCATCCAGGACTGGTAGCTGGAGCCTGATGATATTCTGGGCAGTTTTAATGATTCTCTGTAGAGCTGCTCCCATACCATGCAAGAATGCTGTATGTCAGGACATTCTCAATGGTGCTGCGATAGTAGGACAGAAGTAGATGCTGAAATAGATTTATCTTCCTGAGCATTCTCAGGAGGTTCAGCCTCTTCTGTGTCTTCTTCACAAGCATATTAGCATTCATAGTCCATGAGAGGTCCTCCGAGATTTAAATGCCCAGAAATTTAAAATTATCAATCCTCTCCATCTCCTTGCTATTTATGTATAATGGTAAATGTACATATGTGTACATCATATGTGAAGGGTTATGGGATACATCTTGCCTTTCCAAGAGATCACTGGACTTGTATGTTTTTTCATCCTTTATAACATACCAGCAAGGCTGGCAAGCTTTATGTCCCACTAAGAAAATATTATCATTTAACAAAAGCCATCTCTATCATCCTGCCTGCCCTCTGGAATATTATACCCCCAGAGATGCACATGTCATTTATTCTGCTGTAATGTAAACAAGGTCTTAAAACCTGGCTATTCCTCAGGCTTGGTGGGTCTTATGTAAGAATGTAGCATACTGAGAGTGTACTGGTTTATACTTTTTAAGAATGGTTCATTATGTTAATTTTGTTTTATTGTTGCTGTTAATTTTGTACCTAATATTCTTAATATAGTATGCTGCCTAGAGTCGCTATGGAGTTAAACAGCTTTACAAATTTAAATTAAATTATTCTCAAAACCTGGGACTATTGCCAACACACAGTTGAAAGAAAGATTTTAAAAATATAAAATAAAAGTTTATAATCTTGTAGGTGTGTGCTCACATAAGCATTCCTGGTGTGCTTGTGCTTGGAATTAGGAATATAACAATACAATCAGCAGTCTAATGAAAATCATGATTCTAAATAAGGACAAGGAAGAAAAATTGATTCAACTCTGTTTCCAGGATAAAATCATGATATGGAGGTTTATATGGAGGCATATACAGTTGTACCATTTCCCAGACCCTCATTTAATTCATACAAGGTCATAAGGAGAAATATTATGCTTAAAACTTTGCTTCTAAATGCAATAAAATTTGATGCATAATTATAAATATTTAAATATTTTTTAAAAACAGCTTTCTATCACTCTTTGATTTTCAAATAATTGCATTAATTGTATAAATTAGAAATATCTTTTAAAACCATAGTTACCAAAGTTATAGAAATGATGCGTTCTAAGATAATCTTCTAAACATAAAATATATAAGTATGTTTCTTATTTATATGTGTTATAAATAACTTGAATATTTTATGGGTATTTCCCACAAAGCAAAGAGAGCTAAAGTTATACCAAATGAAACACAAGGAGAAGGTGACTTCCTCTCTACATGTAATGATAAAATTACTGTTTCATTGTTTTGCAAATAGTAGGTTTGTATGGCACAAAGAGAAATTACTATTTAGTTTGCGGAGTACTATAATTTAAATTTCTACCATTGCATTTATAAATTACTTCACTGAAATTTAGAATTAATCTTTTACTGTAGTTGTAATTAACATTTAAACTTAAAGAAACCTCCTAATTTCTCTGTCACATTTCCTGCTGTACTTTGACATATAGTGATTCAAATAATTGCTTGTGTGGGATAACACTATGAAAATATTTTTTTTCTCAGTGGAGACACATTTCTGAAAAACACTCATCACCATTAACTCAACCCAAGTCAAAAAACTAACAAGCTTCCACACACACAAAAATGCTCAGGAGAAAAGTTACAAGAAAAACAAAGTATCATTACAGAGAATTCTGTTTGTCTAGGACAAATTGTGCAAAGGCAACCATTTCCTAGCAACTAGAAAAGATGGAGGAATTTATAATATATCCTTGATATTAAGATCCTCTACGGATCTAAAAGAAGGGAGTATAATATTTAGGTTTAAAAAATGGTAGAAGAAATTTACATATTCTGTAACAATGTAGAAACCAAATTGATGGCACCAATAGTTTAATTTTTCCACAATCTAGAATTTAGGCTGTCTTTAAGGTTTCAAGCACCAGCATAGAATGCTTTAACTTTCTTGGGAATAGTTAGAATTTAGCATAGTGAATATCTGGGATAGTCCAAATCTTCAGACCAGCTTTTTCAATACAGAAGCAAACACAGAATCTTGTGTAACACCATACCTGAAAGCTTTTTCTTTTAAAAAAAATAGCTTTATAAATATGAGTTCTGGTACTGTATTAAAATGTTGACTTACATTCTCTTTTTAAATATACATAGAAAAATATTTATGACATTTTGTAGTTTATTCCCTCCCATATTTCCAACTGCTGAAACTCAAGACATATTTATATATATATATATAATAGATCTTATTGAAGACCAAATAGGCATTTTACTTCTAAATTTAATATCACATTTTTTCACATTAAACTGTTTCTTCTCCTCTTAAAAACATGTAAAATTGCTGTTATAATTGAAACATTTCCCCAAATTTTACAACTTTATCAATGCCAACTTTGCACATACATTCACAGCTTACCCTTTCATAATCTTCATCATAAAGGTACATTGTTTTTGCTTTAAACAGCTTCACATCACTTAATGGATTGCTTTCTGTTGTATTTCTTTACTCTTCACTCAGCAATTTACCATACTGATAATTTTCAAAACTTGGGATAAGAGAGCTCCAACTCTTATTTCCCACGCTCACAAAAGTTTTTAAAATATTGTTCCACTCTGTAAAAACAAAAGTTCTTGCTGAAAATTAAGGAACTGCGGATTTGGCAAGCTGCACCAGTAAAAACTTTAAACAAAGAAAAGCAGCCACAAAGCTACCTTATCTTAACCTAGTACTATAAGTAGAACCATACAGTTAAGCACACTGATAGGACAGTCAAGTCTCTTGCTAATTTAATGCTACTGTACTGATTGGCTGGCATTATAGATGGAGATAGATATAAAAGAGCAAGCATGCTAGTTGCTCAACAAAGCATTATTTCAAATCACTGCGGCAATATAACTTTTCTTTGCATATTGACACTGTACACAAATAAACAAACACCCATATGGACAAGCAGAATGTTCAAAGACTGACTGATCCATTAAATTTTATCCCAGAAAAAAAAAGATTGGATAGATATCAGAGATTTGGACAATTCTTACTTATAACAGAACATTAATTCAAATAAAAACTGACATACAAAATGTTTATTTTAAAAGTTATACCAGAATTGCTTTCAATATGTCAAAGTTGAAGGAATGACTCTACTGTTCACTAAGGATAATCAAATAGCTGCATCAATAGGAGGGAGGGGGCTGAATGAAATCTGAAGATACTATAGATCTGTGTTGGCGAACTTATGGCATGCGTGCCAGAGGTGGCACACAGAGCCCTCTCTTTGGGCATGCGTGCAGTCGCCAGCTGCTCTTCTAGTTTCCGGAACGCACATGCACTCCGGCCAGCTGGTCTTCGTGTGTGCCAGAGCATCAGAAACCTGAAGACCAGCTGGCCGGTGCATGCCGGCCACCAGGTCTTCAGGTTTTCGGTGCTCTGGTGCAGGCAGGTATTACAGTTTATAGGAGTTTTGACCTATGTCTAGAAAAGTGTCTAATACTTTACCTAAACAAGGCAGAGTGGCTGTTAATACAGAAGCTAATCAATTCTCAGATAATTTCAAATTTAGATTCAAATGGGGTGCTATTACATCAAATGGGATGATACTCCCTCGGAAAGAAATGGTGTATAATCCAGGGACTCCTTGGACTACTTATGCACAGTATTATTTATGGACATTCTTTTAAATGTAGTCACTGGCAACAATCATTCACACTCTCATCAGTTATCAACATGACTATGGTAATATGGTCTACATAGAACTGCCCTTCAAGAACGTTCAAACATTTCATCCAGAGGTGGTAAAGATGCTGATCTTTTCAGCTGGAAAGTTGACAGTCCCAATTTGAGACCCAAGTGCAGCATTATGGGTGAGCTCCCGTTATTTGCCCCACCTCCTGACCATCTAATAGTTCAAAAGCATGCAAATGTGAGTGGATAAACAGGTACCAGTAGATAAACAGGTAACAGATAAACAGGGAAAGTAAAGTGTTCTGCACACTTTGGCATATAGCCATGCTGGCTACATGATCATGGAAGTGTCTTTTGACAACACTGGGTACCTTGGTTAACAAATGGAGATGAGCACCGTGCCCAAGAGTAGAACATGACTATACAGGGGAAACCTTTACGAAGAAAGGAGAATAATTGTAGCTCAGGGTTGACATGACTCAAGCTAGGTAACAGTGTCTAATCATGTTCGAGTCTATGGGGTGATCTCCATTTCTTAACCAAGGGACCTAGTGTTGTCTGAAGACAGTGATGTTACCTAATTTGGGTAATGAAATTTCTGAAAGAAAACAAGCAAGCTCAGAAAACATTGGAGGACCCTTCATGTCAACCCTGATTTATAAATATTCTCCTGTATTAGTACCACATAGGGGTGTCAAATGCTTCAGGCAGCACACAAATGGGAAAAACAGTTCCCACCAAGAACAACTTTTCTTCCTGCATGAATGCCTACGATGGAATGCCCTTCCTACCAGTGTCAGGTACAAACCTCCAATCAGCTGGATGGAAAATAGCCCAAGAAAGTGGAGAAAAAACAATACAACTCATGATCACAGATGCAGATTAAATAAATAGCTGCACGCCATTGCAAACCTCAAAGAACTGTTGGAACAGACCATTACAACAGAGAATATGGAGAGACTGGCCACCACCATCATGGATATATCCCACAGACATGCTGAGAAAAGAAAAGCCAAACTGCAAACTCCCTAAACTCAACTCTAGAACAAACAAAAAAAAAACCCACCAGAGTCTGAATAGGTGGTCAACATGTCCAATCGTCCACTATCCACTGCAGAATATAGAATCCTAAAAAAAAGGACTAGCATTGATGATGTTATCCAGTTTGGATGTGGATAACGAAACAAATGCAAGAAAACAAGCAAGCTCAGAAACCTTTATGTACTAATAGAACTTCCAAAATTGTCATAGAAAAATGTGATAAGTAAGAATAAAACTCATGATATATACATGTGGGAACCACATTCCACCTGAAATTATATTGCTTCTACCGAATTTTAGCAAACAAAACTCTCCCCAATGCCTAGAGCAGGTGATGGACCACTTGCAATATTTTGTCTATTAGACTGTGTTAAATTCCAAAAATAAATTTCAATTTCTCCCTCCCATTTCTTTGTACAATAAGCAAGCTTTGTTTTAGAATCACTATTTAAAAAATAAAGTCTTTTAAAATTCATTTCAAAACCCATAAAACAATATTAAAAAACCATCAAAATTATAAAATTCACAACTAGATGCTTAATAATTTCATTTATGATTGAAATAAATAAGCTACGAATGCTTTGCATGTTAGCTAAAACCCAACTGGATAAATTGGAATACTTTTCCTAATTTAAATTCTATAACTCATGGAGGACCGTTCTTCCCTTTTCTGGAAATATAGGCTATAGTTAAGTAATAAGTCACATACACTGTTTGCAATTACTGTAGCCAATTCCTGACCTCTCCAGAAAGGATTTGAAAATGTGTCCTTAAGAATCAGCCAGCCTAAATCCTGAATGGTAATCATTTGGTTTTCCATATAAGAGTCTCTGATATTTCCTGAAGCAGTCATTCCATGAAAAAAATGGCTTGGAATAACACACCCACACACACGCACCATTGAAACCTACTATTTATGTATGGATGATGCATTCATACCTATTTAGGCTTTAAATAACTATGTATGGAAAAACCTTTGAAAAGCAACAGAAAATGACATCATATATCTTTGTTAATTAACATCACTGAGTGCTCTTTCGTTTTCTCTCTATATATAAGCAAACATTTTTACTTTTCTTACCTTACTTTACCTTTATTTTTACTTTTATTTATTACTGCATTGCATGCAATAATTAAAACCCCACATCCATTTCAGAAAAAGTGACCAATAATATAACATTACAGATGTGGATAGCATTGAGATGTTATGCAAATATTTATTTTTTGCTCTTTTCAGAAGATGAAAAAAAATCAAGTTTGGTTTGGTATTTATTTAAATATAGGTACTTCTGTTTTCATTGAAATCAACACAATGTGTTAAATGTAGTGTTACTTTATTTGAGGGAAGTAAACATCTTTAAGCTTTCCTGTTATAGATCTTGCTGTACTTTATCCATTGCACTTTAAATGGCATTTTGCTGGTCACTAGGAAGTTCAACTCCAGAAATAGATATTTTCCATCTTATCAGTGACAGAATGACACAGTAAGTCCCTATCCTGTCAATCCTTCTCTGGACACCTTCTTCTTTGTATTCAACACTAACTGTATTTTAAGCATAGCTTTGTTACTCACAATGCCTCTCATAACTAAAATGCACATCCACAAGAATGAAATAAAAACCTGCTAAAAGTATTCTGTGCATAAGTTCATTCTTCTCTGCATCAACAGCTACCAAGTATGACATGTTGGCATAATTTTTACAAGCATGGTTTCCTTGAGAGAACACAGGATGTGACAGCTGCTACTGAAAATCTTCTCCCTGGTGTTTTATTTCCTCTTTTCATTACTTCATGCATTTTAATCACTTATGGCAATTCTAAGAGCAAAGTCATTTTTTATCTAATAACAGTGATTTTTATTGTACTATTTATTTAAACATTATTCATAATTTTCTTTGCATATGTCAATTATGAAACTATTGAGGTATGCACTATAATATTGTTTTTATTTTTCTCATCATAGTGTTCATCATATACCCATATTTCTTAAGTAGTTTCCTGGATCTGGGTGTAATAATAATCTCCCATTAATTTCAATTGATTTATCATTCTAAATATGCGAAAATCTGGATCCAATCTCACATTTATTAAAAGAAAATTGCTAAGAGAGTTTGCTGATGTATAATGTACAAGTGGCTTATATACCAGGCTGGAAACCAGGGACTGTGAGTTCTAGTTCTTTCTTAGGCATGAAGCCAGCTGGCTAGTCATTCTCTGCTTAAGAAATAAAGTAATGGCGAGCAACTTCTATGCATGTGTTTTCCAGGCAATTGCCAGCAGTGATCCAATAGCACAAAAAAGTATTCATTTTTAATACCTGTAGTTCAGAAAGATATAATAGTTCTGAATAGCAGTGTGAGGTCTTATCGGACTTGAAGGGCCACATTCCCTCCTGCTATCTCCCAAAATAAATCATCACAAGGCTGACCATAGTTTGTGTCCCATATCCTGATGTGAAAGCCGATAAAAAGAATCCAGATAATTTGTTTAATTAATTATTCAAATCTTGAAGCACCTTAGTAAACAGGGAATACCATAGAATAGCATATTATACTCAGAGGGTTTTTGGATAATTCTCCCTATTCTCATTGCTTCTTTCTCTCTAGACTGAACATGATATGAATACCAGAGGCAAAGTTCATGCATAAATATTATCATGCAATGAACTTTGCTTATAGCTTCTATGGAGAAAAAATGTATGTACATATGTTTTAAAATTATTTACTTATTTACTGCCAAAACTGTTCAAACTGTTACATGTAGTTTATGATTACAATCCCACCTACCCCAAAACAATTTTTCCCCAAAATGACTTTATAATAGTACATAGAACATTTCTGATTCAGGGAAAAGGATGAAGTAGAAAAAAAATACAATTTCCCTCTTTCTGATTGGGAGACTATCTAGCTTTTGTAACTGCATCATATATTTCACCGTCACTGTATATGATATCTATACACTGCATCCTGAAAAGAGTAAAGGTCATGCATGAACATAAACGTAAGAATTTCCTCACTTTAGTGATGGTTACTTAAGGAACATAAACTGAATCCAATTTAGCCACTTTTTCTCCCCACTTTTACCCTGTCTACACTGTATTAATACTAATGTGATCTCCACTTTTAGAGCTTGATGAAGAAAAGGGACTGTAAGAGGTCTGTAGAAAGAATAGAAAGAGAAGGAAGGATGGCTAAATCTGCAGTTTCTTCATATATTTGAACTGAAATTTGTACCTTCTCCTTCTGAGATGTGTTGTACTCGGCTCAGCTTCTCAATTCTTGTTTTTATGCAATAACTCACATTTTAATAAAGAAATAAATATTTATTTAATTATGCACAGACTGAGGTATTTTTTTTCTCTTGGAACCTGCTTTGATCACATATATATTTCCACCCATGTCTATTTATTTAAATTTATTAAATGTTTCCAACAGAGAGACGGGCTTGCCTATAGAACAATGTCAGGTAGATAGAATTGGGAGAGGCAATCCCTCAAAAATCCTGGTCCCATGAACCCTGTAGCAAAGTGAGAACCAATGCAGGTCACAAAGCGAGGTGCAAAATGTGCAGTCCATGGAGCTTAGATATCTATACTTTTGCATTTTACACTAGTTGGATTTAGATACTCTTCCCTACAGTCCCCGTTACTCTACCATTCTGGAAGTGAGTAGGGCATGAATATCTGAGATTAGACCTTCCTGATTCAGGAGTAGGCATAATACGTGGAAAGGACCCCCTAGCCATATTTGTCATCTGAACGGAAGTCACGTATCCAGAAGAACCCCAGATTACATGCTGGGTCTGTTTTGGGCAGTGCAACCAATTAAACATGGTTTAATTAAAGCCTATTCTTCCCCGTCCAGGCTCCTATAGTCTGCAGGTACCAATAGAGAACATCAACAGCAACACTTAGTTTACCACAGTGGAGATATACAACTATGTATCATCAGCTTAATGATGATACCTGACCCCATGGTGATGCAGGATCTCACCCAGGAATTTATGCAGATGTTAGATAGTAGAAGAGAGAGTACCAAGCTTTGCATCACTTACATAGTAGGTCTTAGGAAAAAGATGTCTCTGTAAAAGAAGGCATGGATCATCTTCAGAAAAGAGAAAAGAAGATGCTGCCTAGGAATCCGTCAGACAAGAGAGGCAGGAACCTGTAACTGCTTAAGAATCAGAACTTAGAAATTTTCCTTAAAAAAGGCATCCCATGCTGGATAAAGTAGGGATCCTTCAGACTTGCAAGACTATGTTAAAATAGCCTCATAATAAAGTTCATCTTGTCATGATTCATGTCTGGTGTACCTTTCTCATTTCCAATCAACACCAACTGGAACTGACTTCAGAGAAAGGAAACCAGAACAATATAATTTCATTCATTCCTAACTCACAAAGCCACTCCAAAAAAAAGCACCATGGTTGATTGTATTGAAAACCACCAGAAGAGCAAGGATGAATGCACAATGCTTATTGGGTACCAGAGATCATTCAAAAGCAAAACCAAAGCCATTTCCATTCATTATCTGGGCCTGAGCCTTGATTTAAAGTGGTCTAAAAATCCACTTCATCCAAGAACCTCTAAAGCTATTGCAAAACCAAGTTTTCTACAATCTTCTCTATACTGGCTGAAAATTGTCCACAATGGTAGGAAGCAGTTATGGTGAAGATAAACCATCATGGAGGAACAATCCCCTCTTCCAAAGATGAATTCACCTCTTCCAGAACCAATCCAATTATGAGACTCCTGGGCAGTCTTATAATTTATTCTGAATGCTAGGTACCTTAATACATTTTTCCACTCTTAATTAACTACACATAACATTGCTCCAATCTACTTTGAACTAATATTATTTTGATTGCAAACACAAAACACACAAAACATTAATTAGGACACCTACAGATCTTTTCTTGTGATTTTTAATTTTAGTTTTTTAAATATTGCAGGAAATTTTTACTCAAGACAACTACACAATGATATGACTCTAGAGATCTCATTATATAAACCTCATCATGTTTTCATTATTTGAGCTGTACAGTCCAGTGCAAATGATTTTTAATTGGCTGACTCAGGTTCTTCCTCTTATTGGAACTAAACTTAAAATGTAAATACTATTGGGAAAAAAGCTGTTAAAGCGATTCATTGTCATTTGACATCAGGCATGTCTTTGAAGTATTTACATATAATGTCTTCAAGCAATGGCATAATGAAGCAATAATTTATTCCAATCAACAAAGTCTATAATATTCTGTTTCCAAACTGTCAAATATGTAGGATTTTGTACATATTATTTCCATTAGTTGAGTTTACACAATGGATTAATCCCAAAGCAAACAAGAGCATTTGGTTTAAGCAATATACGAGCATAAGAACTGATTAGAGGTATGATCTTTTATTTAATTAAATTACTGTTTGAGGGCTTAAGTAAAATATTAAGTTTTTTCCACTGTCAACATGTGTTTGTTCTGAACCATTTGCTTAAATTATTGCCCTTTCTTGCTTCCCTATTTTAGCTTCTTTTTTCAACATTGTGCAACAGAATTCCCATGAGGCAACTTTTGAAAAACTTAAAAGAAGTTTATTCTGGATTTTGGCTCTTCTGGATGTCTTCCTTATGGGTTAGGTGACATTTTGATGGAATCCTATTTTATTGGATTATTCTGGGTTGGCTATAAACTTACCATTTCAAAAACATAATTACTGCAACTGTTGCATTCCATTCTTAACTTTCTGCTGTTAATAACGTGCAACTATATAATCAAGATAAATGTATGTGCTTTCATTGTCTCTTAAGAACAGATCCCCTACCCACAACAACCAAACTTTAATTAGTAGATATAGATTCTAATCATTCCCAAAACCTCTGTCCTAACAAGAAGAATGCTCAAAAATACATTTTACTATCTGACACAGCACAGATTTGAAAGCACATGTATGGACTTAAAACATTACTAAAAATGATAAGATTAAATATGCTTATATTTTATTAATGCAATAAATATGAATTGTGCAGCACTTTTAATATGAAGAATAGAATATAAATAACTTTGAAATTATCTCAAAACAATGTAACCACAATTCATTAGAATATTTTCATATTACATCATAAGCACAATAATTTATCCTACTGTGCGCACTCTATGTAATTTGCTATAAAATGTTCTTACACATAGTTCAATCATTGAGTTCTATAGGATTTAATTGAGAGAAGTACTGAGTGTGTTACAGTCTTATGTAGCAATAGCAGCATTGCTATCCCTATAACAAGCTACATTATTTGTTACATAATTAGATTATGATTTAAAAAGTTATTAAAGCCAAATATTATATTCAATATTAGTTGACATTTTAGATTTTATTTATTTTTTAAAAATTGGTACAGTGGTTTCCAAAACCAAGTTTACCAGAAAGGTTTACAGCACATTTTTATTTATTAAATGTCTCTGGTGCCCAGACTCCAAGTCTAAGTAGTTCACAACAATATAATAAAGAAAAATAACTAATAATAAATAAATTTTAAAAAGATGGAGAGAAAGACAGATCGGACAAAGATGAAATTAATGATTTCTTCTCTCCTTCATTAAAGGCCTGAACAAATAACATTCTTTGAAAAAGAAATGAATAATTAAAATTTCCGAAGCTGAATATCTATTTCAAATTAATGTTAACATTGCTTGTTGGTGTTCCTTAAAATACACATATATTGCTAACAATAGTTTCTCTATATATATTTATCCATTTTTCAGGGGAGTATAAATTAGTCTTGGGTTATAATATAATTTCTATTGCTAAGTAATGCGATTGTAAAGTGCAATGTCAAATAGCCACATTGCTTAGCAAAAGCAATTCTTGTAGTCCCAATTTCCATCGTTTAGCAAGGATCATGCCAGTTGTTAAGGAAGGACCTCATATGCCCATGACTTCTGACTTTTCCATTTATTTTGCTTGTGGGAAGCTGGAAGTAAACATAGAAAATCACAACTCATATGACAATGGCTTGCCAAGACATTTGGATTGTGACCATCGGCACACTGCGATGGCTGGAACTTTGAGGACCTGTTGTAAGTACCCATTCTTTCAATACTATAATAACTTGAACATTCATTCAACTACTAGTATAACCCAATAACTACCTGTAAACTTACTTATAGATTTTATAAGTAATCAGAAAACAGGTTCCCTGCAAATCTTTCCTTTGCCTAATGCAGTTAATGTGATGCATACCCAGAAAAACTAGTCAACAGGGGCCATTCCTGACTGTTCATCAACAACCAAATTATTCAGTGCACTTTTGCACTTGATAATCCTCTTTCTTCCCATGCATTTCTCCCCCTCCCCATTGTATGTGAATGAAAGCTACACTTTTCAATTTATGAAGAATAAGCTTTTCGTTTACCTGCCACACTCTAGATGTACATTTTAAGGCTGGTAGGCAAATGCAATATTGCATTGCATTGCTATTATTATTAGGACTATGCAAATCTTTTGAAAGGGATGTTCACACCTTAAAGTAGTGCAAATAAAACATCTTTCTTCAAATTGTTAAAACTGGTGCAAGGTTGAATGGCTTTCTAACGCTGTTTGTAACTCTACATATTAAGTGAAATGGTTGGGAACATATATACATGCAGACTTAGCCAGTAACAGTTATTGAAGTAAGTGTGTGTCGCTTACAAAAGAATTAACTATTTTAAATTGAACAGAAAGGCTTCACACATATTGAGAAGCATTCCTTTTGAACATAGATGTCTATAGCTAACTATTATGATGCCAAAATGAAATGGCTCCTATGTGGAAAATTTTACCTCTTTGTACTTATATCATGAACTCATATGCAAGTTTGTAAGGCATAGAATGTAGATCATTATATGTTGTAAATCTCCTCTTGCAGGTGCTTTAAAATGTTTTGCAATCACTGCAACAACTATTGATAAAGATTTTATTATGCTATCTTGTCCTATTATTTTGAAAACTAGAAGAGACAGTTTTGAAGCCTTTACTACAAAGGTATTAACAGAAAGGCAAGCTGTGAAAGGCATCTTCGTACTTACCTACTGTATTTTTGGAGTATAAGACACTCCGAAGTATAAGACACATCTAGCTTTTGGGGAGGAAAACAAGGGGGGGGGGGAATCTTCTGCCTCTCAGCAATTTACCTCCTTGCAGCAAACAGCAAACAGTACAGAAGATGTACCCTGTTTGTGGTGTTACATTTCAGACTATACTTGTACAGATGCTGTAAAAATTGATGTGGCTTTCTGGAAGTATATGTTATTCTCTGCTATTTAAAAGAAGATACCCTCTTCTTCAGATCAAGCATTTATTTTAAAAAGCTTCTTCATTTTGTTAAGTTGTCTAGAACAATAATAAAGCAGTCTTTAAAAAATAAGTCTAATAATTGGAACATTTTATAGGCATTTATATTTATTGACTTACCTCCTTGCAGCAAACAGGCTGTTTCAGTTAGCCTGAAAAAACCTGCCTCTGTCTCCCAGCAATATGCCTCCTTGGAGCAAACAGCAAGTTTCACTTTCAATTTCAGTAGGGGCCTCCCAATGATCAGCTGTTTCAGGCTGCAGGTATTGCATAATCTATTGCCGCATCCGCAAGTCCCACTTTCCTGTTTGCCGTAAGGAGGTAAATTGCTGGGAGGCAGAAGCCAAAGGATGAGGGCCGGTGGGTGAGCGGGGCTACATTTGGTGCATAAGACACACCCAAATGTTCACCCTCTTTTAGTGGGAAAAGGTGCATCTTATATTCTGAAAAATATGGTATTTATGTATTTAACGTATGACATATCACATATGGACTTGCAATATAAATTAACATATTGCTTAGATTTAAAAAAACTAAACAATAAAATAAATAAACAATATAAACAATAGAATAAAATATAAATTCCACATTTATAGTTAAAAATATATATTCAGATATCAATGTCTAGGTCATCTAATCATTGAAGCAATACTTCATTTATATGAAAAAAATCAGATACTGTATAGGTATACCCAAGTTTATAGTCGTCAGCTTACAGTGATGATGTGATGTACAGTTTGACGTGAGGCCCTGAAGTTACACAGATGGGAAGATACTACATCCTATTTATGTAGTAACTCCCAGAAGATGCCATGTGAGGTGCAAATCTTATTCAGGATGTCCACTGCTGGGACCTTTAGTGTGAGGTCACTTATATGTTTTCCTATGCCTGGACATTCAGCAACCAATTTGGCTTTCCATTGGGAATTAATGTCAAAGTTGTTGAGCAGATGTTGTGCAAATGCCAGTGGGGGCTTTTTAGATTTGAGTCTTCCAACTGATAAATGAGGAAGGTTGGTGTGCATTAGTAAGAGTGAGTTGTTCATAATTTTTCTATATTCTCTCACTAGTGCCTTCGTAAAGCTGGTGGTGCTATAGGGCTCAGAAGAGACTCAGAGTGATCTTAAAACATCTGCTTATAATCCTCATGGTGTTATTGAGTCTGGTATCTAGCTTACTAGTATAGCAGTTGATAAGCTGCACAGGGCCACAGTATTCTGCTGAGGAGGAGACCAGCCCTAGTGCTGATAACCTGAAAGTGGCAACTGAAAATTTTCATTTAATGACACTTAATTTCAGTATGTTGTTCTGAATATTGATTTTTGCAGCTGTATTCTGTAGGAGTTTCTTGTAGGAGAGTTTGGCCCAATGTTACTCCAAGGTACTTTGGACGAGGTTGTAGGAGAATAAGTTGTTGTTTAAATACACCTTTGTGGTTTTATATGCTAGTTTGCTGCTAAAGTGGAAGCAAATATTATGTTTCCCCGAAAATAAGACAGTGTCTTATTTATTTTTTTTGATCCCCGAAATAAGCACCTAGCCTTATTTTCAGGGAGATCTTATTATTTTTGAGGTGCAGGAGGCGTGCACCTCATGGCTGCTGCTATGTTGCAATATTTTCAGGGAGGGCTTATTTTGGGGGGAGAACTTATTTTAGTGCATGAACTCAAAAGCCCGATTGGGCTTATTATCCAGGGAGATCTTATTTGGGGGGAAACATTGTAATTAGCATTTTGCTGGAACTAAAAGTAAGCCTCTAGTTAGCAAAGAATTCATACTTATCTAAATAAAGTAACATTTTAGATTAAAATATTTAAGTAGGACTGGAGAATATATTGTTGCCCAGATATTGCCGAATTATAACTCTCACTATCCTTTGCTATCCGAACATGACACCCTAGAACAAACAGAGTCTCCCTATATCTACTATAGATTACTAAAAGAAGAAATACAAAAATGAATATATAATTTATTTTGCAATAATTTTTGGAATTGCAAGCGTGTCCAAGTTCCCATTCAACTAGTATATTTATAGATAGTCCTTGATTTACCACTCTAATTGAATCTGGAATTATTGGTTAAAAGTAGAGGCATTATTTAAGACAGGGGTGTCCAAACTTGGGAACTTTAAGACTTGTGGACTTCAACTCCCAGAATTCCCCAGCCAGCATGGCTGGCTGGGGAATTCTGGAAGTTGAAGTCCACAAGTCTTAAAGTTCCCAAGTTTGGACACCCCTGATTTAAGGCAATCATTAAGTGAACCTGGTGATTGTTAAGTGAACACAGTGGTCGATAAATGAATCAATTTTCCCTAATGAGCCCTTTTTTGCTAGAGGTTAACCTGAAAAAAATGTAACAAATTGCAGGATATGGCATATGGCAATAAAGGTGAGCCAGTTGCCAAGCAGCCAAAATGTGATCATGTGACATGCCTGTGTTGGGAGGGAGGGCATTGTATCTTCGAAAATGGATTGATCTAACTTTTGGGAGGGGTGTCTGTTGCATAATTATCATTCAGTGAGTGATTCTAAGTAGTTGATAAGTATGTAATTATTATAAATAATCATTGTAATATTATTTACGTAAGATGTTTGCACATTTATTATTACATATAAGATTATTATATAGAAAATGTTAGTTTTCTATTATTTCATTGCATTTCCATATTCATAGTAATATTATTTCTCATATGTTATAGATTGGGTATCTCTTATCTCTTTAGAAGATATGCTTGGGACTAATTGCTAATACTATGCAAGAAGTTTGGTAATTCTTTTAGCAAGGCAGATTAGCTTGACATGAATCTTACAGAGAAGCAAATAAATCAGTGAAGTGTGCAATGAGGTCACAACAACGGAAGAATTAAATAATCAGATAACAAAAAGGAACTAATGGGGCGTACATAAGCACACCAGTGTGTCCTACCGTCCGTGTCCTACTGTCCCATGTATATGTACTCTTTTTATGTGTTTATGGGTATGTTTTGCTTATTTATATCCATTTATCTGTGCCATTTTTTCATGTGTTTCCTTGTACTTGTTTCCTTGTACTTGTTGACAAATAAATAAATAAATAATTGCAACAAATAATTTTATATGAATGCTGACACATTCTTTTCCTGATTTCTACCTCAACGTATTATCTAAGTAATGGGAGTGTGTTGAGAATCAATATCTTTCAGAAAGATTATTTTTATTTAAAGTATTTTACTCCCTTTCATAGTCTGCATAGTGATTTTTAGATCAATCAACTACCATATAAAACAGCTCCATTCTACAGACATACAATCCATACCAAAGCAATAAGGAACCACTTCCCAGTTGCCAAGGAGAAGAACATTTTTGATGCAATAATTCTGATAATGATTAGCTGCGAGGCAAACAGTTCAAGATAGCCAGAGGTATTGCCTAGAAAAGCTCCAAGCAGCAAACCTCTCAGATTACCTCTACTTCATTTTCAGTATAACAATTGAAATAAAGTCCAAAGAAACTTCAGACAGACCTACCTAATCATGGATGTAAATACCTCCTCTGTAACCTTTTACTACAATACCTATATTATTTACCTGGATAATGCCACTTATGGCTTGAAAAGGCAATTATCAATAGATATGTAATTCTGTATGAGTAATCAATTGCAATTATCTATAATACACAGAGTTCTAAAACTGTAATATTTCATTTAACTGTCATTTGCCCTGACACTTCTAAAGTTCCCATTAGTCTAACTAGCAAATGTAGCAATAACTCTTCTTTAAAATATAGGTTAACAAAATACACATTAGCTATATAAACTATAGAGCAGGAATACATTTTCTTTGAAACCTTAGGTTTTAGCAAAATTGATATAAATCTGTAGAGTTCAATACATTACTTCTAATACTAACAGTGTTATCTGTCAACATCTGTTTTTGTATCTTCCTTGAGGACACTTCAAACAATACAACTTTCTTTATTATATAGCCATCTACATCAATCAATAGAAAATGTATGTTCTGTGCTAAACTGATTCAATTGGATTAACAAAGCTAGGATGAATCTACCCCCGGGTTTCTGACCTAATTTGCAATGTAATAAATAATAGTTCAGATCTTCTATTACTATAAATGCATAAGCAATATGTTGATGGCAACACTTTACATCTTCTATCCAAATAACCTGTTTGCATTGTTTGAAAATGAAAGTCCACGAAAGCAACCAAAAGGAATGGGATGTATGAAACTGTAAATATGTTATTCTTTTGCCACCTTTAAGAAACTGCTTCTGCATGGACAATTTAAGTTTGTAAAAATAGTCTTCAGACAACTTGAAGTCCATTCTCAGATTTATTTCCTATTTTACTTCACAAGAGTGTGAGAAAGCTTAAATGATTTATGAAAAAACATTTCAGAAGTCAATTTTCAAAGAAGAAATAAACAATTTTGTTCCTTGCCCAGAGAACTACATGGACATGTTAATCATCAGGAGATTAGTCCTGCAATACATACAACATGTACTATTTACAAATCTGATTAATGAGTTATTATTCTAGATTTACTCTAGATGGTTAAAGACACTGAGCTTGTCAGCTGGAAAGCTGCCAGCTCAGGTTTGAGACTTGAGCGTCACGCAATGGGGTGAATTCCTGCCTCAGCTCCTGTCCACTTAGCAGTTTGAAAGCATGCAAATGCGGATAGATTAATAGATACCACTTCAGTAGGAAGATAACAGTATTCCACATCTTTGGCATATAGCCATGTTGGGCATATGTCTACAGAAAATGTAGACAATGCTGGTTCCCTCAAGCAAGAAATGGAGATGAGCACCAGGCCCTAGAATTGGACATGACTAGAGGGGAATCTTTTACCTTTTACTCTAGATTTAGATTTCACAACATTCTAATTAATTGCAACTTTCTTATTTCAAGTTTAAGACTACAATTCTGTCAATTAGAAAAAGTTACTACAGTGATAAGGAAGTTTTCCAGTGATTATGTAAATTTCCTGAAAAATACTTTACCTTAAAAAGAAATATTTTTTTTCTTTTCAGAATTAAAGATGTAACCCTATCTTTTTGAATGTAAAGAAGACATCTTGAAATAAAATTTGCAGTGTGACTCTGAGTAAAAGCCTACAGGATACAATATCAAGAGTTACAGAATCTCCAAAGCTTATTTATTAAAACACTGAATGAGCTTGAATCAATTTGCATTAAGTTTTGCAAGATCTAAAACTAGACTTTTTTGTAATAAATTACAAATGACTGTCCAGTTCATAGATATTTAATGAAAAAGTAAATTAAATTGTATTTAATTAAAAACTAATTTAAAAATGTGTTGCTTTAATTCTTGCATGAACTGTAGTATGAGTAGCTGATGCCATAATTTGTTTTACAAATGTCAAATAGCTGCCCCTTTGTGTGCATATGTACCCTAGCATTATACACAAGTTGCTGGTCTATAATATAGGTGAATAAATTCAACTTCAAAAGGAAAGATTTGAAAGATTTAAGTGTAGAACAAACTCTAAAATAGCATTTGTCTATTGATAATAGCAGTAAATGATGTTGGACCTTAGCTTCCTTTATTATTATTTTTATCAAGTTCCTACTGATACATGTTTGATGAAAGACACATACAAGAATGGAAAGATCACAACAAAAGGATACACACAAATAGCCCGGAGCTGAATAGTTGCGGGTTAGGGAGTAAAACAAGTCCCCAATATCAGTGAATGATACTAAACAACAATGTTTTTTCAGATTTTTAAAATAAAGGCAAAAGAAAAAAAGTATACCTTCTGCTGAGAGAGGATGGTAAAATGCTAGTGTGAAGGAAAAAGAAAAAAAAAGGCAACGTTAATCGCCTCCTGTTTTAGTTTAGTTTCTGCAATAAAAAAGTATGTGTTCCTTCAAGAAATCATTAACTTCACGATAAAAATGGCAAGACCGAAGGTTGCAACTGATAGAAATATCATCAGGGAATACCATTCTACTGTGGGCAAGTTTGAATCTGCAGAATCAAATGAATTGCATATTAGAGAACTGAAGAAATTAGTGTGACGGACTCATATAAAGGCAATGCTTTAAAAGAAAATCCCATAAAACTGAAGTACTAGATGACTAGAGAAGAACAAGAAGAGATATGTTACACTCTTCAAATATCTAACAGATATCAGGGCCTTTACTTCTTCATTCCAAAATGTATGCCGTAAAACTATGGTTTTAAAGTACAGTTAGACATATTTTAGTACAATATTAGAAAATACGTCCTAACACTAAAAGCAGTTCAACTGTCAAAGGGTGGCATACTTAGCAAACAAGAATCACTGGGATTTCTGAAAAGATTTTTATTGCTAGTTGGGTAATGTAATAGAATCTTGAAGCTCAACAAAGCAATATTCCACCACAACTTACACGGACTTTAATTGCTCTGCGTTTCTTTCTGATCTTCCCCCAACTCCTGAGCTGAGGTGTGTCTTTCAGTTTCAAGAGTCTGGTGCAGAGGTGGTACTCAGTAGGTTCTCACCAGTTCTAGTAGCAAGAATTTTGGAGAACTAGTAAATATCACCTCTGCCTGACCCGGCCCCCATCTATTCTCTGCCTCCCGAGCCCCATCAGGAGGAAATAAGATTTTGCAGTAACCTTCCCCTGGAGTGGGTTGGGAATGGAGATTTACAGTATCCTTTCCCCTGCCACGTCATCCAACCATGCCACACCCACCATGCCACGCCCATAGAACCAGTAATAATTTTTTTTTAATCCCACTACTGGTCTGTTCATCAGGCTATAGCAGTGGTGGGCAACCTTTTTTTTCAACTGAGCCAAATCTCGCCAAACCACGATTGAAATTTATTTTGAGAGCCACATTTTTAAAACCGAAAATACATAGGATGGTACACTGTTTTTAGTTTCAATAAACTCTGGCATTTGAAGCACGCAAGTCTTAAAGCTGTCAAGTTGCAAGACCCTCGCACCCCCAACCCTTTAGAAAAAAAACCCAGGGTCTTCAAACCTGACAGCTTGAAGACTTGTGGACTTCAACTCCCAGAATTCTGAGAATTGAAGTCCACCAAGGGCATCAATCATATTAGCCCAGGGATCTGCAAAATTGGCTCTTAAGACTGGTGGACTTCAACTCCCAGAATTCTGAGAATTGAAGTCCACCAGTCTTAAAACAGCCAACTTTGCAGACCTCTGTGTTAGCCCAAAGCCTGGCGCTGGGTGGGCCTTGCTCCCCCATTGGTGGAGCCCCAAGAAGCGAGGAGGGAGAAAAAGAGACGGAGGCCAAGGAGCTTCCCCCCGCCCCCTCCCAGCAAAAATCTAACCGGGGAGCCGGGCGGGCAGTAGCAAATTAGCCGATCACGCCGTGTGGGCAGTAGCAAATTAACCGATCACGCGGCGTGATCGGCTAATTTGCTACTGCCCACCCGGCTCCCCGGTTAGATTTTTGCTGGGAGGGGGTGGGGGGGGGAAAGCTCCTTAGCCTCCATTTCTTTTTCTGCCTCCTCGCTTCTCATCCCCGCCCAACTTCAGGATCCTCCCTAATCATTGTGGGTCGAAAAGAAAAAAGGGAAAGGGGCGCTTGTTTTGAAGTGCCCGAGAGGAGGGAGGGGAGCGGGCGCCTGGCACACAGAAGAGCCGCATTAAAATGTGTAAAGAGCCGCATGTGGCTCGCGAGCCGCGGCTTGCCGACCACTGGGCTATAGCATCCTGTATCTCCCTTTCAGACTACTTCACTTTCCCTCCATGGAATGCACAGATGACTATGAAACCTATTCCCACCCCAGCTTATTAAAAAGAGCCAGTGACTCTCTCAAAATCAAGGGACAAGTCTGAAACCCTGACAAAGCTGGAATGTGCCCTCAGCTCATCTATTTAATTCTAAGCAGAGGGGGGTTGCTACCGGTTTGGCCTAGTTCAGACAAACTGGTAGTAGCAGCGGCGGGAGGACCCGCCCACCCACCAGGACACTTCTGTGATGCGTCCGAACCAATAGTGAAAATATTTGCAACCCACCGCTGATTCTAAGTCTAAATAGCAGCTTATGAATAGATCTTCATAACAAAAACAACCATAGAAGAAGCTGAGAAAATGATTCTCACAGCAAAGAGAAATGAGAAAGAAGGGGGAAAGTCTCACACACAAATAAAATGAAGCAACTGAGTTCTTTTAGAAAGACTAATTAAAATACAAAATCCTTAGAGTAAAAATCCAGTATAAATCAATTGAATCACTTTCATTGCAAAGAAGAAGAAAAAGCCATCAGCCACCGACTTACTTGTGGCAAAAGAAAAATAATATTTTAAAACCCCCAAATAATATGAAAATTTACATTTGTAATCAAACAAAAGCATATAGAGCAAATCAGCCTTCAGCCAGGCTATTAACAATTAACAATTTTGGAATTAAAAACAGAGTTGCACCTAAAAATACAAGGTAGCAACTGAAAAAGACGGGAGACCCGACCCTCCTGTCGCTCTTACTGAGAATTGCAATCCTCTAGATTTCTCTTCCCAGGAAAATATATGGTCATCCGAGGGCTGCTGTGGGTCATTTGTTGTTAATCCTGTTCAAATCTGTGGAGCATCCTGCCAAAGAACCAGCTTTTGCTAGCAGAATCAGCTATTTTCGGCAAAGGTGAAATAAAATGCCCTAACTTCCAGCACATCATTTTCTAGGGATGTCTAAGAACTATATGTACATTCTGTGTCCTTAACCAATTCATAAACACATCCTTAACTCTTAACTGCAAAACTGGTGGAAATTTATATTTCTGAATCCGTGGAAATTTTTTGATTGCAGACTTAATTTTTCCTTCACCATCTTATACATTCTAGTTGTGTTAAAAATGACTGAACCATCTGAGTGCAGGGTTAAATGTGTCCCCAAGAAGCCATCAATGATTCCCTTGAAAAGCTCTCAGTTTATTAGAAGCCAAAATTACAAAATTATTTTAATTTGCCTGAATGAGAAATTATTTTTGAACTAAATCATTTTACCTTGATCTCGGCACTTCTGTATTTTGGCCCAGACTACCTTTGCAGCGCTTAGGCATATCATTCAAAATGGATGTGATTCTTGAGCTGAAAAAAAATATATGTCCCTGCACTTTTAACTTCCACAATCTCTAACGAGCACAATCATGCCCAGCAAAATAAAGAATGATAGGAGCATAACAAATGTCAAGTAAAAGAAATGCTTATAAATTATTTATAATGTTTCAGATAGTCAAATTTTGCTAGTCCTCCATAACTAAAATTAAAGAAGGAGAAAAATATGCATGTAATCAAGAGTGCAATTCCTGCAGTTATATAAACAGATTAACTTTTCTTTCTGGGAAAATGGAGTACGAAACTCAAGTCTATATCTACTTTATCCATTTCAAATTCATTTAATCTCATATATTTACTTCTTTACACAATCTCAAATATATTTAATCATATGATTGGCCCTTATAATTTGTAGTATTTTTAGGAGAATGAGTAAGCGTAGCCAAACTTCAAAGTGGGCTTCTTGTACACCGAATATTACAATTTAGTATGCAACTCAGGAGTAAAGATCTAGTCATTATATAATCTAATAAACCTAATGTACAAAAGAGGGCAACTATGGTGATTAAGATAAGCAACAGATCCTATGTTTCATCTGGTTTATGGGGAAAGAATAAGCAGTTATTAATAAGAGTTCATTTGTCTACAAGTCATTTTTTCATGCTTCTTAGGGAACAGACTAAAAGAAGCTAGTTTATTATTTAACTGATACCAAGTTTCAATATTTGAAGTGCTTGTTACTCCTGAAACAGGATTGCATTACATGGTTGATTACATGATTGAAAATATGAAAAGGTTTAATATCCCACTATGCAAATTACAGCATAGATGTATGGTTCAAAGTCTATAGCAATGCATTTTACACTTTAGGTATCTTGTTCAGAATCACACCATACAAAATTACATATACTGCTGGCCAGAACAGAACAATAGCAAGTATAGGCAAATATAGATAGATAGATAGATAGATAGATAGATAGATAGATAGATAGATAGATAGACAGACAGACAGACAGACAGACAGACAGACAGACAGACAGACAGACAGACAGACAGACAGACAGACAGACACACACACACACACACACACACACACATATATATATATATATATATGTGTTACAACCCCTGGTATGCCCAAATACACACACACACACACACACACACACACACACACACACACACAGAGTATCTATTATCTCTATGGCATTATTTCTGTAAATGTATATAACATTTATTTAAGGGCAAAATAAATTTGCTCTTTGTAAGTCTACTTTTTCAATAGTAACTGGGGTACCTTAAAAGACAACCAACCCTAAGCCATAGTAAGTAAAGGATTATTAACAAACTTTAAAAGTAACAAAGCTATTAGACCAAGAAAGTAAGTTTACCAACATAAATAGGCATATATGCATCCACATAGAATCTATCAAAATGCCAATGCTGTGAGTGTGTGTGTGTGTGTGTGTGTGTGTTATAGAACTGAACTTCTAAATAAACCTAAGCATATCATGAAAATAAAAAGCTATATTTATATAATGATTCTTTATTCACCAGTGTTTGTTTAGCAATACACATTTAGAATAATATTCTTGGTATGCTTTTTCTACTTACCCAAGATACATTTTTACCCTTTGGTGTTTTTAGCATGGCAACATGCACAGCTGAGATGACCAGCAACAACTCCACGAGCATGGAAAGTCAGGTTTCAAATGTTTCTCTTATCCAAATGTATAAAGTCTTTTAGCCAAGGTGATGCAGGAACAGGTAACATCAAACAAAAGAACAATTTAGAAAATGGTTTTTCTTCTTAATATTTATCCCATCAAGAAAACTGAAAACTAAACACATAAACTCGATTTTTGCTGTTTTTAAATATCCCAAAGGTTGATAAAGCAAATTTTAAAAATCAGAATCAAAAACTTCAGTTGAAGTTATTATTTCTTATATAAAAAATACTGTACTGAATTAATAAAATCTCTGAAATTTAATTTACTCAAGATTTATAAAATAAATGCTAAAGTCAAATAGTCTTCAGAGCTTAATGAAATTGGCTTGCAGTAGGATTTATTGCTTAACTTAAATATTTCAGAATTCCAGGACATTACTGAACATATAAAAAGAATTAAGATCTCTGTTTCCATAAATAATGTAATGCAAGCAGATACACGGTATATACCTGTTGCTACCTCCTGAACATTTTTCTTTACAAGGACTGCTGCTGCCTCACATTGCACCTGTTGTTGATGTATCACCACAATGAAAAGGCTGGTAACCTAACAACCAATAGGACTTGTTTTCAAGAGAAGCCCCAGAAGACAAAGCAAAAACTGAAACATCAGACACTCTGTTTCCTTCTTTTTGCATCCGTTCTCTCCTTTCACTTCTGCCTATCTAGATTACAAAAGCAGATCCAGGCTAAATTTTGCAACTATCAGTAGTGATTAGTGTGAGCTGATTGAAATCGGATTATACAACAAGACCTCTGCATTCTCACTAAGCAAACAGGCCAGACTATTTTCACCTAACATTTGGAAGAATCCATTTTCAGGCAGTGGCAAATCAGACATAGTTTCTTTAAAAGAAAAAACTAAATATACTAGGTCTATTATTTCTTAATTAGAAATTAAAGCAAAGCTTCTGGCGAACTATAAGCAAAATTATATTTCAGAACTTAACTGTTGATATTTAATCACTTGCAGTCAAAAAGCTTTGAATATGTATTTCAAATATTAAATCCTTAAAACAAGAAGAGACTGACAAAATTGTCTGCTATTTCCTAAGTAACATTACCAAATGCATTAATGTACATTTTTGAACTCTGCAGTTTTGTAGTTAGCTCTTTAGAATGTTTCATTCTAGAACTACAGTAGCTGAAAAATAAAGCAGGTCAGATACAGTATGCCACAAATGTGAAATTATTACTGAATTCAATGCAATGTTAATAAATGATTCAAAACATATGCATATAATTTTAGGACTTGTGCAGAGGAGATATCCGCATTTTAGATCATATTTATGCACAGGTTTTGAAAATTAAAAAAAAACAGAAAATTTTAAGGCTATTACAATATATTTTTAATACAATATTTTTAATATTGTATTTAATATGGATTTCAACTTAAATGAAATTATTTGTTTTATAACTACCAGATTGCTCACTGATGATTATCTGAGAAGCATTGTAAGAGCAACAAAGCAATACAACAAAATACTCCAAAACTGCAATTTTAAAAATATATAGTTTCAGGTTATTTAACGAACTAATAGATTTGACCTTTTAGTAGTAAATAATAGATTTAGTCTAGGGTGAATTGTTGGATTCGGTGAATTGAGCTTTGCTGAATCCCTCTAGGTATTTCATTAGATTAGATACCACCATCAAAGCACTAATGATATTACTCAGACCTGGTAATGAAATATTTGCCTTTTTTGTCTTTAACACAGGCTAACTTCTGTGTTGAAGATATAAATCCGTGTAAAACAATATAAAGTACCAATACAATACAGACAGAAACTGCTGGAGAGAATGCAGTGCTCAGTACCACATACTCTACAGAATTGTTAAAATTTCAGAGATAGCTAGGGAGCCAAACAAAACAGGCAAGACAGTAAAAGTAGTGCTTCCATGACCAATTTATATCATAACTTAAATTAGACTAACAATGTAAAATAATCACAAGTGCTACACAAGAAGAGGAACTGAAGCTTTTCCAAACTTTGATAAAAAATATTTCATGACACAAAAAATGAAGACATTAAACAAATTTGTTAAGGGTTTTGTTTTTTTACAGTGAAACATTTAGTCCTTTAGCAGGCAACATTCCCTTATTAATGCAATGCCATATTTTATTCAGTTATAGTGTTGATTTTTTAAAAAAAAAATCATATATATAATGATATACGCTATGAAGCTGATTGTCAATAAGAGCCATTAAAAGCCAGCTTTTCTTTTTTTTCTTTTCTTTTCTTCTTGCTAAGCAGACAGTAGTTGTATCAGTATTTTCCTTTGGTTTCTCCAGATTAGCTACCTTTTTTATTGGCCATCCTTTCTTCTCCTGTTCTTTCTCCTTGCCTGTCCTTTCCAGACAAGCTCTGCCAACTTTTGGGAACTCTGCCTGCTCTTTTGCTCGATGTTGAACACTGTTTTTGAAATTGTGCCAGGCACTTTGGGCAAAAGCGGCAGAGGTTGGGGGGGGGGGGCACGTCTGGCTGCCTTGTTGCAAGGATCTGCTGGCTGGGACAACTTGTGCATTTTCTAGGCTGTCATTTGAGTAATCTGAACTGGCTGATCATTTCATTTAGATTGATTCATAATCAATTAATTAGTCAAAAAGAAATATATGATCAAATTTACAGTGATGCTGAACTAGTAGCAGTTACAACTAATCCTAGAGTTAAAGCCATTGCAGCATTCCCATAATTACATGGTCATATGACTACTATTTCCAACATCTCGTCAGCTTCCCACAAAGTCAATGGCAGGAAGTTGGAAACCACATGAAGTTTTGCTTAATGATCCATGCAGTCCTCACTGAAGGATGACATCCAAGACTGACTGTTACTAAGTAGTATATTCACATGACTTCACAAATTACAACAGCATCCTAATTGCTGTTGTAAACCAAGGACTACCTATATTTCAAAAAAGTAGCATCTAAACTAATCCCAAGAGTGGCCCAACCAAGTTAGATATGACTAAGTATGTATTGTTCTATAACTATTACACTACAATCCTATAGTGGCAATGCCATATAATGAGCACTTCCAGACTACAAACATGTTCTTATTCAAAAGTGATGGTGAACCTATGATAGATGTCATAAGTAACATGCCACAATGTTTTTTTGACATACTAGCATTCACCAACCCCAGCAACTATTCTTGATAGCATGCTCTATTTTAATGCAATTTTCAAAAGCTGAACGGGTTATGCAAAAATGAGGTGTTCTCTTACACAGTTTCCAGAACCTTCCAGAGAAGGATATGATCCTCTGGACATCATGAAAATTGCACAAGAATGAGGTGTGCTTTCATATGATTTTTTGAGACCAGCAAAGAGCGGTCTCTAAAGCTGCTTCAAGAATGAAGTCTTATGTGACACAGGGAAGACTCAAGTGTGCCGCCAGGGCTTGTCAGCAGAAATACAATAGCAACTAAAAGTAAGGGCTCCTCAACAGATCCTGAGGAGTGTGGACTGTGGGGACACCATTTCCCCAAGGCTCACCCAATCAGGAAATCTTTTTTGAGTGGCAGCAGTGGCTCTAGGGCTAAGGTTGAGGCATGGTCCTCTACCTCAAGGTCACCTTTGAAGCTACAACAATTGGCTGATGTTCAGGGTGGCCTAGATGTAGGCGGGGGGGGCAAGGTTGATATACCAGCAGATATCGGCATGTATACAATACAATACAATACAATAGTAGAGTTGGAAGGGACCTTGGAGGTCTTCTAGTCCAACCCCCTGCCTAGGCAGGAAACCCTATACCGTTTCAGACAGATGGCTATCCAACATCTTCTTAAAGACTTCCAGTGTTGGGGCATTCACAACTTCTGGAGGCAAGCTGTTCCACTGATGAATTGTTCTAACTGTCAGGAAATTTTTCCTTAGTTCTAAGTTGCTTCTCTCCTTGATTAGTTTCCACTCATTGCTTTTGTCCTGCCTTCAGGTGCTTTGGAGAATACCTTGACTCCCTCTTCTTTATGGCAACCCATCAGATATTGGAACACTGCTATCATGTCTCTCCTAGTCTTTCATTAAACTAGACATACCCAGTTCCTACAACCGTTCTTTATATGTTTTAGTCTCCAGTCCCCTAATCATCTTTGTTGCTCTTCTCTGAACTCTTTCTAGAGTCTCCACATCTTTTCTACATCCTGACGACCATAGCTGAATGCAGTATTCCAAGTGTGGCCTTCCCAAGGCATTATAAAGTGGTATTAACACTTCACGTAATTTTTTATTCTATCCCTCTATTTATGTAGTCTAGAAGTGTGTTGGCTTTTTTGGCAGCTGCTGCACACTGCTGGCTCATATTTAAATGGTTGTCCACTACAACGCCAAGATCCCTCTTACAGTTACTACTCTTAATTTGTAACACCATGGACTGCCATGTCCCAAGGTTCAGTATCAATGCTGTAGAACAATTCTTCTCAAATATGGTCTAGGGACTCCTAGGAGTCACTGAGATACTGTCAAAGAGTCCATGAAGCAAATAATTAATTAATTTAAGATTTTCCATTCTAATTTCTAATACAGTAAGTATTAATAGACATACTCTACATAAAGTAAATCTCTCTGGGTTCTTCATTTTTTTTCAAGAATGTAAAGGGCTACTAAAATAAAAATGTTTGAGAATCATTGCTGTAGAAGCACGCAGTCTCATTCAAAAAGAGCACTCTCCTACTTTCCTTAGATTCAAGTATCATTCGCCTCTATTTCTATCCTATTAGGAATCAGCTTCAACTCACTGTTCCTTATTCTGTCCACTACTGCATTCAAAAAACAGTGTATTTGGCTGTCCATGGCATATCTGGAGTCAGATGGAAAAAGAAAAACAGAGCTGAACTTAATCTTTTATTACATGTCAAAATTATCTACCTAGATGTGATCCTTCCTTCTTAAAACAGTCTTATTCAACTATGTTAAAGCAAAGATCATGGTGTTCTTTTCTGAGTCTTTTTCCACCTGTTTGATTTACATAAATAAAGGTAAAGGTTCCCCTCAAACATATGTGCTATTTGTCCCGACTCTAGGGCACAGCGCTCATCTCCATTTCAAAGCCAAAGAGCCAGCACTGTCCAAAGAAGTCTCCATGGTCATGTGGCTGGCATGACTAAACATTGAAGGTGCACGGAACACTGTTATCTTCCCATCAAAGGTAGTTCCTATTTTTCTACTTGCATTTTTACATGATTTCGAATTGCTAATTGCTTTATATAATTATTATCAAATTTCTTTCCCACTTTTTATGTTCAGTTCAGGAAGAGTGTAGGGAGGAAAAGAGAGAAGGAAGAGGTTCCACTGAGTTTTTTTTTCTAAGCCTGCTAATGTCTTGTACATCAAGAGTCAAATATAGTCTTGGAAAATTCAGATCACTTAATATAAACGATGTACAGTTCTCACTGCTATTTTCAGAATGAATCAACCAAGTTTGCTATTTGGGCAACACAGTATAGCATTCACTGGAATATCTCAGTTTATCAACTTATGTGGACATTAGAATAATTGGTTAAAAAGACAAAGTAGTAAAATTAGCCTTTGGGTATACCTATACTGGAGTACAAATTTGATCACAGTTACAAGTGTGTGAGCTACAAGTTTGCCATAGATACTAGACAAATCTATCTTCCTTCCTTCCTCCCTCCTTTCCTCTCTCCCTGGCAGGATGATGACGTTTGAATAGATTACCCTGAATCTCCTTAAAAATCATATCCATACAATTTATCTGGTGTTTACTACACATAGATAATATAACTATATACAGAACATAACCCATAATAAGAATTCCAATCATGGAAATAAGTGAATCTATAGAGAAATTTTAATCATTATGGTGCTTGTAAATATATATTGGTCCAAGTTAGAAGAGAAATTTAAACAGGTTAATTTTGTAGTCTTTGAAGAAGTGTATTTCTTACTAAGTAATTGTAATTTGTGAAAATATAATGAGATTTAAGCAACTGATCAAAATATTTCCAAAATACTTTATTTTAAACTATTTTTAATATGAACCTGTCACACCAATCTAAAGAAATTGTGCAAATGCCTAACAAAGGAAAATCATAATTACAAGCTTGAAATCTTGGTGGCTAGCAATGCTAATAATAGTAGTAATAATTATGTTTTTTTCAGACTTTCATATAGTCTTGACATAAGACTACAATGCAACACCATTTCCATTTTGGAACTCAGATTGGCCTACCACTGTACATGAAATCCTAAATTTCATTTGTGACACATTAACATATCCATTTTAGTTATTTCACCTGTTAACCTGGCATTAATAATGTAGCATTTATCCCTTAAAAATAGTTCAGAAAACTTGCTTGTTAACATTAGTGGAAGTGTAGTTCTTCTGAAATATGACAGTGCTGTTTTATATTGTCTACAAAGTTATGTGGGCCTTACATCTACATCAATAGTAATGAAGGAAAGTTGAGGTTGCAATTGTATGGGATTAAGTATTTAGTTTATAAAAATATTGACCACAATCTTTAATCAATAGTATGGCTGTTATATTGAAATTGTTTCATTATTTAGATATATTTCATATTATATAGAATACAGAGTATAAATCAGTTAATTCCTTTTTATTTCCCTATTTTCTTATAATTAGAGGAACTCATTATGTCAACTGTTGCATCACCCATTAAATATAAAATAAAAATAACCAATTGCACAGAAAATCCTATTTAAAAAGGTTGGAAAACAAACAATTTTAAATTATTTTGGTTGCTCCATAATAATAAATGAAATAAAATGTTATCAAAAACACTGCATCATTATTTTCTCTAATTAAGAACTAATTATTAGTTTAAAAAATAATGAAACCCTATGTAGTCATATTCCATAACTTTCATTTTTTCATTGTATTTTTACAGTGATGAAAAAATAAGTTATAGCAAAATTTACTTAAAGATGGGATATGAGCTAATCATATTTCATGTACATTCTAATAACTATCCAGTATTTTAATTCCATGTAATTTATACATATTATTGCTAAATTCCACAGGAAAATATATTTTTTCAACAGCCATTTTGCAATAGAGGATTGATATCTCTATTCTAGAAAATACTAGAACCTGATTAAACACTTATGCCATATGTTGCCACTATGCTGATTTCATTGGAAAATAAAGGAAAATGCAGTATTCTCACATAGTAGAATGCTTATTCTAGTTTTCTCAATTCCATTTATTCTTTTAAAATGTCAACTGGATTTATAGAGATTATCCTAATTGTCATACACATACATTTAATTAATCCTGCCATTTTTGTTAGAAAGGTCAGCTATCAAATTGTTTTTATGACCCACTCATTTTTTTTTAAGAATTACCTGTTCAAATGGTTCTTAACATCTGTGTCAAAAAAAAATTGCTCAAGTGGCTGTTTCACCCAGCAAACATATCTCAAAGCACCTGCATGAAGCAAAATGCATCACCAAATATGCTATGTTCAGCTCCACAATCAGCACCATTCTAAAACAATCAGAAACTTACATACGAAACCCGTACTCGCCGCCGGTGTGCCAACCCACAGCACTGCATGAAGAGGACAGCAGATAACACTCAGTATAGGGTCTCATCGAGCTTCAGTCTGTCTTGTCATTTCCTCTGAGACACTGGCCATTCCTCTTTACTCTCCAGCCCCAGAAAAGGAGAACAGGTACAAAAAACATTCAGCCAAGCAATTTTGTTAAATGTGCCCTTGCGGCTGATGAAACAGTGTATGTGAATGTGTGTTTCTTTAAGTAAATCAATTCCTTCTATTTCAGCTGAATATATAATTACAAAATGTCTCTGTCGTTAGCATCCCTATATCACTAAAATGTACCACAGAGATGAATCTTTTCCTAGTTTAAGGTTTTATATTACCTGCACTGAACTTAGAAAAGAATCACACAGAGAATCTTATGCCTGTAGCTTTCAAAATTCTCTTTTTTGTGCATGATTTCTTAACGCTGCCGTAGCTGTTGTTGCTGCTGCTGCTGCTACTGCTGCTGCTGCTGCTGCTGCTGCTGCTGTTATTTCAAGCTTCATTTCAATATAGGAACGAGAAAGAACATCTTTGATTCAGTGTTACCTCTGTACAATATTGAACACTTTTGTTCCTTATTTATTCCCTTCCCCCCCAAACCTGAAAAATGATTGAGTCTAGACTTGAATTCTCTCTGGGTACTTTGGAATACAGAACCACTGCACAAATTGTCAAAAGCTTTGTCTTACAGTACGTGTTTCACATGAATTGCAGGCAGAGATTTTTTTTACTGGCTGCAATACCTGACTGGCTTAGGAGCTGCAGCTGCATAATGTTTTCCTCTTGTTGACAATGCTGGAAAAATTCTAAATCATACTAAAACAATCACGTATGACAAGATCTATTTTGAACAATTATGGAATCCAAATCAAAGGGGGTTTGTGAGCCATTTTGCTGAACTAGTATTTCTTGCAAGAAATAAAAAACAATCTTGAACCCAGCAAAAAGAACTGTACCAAGGAGATTTGTTTCCACAAGTCATAGATTTTAAGGTGAAACCAGAGTATCAAGACATTTCTTCTAATTTTCAAGCAAAAGTTATCTTCCTGTTATTACAGTCTATTTAATTTATTTTCAATTTATTTTTCTATTTATTTCAATTTCTTATTCTTATAAGAATGCCACATCCGCCTCAGCATCTTTCTTCCAGAATTAACAAATAAATGTCAAATTTCTCCTCAAAGGGCTGGTTTAACAAATCAGGAATTATTTTTTTCTGCACTCTTCTGAAAGTATTGTAATTGTATTCAACCTTGTGAAGAGGCGGGGCCTAGAATGAGACACTGTCCTCTAAATAAATTCAGATTACAGACAGCCCCCAACCTATGCCGATTCATTCAGCAAATATTCAGAATTTCGACAGTGCTGAATGATGATGTGATTATGACCTGCTCTGTCCATCCCAGCATTTCCCACAATAATGTGATTGCAATCTGGGCACTTTGTAATTTGTTTGCACTTACAATCGATTTCAGCACCCCATAATCACATGGTCATCTTTGTAACCTATTTGCAATGAGAACAAATTTGATGTAGTAGTTATGGCATTAGGCTGGAAATCAGGAAAATTCTAGCCCCACTTTAGGCATAAAAAACATCTGCATAATTTTGGGCCTCTCTTTCCCTCTCTCTCTCTCCCTCTCTATCACTAAACAGTGTGGTCCCAATTTATGATTGGATTGCTTAGCAATGGAAGTTCCAGTCCCAATTATCATCATAAATTGAGGACTACCTGTAGCGTAAGATGACTTTTATTAACATCTTCAAATTTGATTGCAAATTTCCAATATATTACAGCCAAATTATGTTTCTTTAGACATATATTTAAAATTTAAATGTAGAATTCTACATCTGAATTTCATTTCTATATTCTATTATTCTACTTAGTATATTTACCATCACAGCTTTAAATCATTTGATGGCATCAGTAGCAACCATATCTGGTTGAAACTCAAAAAAAGGTAGACATTAAACTGACAAGAAAGTGGGGAACAAAAGTGAAGAAAGCTCCTACATCCCATCTTTTAGAGATGTTTTGCCTTCTGTCAAATTTGTTGAAATGGAAAATGACAACTAAATTTAAAGTTAAAAGAGAACCAAAAGTATCAATCACAATCCAGACAAGCTTGAAAAAATTCCTTCTTTTCCCTTGTACAGCAGCCAGTCAACTTGTAAAAACATGGACTCCAGCTTTACTTTTTAGTGATGACAGGAAAATATTTTTAAATATATTAAAAATATATTAATACATGAACTTTTTAAATCTCTTCATTTTTTCTTAAATAAAATACCTATTTCAATTAAATCTCTCTCAAATAAAAAACATATTCACAACGATCACTAAGTCAGAAACTTTAAAAAAGTAATTTGTTTTCCTAATTGGGATGGTAACTACAGATAGTACCTGACTTACGAACATTCTTTCAATGACTACTTAAATTTATAGTGGCATTAAAAGAAGGGATTGATGACTGGTCCCTAAATTATAGTCACTGCAGAATCTCCATGCACTTGGCATCCTGCCCGCACTTACAACTGCAAGGGAACTTCAACTTGTCCACGTACCCATCTATGATCTTTTTGTCCTCTGCATTCCATGGTCCCCAATGGCATAGCTAACCTTCACTGTCTTCTTTCTCCTGCTATTAACCAAGTGTATCCTGCCTGGTCCTTTGTAAAGTAACTGCTGGCCACACAAGATTTCTTTCCCAGGTTGCTTATGAGACCTCAGGAAGATTAGTTCATGTAGCCAATAGATGCCTATGAAGGGCCAGACCAGGCATGCCTTGTCAGCTGTGAGAGCAAGAAAATAGCAAAGGTCAGCCTTGGAATTCAGAGTGCAATATTTTTCAATTCAATTTATTAGCGCTTATAGACCGCCCCCTCTCCCGAAAGGGACTCGGGGCGGTGTACAGTCCATGTCAAAGAACAAAATTAAAACAATTAAAATTACTACATGGAGAATGTATATATACAAATATAAAATGGATGGATGGATAAGAGGAGGATAAAAGATGTGCAGGACTGTATTGCTAATAAATAATTAAAATAAACAGACATTAAAATCCCAATACCCAATAAAATTAAATCTACAGAATAATACCCTTAAAAACCAGTAAAATATAAATGCCAGGAGATGGGCGTTGAAATTATGCCAGGCCAGCCAGTCGAAACAGGTGAGTCTTTAGTTTCTGCCGGAAGGAGCGGAAGTCGGTGATGGTTCTAATGTCGGGGGGGAGGTCATTCCAGAGGGTTGGGCCCATCACAGAGAAGGCCCTACTCCTTGGCGTCGCCCGCTGGCATTGCCTAGCGGACGGCACCAGGAGAAGCCCCTCTCTGTGAGAGCGAATTGGCCGCTGGGATGTATGTGTCAGGGGCTTCAGAGAACAGGGTAGCGAAAGTAACTACGGCTTCCATATAGCTGGGCTAGCATGCTCAAAAGGTTCCTTTGTGCTGCCTGGGGAATGGCGACTTTGCCCCGAGGCTGCTAGATCTTCCCAGAATGGGGGGCTTCACAATGTGACAGCTCCCCTCCCTTGGGGCCTCCCCCATTTCTCAATGGCATTCCTGCACTCCTTACCTGGGATTCCCTCCTTTCTCACTTAGCAATTCATGTATCTAGAGAGTCAGGACATCAATCAAGACTGCCAAGATTGTTATTGCTAAGTGAGGCAATCATGTGACATCACATTTTATGATTGCATTGCTTAACAACTAAAATTCTGTTTCCAACCATAATCCTCAATCAATAATTACTTTTATTAGATATGTTACAATGTGTAAAAGAATCTGGTGTTTGAAACCTTAAATAAGCAGAGATGAGAACTAAGTTCCTAACTAAATTTATTTTAAAAGTATTGCAACTCTAGAAAAATTGCAAAAAGTTTTCTAGGGATCTTTCTACTTACAGAATTGTATATGGATTTATTCAGAAAAGTTGTATTGACATTCTTAATAATCTTGATACAAACAGAAGCAAACTCTGTGACACTACATGTAAAATATGTTATCAGATTC
Organism: Natrix helvetica; assembly: GCF_964273705.1. NCBI lineage: Eukaryota > Metazoa > Chordata > Lepidosauria > Squamata > Natricidae > Natrix > Natrix helvetica. Next base: position 114,223,322 of record NC_138554.1, read on the forward strand.
ACAAAAATAGGACATAGCTTATTTAATATATTTGCGAGCATTATTTATTTTATTTGATAAATTTATTTTCTGCCTAATTCGCTGTGAGATTACTCTAGGCACTTACAAAATAAAAATGGAAAAATGAAAAGAAGTGTAAATATCACAATAGAATAAACAATGAAAAAGAATACAATGAGAATACAGCAAAGTGAGAATAAAAGTTGAGCAAGTGGAGAAGAAGGAAGTGAGGCGGGAGGTGGGGTCTGCTATCAATCTAGGAGTCACTTCCAGTATGGTATTCCTCCACTAGATTCCTAAACCATTGGATTCCTAAGCCAACTGGTAGAGCTAGATCTTCAGGTTCTCATGAAAGGATAGGAGTGTGGAGGCAGATCTCACCTGGGGAATAGGATGTTCTGAAGGGTGCTACAGCAGAGAAGGTCTTATTTTGAATCCCGATAGTCACGAGATCTTTGACCGATGGTATCTGCAGTAGGCCCTCTTTGTGAGATGATGGTTCGTTAGGCCTCCTGGCCCTTTGCCATTAAGGGTTTTAAAGATCATAATGAAAACCTTGAACTGCACCTGGAAGCAGACCAGTAGCAAGTGTAGTTCAAGGAGCAGAGGTATTATATGGGCAATTCTATGGGCCCCAAGACTGCTTTTGATGCCACACTTTGAAACAGCTAAAGTTTCTAAATGGATTTCAAGCACATACCCATGTACAGTGTGTTGCAGTAGTCAAAATGAGAGATGACTAGGCTTGAGTAACTGAGCATAGGGAATAATGATCCAGGAAGGTTGCAGTTGATGCACAAACCAGAACTATGTAAAAATTATCCTAGTCATTCCCGCCATTTTTTATTCAAGCAGGAGTCATGAGTCCAGGAGAATCAATCAATTATAAACTGCCTATGATTCGAATAGTACAATGTCATCCAGAGCTAAGGATGACAAAAACTTAGATCTTGAGGCTCCATGCACTCAAAGCCATTGCCAGGGTTCAGTCAAAGCGCGTTCTCCTCATCCAGGTCCTTACAGCCTCCAGACACTGAGAAGATATAGACAGTATTGCTTAAATCACCAGGTGTGGAGATGTAGAACTGAGAATCATCAATATATTGATGATATCTCAATATGGTGACAGATGATCTCACACAGAAGCTTTATGCAGGTATTAAATAGGAGACAGTACCAAGTTCTGTGAGACACTGCAAGCAAGAGGTGAGGGACTAGATTTCTCACTCTCTTAGCAATACTGATTGGCACCAACCTTGGAGAACCCGTGCAATACTGTATTGCCTAGCCTAACTCACATAAATGGCCCAAAAGAATATCATGGTCAATGGTATTGAAGGCCGCTACAGGATCAAAGACAGTGAGAATGAATGTACTACCCCCATCTCGCTCATGCCAGAGATCGCCAGAGATAAGAGTGACCAACACTTTTTCTGTCCTACAGCCGGGCTGGAATCGTGATTGAAAGATGTTCAGAAAATCGTTTTCATACAGGACCCTGTGAAACTGTGAAGCAATCGCCTTTTCTGTCTCCTTCTCTAAAAAGGGAAGATGTGGAAACTGGAAAAAAGTTGTCCAGATTTTTTTTGGGGGGTGGGGTGTTACTTGATTTTCTTTCACAGAGAGGACAAAGCAGGGTCTCTTAAAAGTTCCTGAGAATGTCCCCTCTTGAACTCATTTGGTGATGGAGGTTACTGTCCTCGAGGCTTTCACCAGCCAGAAGGATTTAATTGACAAGTAGTTCCAATGACATTGTAGAGTGCAACTTCCTTAGATCCAACAGGATCAAGCAGTTCCCAAATTACTGGGCAAGACATCCGTAGGAGTCCATAAGGACATGCACCATGGATGGGTTCTAACTGGCAACAAATCCAAGCAATTTTATGTAACCAGTGTTCAACAAATTCTTCTGTGAGGCCCTGAAGATGATCATCTAAGCCCCCCTGGCCTCAGATGGCCCGGGTGAGCCGGAACTTTATAGTTTGAAATAATATTATGAATACAATAATAAATAATATTTACATGATAATTCTTTATAAAGTTTTGCAATTGTAAATGTAAATCAAAGCTTTACAGGCAAAAATTATTTATCCTCAATCTCTACCTAGGGTTTCCTTGTATCCATTGTAAATAGTAATGTAAAATCAAAAATATAAATCAACATGACATATTTTGAGCGTCACTGTATATTTGAAAAAGACATTAGGTGAATATACAGATTTTTGCAGACTTCAGCCACAATTGAAAATCATACTGTGATTGCATTTTTAAAATTAATTCTTGGCATTAGTAATTTAAAGTAGTGTTGAAAACATGCTCCAGTATTCAAATAATAAAGTTAAATTAAATGCAATGCTAAGTTAAACATGCAGGTAATATATGATAAATGTAACTATAATCCTTCCCTTGCTACAAAAAGAGGGGCTACATCTCTCAAAATGTACAGCAAGTAGAACACATTGATTGAGTAATTGAGTGAGTGAGTGAGTGAGTGATTGATTGACCTGGAATTGTCTGAGACTGCAGCTCATAGGCTTTCGCAATGCAGGCACAGATCCAATGTCCCAAGGATGATGGGGTCACCCTGTGACTCATGGAGGTCAGTTGATAAGAGGTGAAGAGTGTCTCCATGCTTCTCAAAGCGGATGTTTGACTGAGGTAGATGTAGAGGGCCCTATGGACACCCAGCATGTGCCACTTTCTTTCTAGGTGGTGAACAGGTGTCGGACAAAAGTTCAGCAGAACAACTTCCTGGGTGCGATGAAATTTGGTGTTGATTTTGGGAATAAAGGAAAGATCAAGTCTCAAAACGACCCTGTCTGAGTGAAAACTACACAAATACTGTCTTACATATCGGGTGATCAGCTCCCAGAAGAGTTCTGGGTGCAACATCTACTCCACATGGTCTATCTGGCAGCGGCTGAGCTAGTCCGCTTGAACTTTCAACTCCCCGAAGATGTGTTCAGCTCTTATGGACAGTAGATGTCTTTCCGCCCAGCAACCAAGCAGATCGGCCTCCTGCATGAGGGACCTGGAACGAGTCCCCCCCTGGTGGTTGATGTGTGCCTTAGCCGTCATGTTGTCCGTAAGGACCAGAACATGTTGATTGGTAACTTCCTGATGGAAAGAGGTCAGGGCCAGCTGAATGGCTTGTAACTCCAGCCAGTTTATGTTGTGCTGGAGATTGGTCTGGGACCACAGCCTTTGGGCCATGCTTGACTGCAGGTGGGCACCCCATCCAGATATGCTAGCATCGGTGGTCAACATGTTGTGGGTTGGCTCCCTTAACAGAGAGCCCCTGGATATGGCTGGGGACACCCACCACTCCAGGTATCTGATCACCTCCTGAGGTACCTGCACCGTGATGAAAGAGCAGTTCCTTTTGGCCTTCTGATGTGGTAAAAGAAACCAGTGCAGGGTTCTGCTGTGAAGGTGGGCCCAAGAAACAATTGCGAAGCAGGACACCATCTTCCCCAGAAGCTGAGACAATATGATCGGGTGACTGTTGTGCTGAGATCTCACACTAATGGTCAAGGCCCTGAGGTGGTCCTGCTTTGGGAAAGGTAAAGCCTGCCTTCCGCTGTGTCTATAATTGCCTCCAGGTGAAGGAGGTGGTGCGTGGGGCAAATGTGACTCTTTTCTAGATTTATGGAAAAACTGTGGTCCCTTAGGACCCTTAGAGTAATGTCTATATCCTTCCTCTCTTGATCCGCTGACCTGGACATCAGAAGGATGTCATCCAGGTATCACTGAATCCTGACTGGAACAGCTTGGAGATGAGCTGCTATGGCTGCTAGTATTTTCATGAACACCCTCGGGGTTGAAGAGAGAGCAAAGGGAAGGGCCCAGTATTGGAAATGCTTCCCCTGGTAACAGAATCACAGGAATTGCCTATGATGCACATGGATTGGTACATGAAGGTAAGTCTCCGTGAGGTTCACTGAGGTGAGGAAATCATCCCTCTGGATGCTCTCTAGAATGGTTAATAGTGACTTCCGGTTCCGGCGGCTGACAGCGACGGGCAAGCCTTGCCCGCCCCGCGCTTCCCCGGTGGGCTCCCCACTCCTTGGAGGGCACAGGACGCCCCGTAGAGGCTCCTGCCGGAGGGGCGGCACCGCGGGGGATCCCCGGGATCAGCGGCGGCCAGTGGGGAGGCCCCGCCTCGCTCCAGGCACTGGGGAGCATGATGGGGAGACGCTCCAGCGTCTTCGCTGCGAGGCTGTGCGGAGAATAAGCGAACAGAAGGACGCAGCTGCGGGCCATGAGGCGAAAACTCCCTTCCATTCCCTTTACCAAGTTGGAGAAACTGTCAGCAGTTTAAATTTCCTCCTTTCGGCTTGACTTGGAGAGGCTTGACTTGGAGGGAGGGGGATTTTCCCCCCCTCGGACAGGCGACTTGAAACAATTTTGCTCTCAGCCCCAGGGGAAGGAGGAGGGGGAGAGCCAACCAATGATGTCACGCCCTTACTAAAAGTAAATTTTCGGATTTAACTTCATAACATAATGATGATCTGGAAACTTTGGGAACTTTGAAAACTTTATTATGCCTCTAAACCCGAAGCTGGCAGGGCAAGATGGCACACTTCCATTGTCTTTCTGAACTGTGAAACCTGACTCCACCTTTAAAACTTCAGGCTTCCGGTCTTTATCTCCGTGCTACTCAGACACATCTCTTGTTGATTGCTACCTTTTGAACTCCCTGGAGTGAAACTTTATTGCCAGAGTATTAGAAAAATCCTCTACTTCCTGGACCTTCTGTCTCCTGGACTCTCCTGGCTGTTCTACCTGTCTGACTGATTACTCCCTGTACTGACTGAACTCTCTATTCCACAATGTCTCCTAAAAAACCACCCCCTGGAAAGTACAGCTTTGCTGCCTCTGCCCCGACATCTGCAACATCTAGTCCTAGTACACAATCAACGATAACAGCTTTGATGCAACCTAAAACTACAGAGACGGAGTTTCAACAAATGTTTCAGCAACTTTTACAGGGACAAGAGGAAATAAAAAAACAACTAAAGGAGATGAAAGAAGAAATTAAAGAGAACCAGGCCCAAATCAACAAAAACTCACAGAGACTGGATCTTTTGGAGGGGGGGACGGCTGAGATGAGGGAGGAGATGGAAGGGGTGCAGAAGGGGAACAAAGAACTTGATACCCAACAGATGAAAATAGAATTTGAGAGAATGTCCTTTTACCTTAGATTTCAAAACGTGTTGGAGACAGATGACGAAAATATAAGGGACATTATGACAAGTATTTTGGCTGAATACATCCAGAAAGAGAAACAACAGATGGGGTGGGAAATAGATTTGGTTTATAGAGTGAACTCAGCTTATGCTAGAACACATAAAGTACCCAGGGAGCTACACATTAAATTTCTCAGAAAAAGCACAAGAGATGAAATTCTGAGTGCACAAAGGGGGCAAGCTTTGACATACCAAGATAGGGAAATAACCATTCTGAAACAGATCCCCAAGAAAGTGAGAAAAAAGAAAAAGCTATTCGCAATTAGCGAATAAATTATACCAGAAGGGGGTGTGGTTCAGATGGCTGATGCCTGAAGGTATGCTAATATTCTGGGAGGAGACAAGAGTTAGAATTAATACACCCATAGAGGCACAGGCCTTTATGGAAAAAAATAAAGTACTCCTAGAAAAACCAGATGATCCTACAACAGACATGCAGGACACGGGAGGGGCCGGAGCTCTGTCGGCGGGGGGAGATGGGGCAATACCGAGAAAGCTCAGATCACAAAAATGAACAAGAAAATCTACCTGACATAAACTGATCGAAATTATTAACTGAATTCATATGCTGACTATATGTTACTACTTATTAATGAATTTTATGTAAATGTATACTATGAGTATGGAGGGAGGGGGCACCTACCGCACATCGCAACTGCCAAAATTTGTAACCTTTCCATTACCTTTTTCCCTGTAAATCTTTAAAAAAACCAATAAAACTTTGTTTAAAAAAAATAGAATGGTTAATAGAAAGTACATCTTGAACCACCAGTAAACAATATGGCAGTTCAAGCATTTTAAATCAACAATGGCTCTTCAACCCTTCGGTCCTTTGGAACGATGAACTGGAGGGAGTTAAATCCTTTTCCCCGCTGTCCCTCTGGAATCAGTTGAATCTCCCAGATTTCCAGGAGATGCTGAATCACCTGGTCTACCATAAATTTCTCGATCATGGGAAACAGGAAAGATTCTGAAAGACCTCGGGAGCCAAGAGAGAAACTCAAGAGAGAAGCCGAATTTTACCATCTCCCTTACCCAGGCGCCTGGTTGTCTCCTCCCAACAGGATGCAAAGTAGGCCAATCGACCCCCAATGGGAAGGTTCGTTGGTAACTTTTGCCAACGGAAGGGACGGCCAGTTCCCCCTCTGTAGGATCTCCTGGGTGGGTATCTGTGTCTACCCTTTGCTGCCTTATCCTGCTGTTGACCCTGCCTGGGGTTAAACTGGGGCTGGGGACAAGGGAGGTTGAATCCCCTGTCTGACCCTTGAAACGGCGACCTCCGATAATATGAGGAAGTGTGGATCTCTGACCTCCTGTAAAAGGGAGAATCTTACACTTATCTTTGGACTCAATAAGCAGGGGGTCCAAAGGGCTCCCGAACAAGCAGTCTCCAGCAAAGGGAGCCGCTGCCAAGCGCCACCTGCTCTTAGTGTCTACCTGCCACTGCCAAAACCATAGGAGGCGCCTACTCGCCACTAAAGCACCTATGGCCTTTGAAGTGAACCTGGCTGCATTCAAGGAGGCATCAGCAGAGAATTCCATGGCCACCTTGAGTTTATTAAGGTCCTGATGAGACCTGGAGTCGGTAGCTGGGATCGTAGTCTGCAACTGTTTCAACCAATGAAGGGAGGTTCTGTTAAAAAAAGATAATTAAGGCTTTCACCGCCCAAGCAGCCACCTGGTGGTTCTTGACTGGTCTGTTCTGACCTCCTGTCTTCCAGTCAAAAGATTCCTCTGGGACCCCGGTGATTACCGTAGGGGATGAAGAGACACTACCAGGTCATCCATGGAAGGAACCTCCAGGAGCCAACATTATAGAAACGCTTGTCCTGACTGTTGGGAAAAAGCCCAGACCCCAGGGCACTCCACTTTCTCTGCCCAACAGCCAGAAATAATTTGAAAAGAAGGGACTACCTCCTTTTCTACTGCTGGTTCAGAAAACAGAGGGTCTGCGGTCTCTCCTGATCCAGAAGGATCGGATTGTGGAGTCGAACTAGATCCCATATTGGCAGTCTCCTTTGATTTAAAGAGCAGGCACCTGAAGAGGGCCGGCTTAAAGAGACCCACAAAGACGGTTCATCTGGAGAGACCTTCATCCTCAGAGAGCTCTGAATCCCTGAGGATTTGCCCTTCCTTCTCATCAGAGAAGACTGGCTCGGAGACCCATCTACTAGGACAGTTGAATGGGTTGGAGGCCTGTGAGAAGCCCTGTCCTTTCTGTGAGTGCTGTTTCGTTCTGAAGAATGTGGGGAATCCTGTTGCTGCAGCTCTGCTGCAATGCCCTGACATATGGCCTCTGTAATGATTGCCGCCATATCAGATGGCTGAGGATCCGCCCTCTGCGAGGGCAGAGGGACTGAAGGAGGAGAATCAGGGCCGGTATCTCAGGGGTATGGGTTGGAGGACAACCCTAGAAAGAGGGAATCTGACTCCATTCCCTCAGAGATGGATAGAGGGAGGTCTTCTTTATTGTCTGGCGACAGTTCCTCTAGCTGAAGAGATGCCTGGGCCAAAGGCCCTTCTGAGAAGGGAGGAGGACTGGCATAGGAAAGTTGTTCAGCTGCCTGTTTGGCTGCCTCCTTCTGGGCCTTTGCGAACTCCCTATCTAGGGCCCTCTGGTGCCTGCTTTCTGCCTTTTGTGAGGCCTTAGAAACCTTCCCTGGATGATGACTGGGGTGGGGGCCACCCTTTTTTTCACCGTCTTCACCCCAGATGGGCCAGTCACTGTCTCCAGCTGTGGTGAAAGATGAGGGGCTTCAGCTCCAGTCACAGTTTCCTTATCAGCCATGTACTCTAATCGACTTCAGTGGGTAAGATGATGCAGGGAAAAAACCCCCGCTGGATGGCACGGTGATGTTTGGGCTCACCTGGACCTGCTCTGCTAAATAACAGGGCTCGCCTGGGCCCAATCTGATTTGTATAGGCTCAACTGGGTCCCTTTCCAGTTCACAAAGGCTCTCCTGGGCCTGTAAGTGAAAAAACTCAGCTTCCCCAGCAAAGGAGCGCTCTAAAATGGTGCCTGGAACTTTTGCGCCAAATGAAGCCAAAACAAAATGGTGTCCGGCTCAATGAGGGGCTCAAAATTGTGCCATAAGAAGAGGACTAGGACCTGGGAACCGTCCCAGGCTATGCCTCCCTGAGCTGCGTCCCTCACCTCCTCAAAGCAGCATGGAGCCCAGCTGACAAGGCAGATGGCAGACAATGAGATTTAGCCCTTGCCTCGGTGGTGCAGCGCTAGAGCCACTGCCATGCGGTTCACCACATCCTGGAGCCCAAGGAATACTAGAGGCTGCTCAACCTGCGTTCTAAAAAGGTAGCAAGCATCAGAAGTAAATTCCTTGTTATTCTTGCTTTTTGGAACAAAACCTAAGAGGAGAGAAACGAATTCACATCCAGTCCCAAGGAGACTGAGAAAAAATGCAAGTTCAGTCCAATTGGATACAGAGTTAACCCATTCCTGAATGCTATCTCTACCAACAATGGAGAACTATATAAACCAGGATTTCTCAACCAGGGTTCCATGGAATCCTAGGGTTTCATTGGAAGTCACTTGTTTTCCCAGAGAGATCATTATTTACTTAAAAAATTATTGCAACACGCTCTCAAGTGATGAGGCGTGGAGGTGCAGAGGTTGGAATGCAGTATTGCAGGCTAATTCTGCTGACTGCCAACAGCCAGCAGTTCAAGTCTAACCAGTTCAAGATTGATTCAGCCTTTCATTTCAAGACAGAGGACACCATTGCTAACAAGTGAATTCTATATTGTGGGAAGGGAGAAATAAATTGCAGGAAAGGAGAAGTTCATTTTTGTCTGTGATGTCACTCTTTCCCTCTCATGTCTTTTCCCTATAGATTTTATCTAGTAATTTTCCCCTAATACTAATAAGTTTAATTATGATAATGATAATAAAGTATATAAATCTTCTCTGTTATTTCTATGGGCTAAACATAAAATCGATCTTTACAATGAGGATCAATGGGCTTTATATGGATTGATACAAATTGCCCTATTCTATTGTGCCTCATCTGTGGCAAACAACTTAGAAATACTGCAATGGCTAACTTAAAAGAAACTTAATTACAAATCATATGACAAGTTCTGTTTACCTTAAAGAGCTATTGAAATCATAAAACAGAGTAAAGTTTTTGCTAATAAAATTAGAATCTTTAAAACAGGCCAAGAAGCAAATTATTTAGTAGCAAACTTACTACACAGCAAAAGATAAGTTACAGTTTGGGTGAAAAAGTAATCATGCCAGCGTATAAAATAGTAATGGCAAAAATGTTAGGACCAGATGCAGTATGGATAATTGAAAAAGTTCCAAATAGTACAATAAGTGAGCATATTGATGACGTCACATGATGCTGAATAACTTTTGAATGATAAACTGAAGCTTTTCTATTCAAGTTGATGGGTCAACAGATTTTCACCAAAAAATGTCTTAAGGAATTTGTAAGACTTGTAAATGAGGGTGAAATTGTAGAAAACTTTCTGATGTTAAGAACTATATGAAACATGCATTTAATGTTTTGTCTTCATATCTGGAAGCAAAACATCTGTCTTGGAGGAATTTTGTTGGCATCTGTATTGATAGTGGTGCAATGGTTGGCAATAATTGTACAGAAAAAAAATCCTGACATGATTACAACACATTGATTTTTTTATAGAAAGGTTTTTGTGTCCAAAACTCTTGGAGATAGAATAGAAAAGTTTTGAATACTTCAACAAAAATGGTCAAGTTTATTAAACAAAGACCATTTCATTCAATTATGTTTTTAAAACTATGTGAGGAAGAGTTCTCAACCAAATATTTGAGCTGTGTACTTCTGAAGAGTACTTCTTTTAAAAATAGTATTCTACTTTTTTGCTGAGTGCTTTGAAGATGGAAAATAGTTGCAGAAACTAGGCTTTTTAGTGGACGTCTTTCATTACATGAACCAGTCAAAGAAGTATCTGCAATTGGAGAAAACGTTTTGACTTCAAGTGACAAGATTCTTGATTTTTAAAGTAAATTGAATATTTATTTATTTTTATTTCTTTCTATCCTACTTTTATTATTTTTATAATTAACCAAGGTGGTGACATATACAACACACCTTCCTCCTCCTATTTCCTCACAACAATGCTGTGTGGCAGGTTGAGCTGAGAGAAAATGACTGGCCCAAAGTCACCCAATAGGTTTTCATGGTTAAAGCAGAATTAGAAATCAGGGTCTCCCAGTTTCTATCCTATTTTTTTAACCAAATTGGCCCTTTTGGAATTATTTATGTATAGAAAAATCACGATACAAAAGGCAATGCTGATATATTTTTACTGCTGCTTGGCTTGAGCATAAGTACGGATACCAGAAAATCTCAAATCTAATTGAAGTACTCCAGAACAAAATTGAATAATACTTTCCCTTCCTTTCAATACAAATGTACAACTGGATAAGAGCTTCATTTTGAAGAAAGAAAAAGTTTATACACTTAAGATGAGACTCACTGCTGTGCACTGATGTGCCAGTGGAAAAGTTCTGGTTTTCCATCAATAAAATGTATCCTGCAATTCATAGGATGACATCAAACACATTGTTGCCGCTTTCAACTTTTACATATGTGAGCAAATAGTTTCTTATTTAATAAGCATCAAAAGCAAATTCAAATATTTCATTTAAAGATGAAAACCTTGTGTGCTTCTCTCAAATTCAACCCATAATTGAGTTTGTACGACAAAAAACAAGCACAGGTTTCATATTAAAGACACAAGTTTCATTCTTTATTTTTAGCTTAAGAACGCTGGTAATGTGTATATACAGCTTACACACAAAGCAAATATTAATTTATAACTTCCGGCTTATACTTAAACCTGAATGTTAGGGGGTTTCCCGAGGCCTGAAAAATATCTCAAGGGCTGAGAAAGGCTAATGTAAACCATTATGCAAAGAAAACCAAAACTAAAGTCAGTAAAATACCTATTAGAACAAATAAAAGACAAAAAAGGGATATATACGCTTTAAAATGCCTTATCATTATTATATTTTCAATCATGTGATATGTGTGATCATTTAAGGTGATAGCTACCTTAAATTAGATATATATCTGATTTATAATAGATTGCTTAGCCAATTATAGGCTTATCAGATCTCAGATTAAAAACTACAGATGACCACTAGGATTACAACAAACTGATTATGCTGCATCTCTTTGTTGCTATCTACTGACTATCTAGAATGCTGAATTCCAGATATGGTAGTTTTAAGCTAGAGAAATAGAGAATAAAATTCCTTTAAGCAAGATTTAAGTTCTTAACAGTCTGTCAACAATAAACTATACAGAATAAAACTAGATTAATATCTAATATACAAATGAAGTGAGAAAACAAATTCTTGAACCTTGTAATATTCTCACCAAGTGTAAATGGCTGAGCAGTGGGTTATATTAAATATTTACATACATTTACTTCTACTTTGTGTTATACAACACAAAAATAAGGCAACAATCCACAGTTCTTCAAACAGTGTCCACACTTAACTTGGACAGTCTCATTTTCATCTCAAGATCAGTGCCCAGACACTGTATCTAATGATCAATTTTTGTAATGATCTTATGTACTGTATGTTACCTATGAGAAGAACAAAATATTAAAAAGTAAAGTTAGATGTATTACTCAGCACATTAAATTAATTTCACATAAATATTGCTTATTTATGTCCTTTTAATATTTGTTTGAGCTTCAGAATTCAGATAAATTTTAATATTTGTTTGAGTTTCAGAATTCAGATGAAATTATACTATCTGATTTTTCTTCAAAGCAGCTCAAGTAATATTTGAAGAAACAGCTTAAGTAATATTTTCTTGCTCTTTAAACTATATTAAAATGCATTAATCATTTTTTGCTACTACTTTTTATTTTGCTGTTTATTGAGGACCTTCTGAAAGATTAGCCAGAGCCAAAACTTTTGCCAGAAATTCCTCCCCTGGAAGACTGAGAAGCGGAAAATGAGAAGATACGGGGAAAGGAGAGAGGAAAAATAAGAGAGAAACTGAAAGGCAAAGAGTTTTCAGAGACAAATAATAATAATACCAGCATCTCATCTTTTCTTAATTGTTTCATTTATTTTTAATTTAATCTAATCTACCCATTTTAAATAGTAGAGCTGCTATCACTTTGCCTCTACAGTCTCTTAGGAGATATGTTCTGTTACAATATTACTTCATTTAAATCATTATTGCTGAACGCATTGTTTGTCAATTAATTTTAAAGACAGAAAGGCAGAAACTGTAACTAGCTCTGGAAAATACCTCTAGAATTTCTATAAGAAAAACGTTGCGCTGTTTTAATGGATTTACTCATCTAGGGCAAAATTTTCAGCCTAGCACAAACCCAAATAATATAAACTTGGGGACAACAAATTATTATAAATAACATCTTTTGTTATTTTTATGTTATGCTTTTGTTTGTTTAACATTTGTTGTATTTTACTGTTTTTTATTTTGTGTTTTTAAAGGTTTTAAAATCTTTAAAATCCCACACTCTCTTATTGTTTTATATAAATAACACTCCTTCCTCGTCCACTTTTCCCCAAAACAACAACTCTTATGAATTGAATTGGGCTTGGAGACTGGTTCAAAGTCACCCAACTAGCTTTCAAGCTTAAAGTAGGACTAGAACTCAGTCTCCTGCTTTATAGCTTGATCACTAGACCAAACTTAGTTCCCAGTTATTATATGATCTGTACACCCTATACATTTATTCAACAAGCAAACAAACAAACAAGTTCTAACAGACATTATTGGACAATCATTTGTCCGAGGTGGTGTAAGAACTTCTACCTTGCTCAGGGGTTGGGCTGAAGACCCTCATGGCTCCTTCTAGCTCAATTACCGTATTTTTCGCCTTATAAGACGCACTTTTTTACTCCAAAAAAGAGGGTAAAAATCTGAGTGCGTCTTGTAAGCCGAATGTAGCCACTGGGTCATCTGAAAATGGGGCAGGCAAAGAGGGGGCTGCAGAGATCGTGATGGCTGGAAAGGAGAGAGGTTTCGCTTTCAGAGCTCCCGCTCGGCTGGGCTCCCAAGAGGGCTTAGGCGGTGGTGGCGGTGGCAGCGGCTCCTCACATTGCTGGGGCGCTGCTTTAAGCTGCCCTCCTCCTGCAAACGAAAGGTGCCTCAAGGCTTTGGCTCCTGAGACCGGTGCGCTGCCATCCAAAATGCTGGTACCACGATCGCTGCAGCGCCCGCTTTACCTGCCGCTTCTCGGGCAGTTCCAGGCGGCAGAGATCATAGTAATAGCATTTTGGATGGCAGCGCACCGATCTCAGGAGCCAAAGCCTTTGAATCAAGTTTGATTGTGTCCCATCTAGCGTTCTCCACCCCCACCCCCAAATCTCTCCGGATCCGAGGGTGGAGAACGCTAGATGGGACACAATCAAACTTGATCCAAAGGCTTTCGCTCCTGAGATTGAAGGAGGGAGGGAGAAAGGAAGGATAGGAGGATAGGGAAAGAGGAAAGAAGGCAGGCAGGCAGAAGGGAGGGAGGTGGAGGGAGGGAAGGGAGGGAGCTTTCGCTCCTGAGATCGAAGCCTTTGAATCAAGTTTGATTGTGTCCCATCTAGCGTTCTCCACCCCCACCCCCAAATCTCTCCGGATCCGAGGGTGGAGAACGCTAGATGGGACACAATCAAACTTGATTCAAAGGCTTTCGCTCCTGAGATCGAAGGAGGGAGGGAGAAAGGAAGGATAGGAGGGTAGGGAAAGAGGAAAGAAGGCAGGCAGGCAGAAGGGAGGGAGGTGGAGGGAGGTGGAGGGAGGGAAGGGAGGGAGCTTTCGCTCCTGAGATCGAAGCCTTTGAATCAAGTTTGATTGTGTCCCATCTAGCGTTCTCCACCCACCCCCAAATTTCTCCGGATCCGGAGAGATTTGGGGGTGGGGATGGAGAACGCTAGATGGGACACAATCAAACTTGATTCAAAGGCTTTCGCTCCTGAGATCGAAGCCTTTGAATCAAGTTTGATTGTGTCCCATCTAGCGTTCTCCATCCCCACCCCCAAATCTCTCCGGATCCGGGGGTGGAGAACGCTCGATGGGACACAATCAAACTTGATTCAAAGGTTTCGCTCCTGAGATCGAAGGAGGGAGGGAGAAAGGAAGGATAGGAGAATAGGGAAAGAGGAAAGAAGGCAGGCAGGCAGAAGGGAGGGAGGTGCAAGGAAGGAAGGAAGCATAGATAAGCAGGAGGGAAAGAAGGCAGGCAGGCAGAAGGAAAGAGGAAGGAGGGAACTGGAAGGGAGGCAGGAAGGAAGGGAAGGAGGAAGGGAGGGTGGAAGGAAGGATAGACAAGTAAGAGGGAAAGAGGAAAGAAAGCATCTGAATGTACTTAACACGAGTCTTCGGGGAAAAGATGGATACATTGTGAAAACTCAGCTGTCAGTTGATCTTAATGTTATGAAATGAAAAGTATGCCATTTGCAATTAACTTGGCATAAAATAATTCATTTGCATTTAATTGTTATTGTTCAAAGAATGTTCGGAAAAATGTTCGGCCCTCCAGCATGTTCACTTCATCCAATCTGGCCCTCTTTGAAAAATGTTTGGACACCCGTGTGTTACATGGTTGACATAAAATTGTTCTTAAACTGCTGTTATCTTTATACAGTTGATATAAAATATTTTACTATAGTATTTGGTTCAGAATCTTTTTTTTCTAGATTTTCCTCCTTTAAAATTGGGTGCGTCTTATAGGGCGAAAAATACGGTATTCCTCACTTCTATCTACCAGTAGCAGTAGTGGCTAACCAATGAAAGACAAATATTCTTAAGAGTCCCGTTTCCATGCTACATTCTTTCTCAGAAACGTCAAATGTCTTCAGGTAAAAAGTTATTAAATTGAATGATATAATGGCAGTTACGTATGTCAACCTACAATTATCAAAGATTCCATCTAGCAAATCAGTTTTGATAATGGTAACATATTTTAATGTAAATTTTATTTTAATTATATTAATATAATTACTGTAATAATATATAAGATAGAAATTGGATATACGTATATAAAGAAGAGCTATGTACATACAATTAGACATTTGACTAATGTCTAACAGATATAAACAGAAGTAGTCTGTAATATAGCCATATTTTAAAGAAAGTTTGTTTTATTCTATTTTATTTTTAAAATGAACTTACAATACTACATCACTATAAGACTGTCAAATTAAGTCAGATTTCTTGTGACTGAATCCATGCAAATATCAAGACAGCATTATGGATAATCTACCATTATCTCCTCATGGGACTTTTTTCCATTTCCATTCTAGACAATTGCTCAGGATTTCTCAGATGGTCCCTGGTCTAAATAGTAATCAGAACTGAAGTGCTTAATTTTGAAATGAGTCAATGTCAAATATTATTATTTGCTGAGGATTACATCACCATTGTAATTAACTTGCTTAAAAAAGCACAGCTATATGAGTACTGTAATGGTGATTCAAAAAGTGATTGAAAAAAATGAAATGAAATATATTAAGTGAACACACTGTTCCATTGTCTTCTCACCCAAAGCAGCGCTCTCATTTAAATTAATGTGAACAGAACACCAAGAGAAGAAAATACAATTAAAATGTATTATGTCTATATATTGTGTAACAAATGTGCACCTTCAAGTCAATATTGAGTGACTGCCTGTAAGTCTCTGTAATTTTCTTGGCAAGATTATTGGTTTGCAACTGCTACTTCCTTTTGTTGAAAGACTGACCAAACATCATCCGGCTAGCTTCTTACCTAAGATGAGGCTAGATCTCATGGTCACTTAATTTTCAGCTGATGCTTTAACCACTAAATAAAACTGGCTCTTATTATATAATAAATAGTGAGAATCACTTCTATTAGCATCGGAAGTCACTTATTTGGAAGGTTTGCATCCTCTGAAATGAAATTCTAAATTAAACTAGCTGCAGTACTGTGATGGGAAACTCCTTTTGTAATTGACCTTAAATAATTCACATGCAAAGGGCTATTATTTCTATACAGACCAATAATCTAGCCATATACCTTATTTTTTGGAGTATAAGATTCTCCAAAGTATAAGACGTACCTAGCTTTTGCAGAGGAAAGTGGGGGGGGGGATCTGCCTCTGCCTCCCAGCAATTTGCCTGCTTGCAGCAAACAGCACAGACAATATAAACTGTTTATGATGTTACATTTCAGACTATACTTGTACAGATGCTGTTAAAATTGATGTGGCTTTCTGAAAGTATATGTTATTCTCTGCTATTTAAAAGAAGATACAATAGCACTGGGCTTCTTCAGATCAAGCATTTATTTTAAAAAGTTTCTTCATTTTGTTGTCTAAAACATTAATAAAGCAGTCTTTAAAAAATAAGTCTAACAATTGGAACAGTCTATAGGCCAGCGATGGCAAACCTTTTTTGGCTCGCGTGCCACAAGTGGGGGGAGCGCAGGGGGGTCGTGTGCAGGCGTGCCACACCCATAATGCAACGCGCGACCCACCAGTGCGCATGCGCGTGCAATGCATGACCCCCCAGTGCGCATGCGTGCGCAATGCACGACCCCATTTTTACATGCTTTTTTCGCCCTCCCCAGGCTCCAGAGGCTTTATAGGAGCCTGGGGAGGGCGAAAAGAGCCTTCCCGGCCCCTCGGAGGCCCTCTGGAGGCTTCAGGGACCATCCGGAGGCTTTCCTGAAGCCTTCGGAACGCTTAAAAGGACCCTCCGAGCAAACCGGAAGTGACTTCCGGTTTGCTCGGAGGGTGGTTTTAAGTGCTCCGAAGGCATCAGGGAAGCCTCCAGACGGTCCCTGAAGCCTTCGGAATGCTTAAAACAACCTTCCGAGCAACCCAGAAGTCACTTCCGGTTTGCTCGGAGGGTGGTTTTAAGTGTTCCGAAGGCTTCAGGGAAGTTTCCGGATGGTGCCTGAAGCCCCCGGAGGGCCTCCGGGGGGAGGCGGGGGAGGCTCTTTTTGCCCTGCCCAGGCTCCTATAAAGCCTCTGGAGCCTGGGGAAGGCAAAAAATGGCTTTTAAAAAGGTGAACTCAGCTGGCCAGTGCAGTGCCTCGCGTGCCCTGACAAATGGCTCCCGTGCCACTTGTGGCACGCGTGCCATAGGTTTGCCATCACTGCTATAGGCATTTAGATTTATTGACCTCCTTGCAGCAAACAACCTGTTTCAGTTTAGCCTGATTAGAAAGGGGAGGGGAAACTATGCCCTGCCTCCCAGCAATTTGCTTCCTTGCAGCAAACAGCAAGTTTCACTTTAAATTTCAGTAAGGGCCTCCTGATGATCAGCTGTTTCAGGCTGCAGAGATTGCCATAGCCTATTGCTGCATCCGCAAAACCCATTTTCCCTTTTGCTGCAAGGAGGTTAATTGCTGGGAGACAGAGACCAAAGGCCAGTGTGCTACATTTGGTGTATAAGACGCACCCAAATTTTCACCTTCTTTTAGGTGGGAAAAAGGTGTGTTTTATAATCCGAAAAATACAGTACTCAGTTCTCATGTTATCTTCAGTTCTTCTTTTGAAACGTTTCCCATTTTTTCTTACAGAACTTTTCTGAGAGAAATATTGATGGTATTTCTTGAATGTACTGCAGATTATAGATATTCCTACAAATGTTCAATAATACAATAATGCATGCAAATTGTTGAGATCATTCTTCAATATTTATTATTCTTTCAAATAAGTACTTCATGTGGATTTGAGTGTATATTTTAAGACTGTTGTTTTGTTTGAAATATCGAAAGCAATTCTAAAAGGCAAGAATAGAAAAGTTGATAACAGGGGTCAGGAAACATTTGGAAGGCTATTTTTCTGTAAAATAAGGTGTGACTGAAAGGGTATCCAAACTTTTGTATTTTTTAATATTCATTTTTTTCTTATTTTTAACATGGAAACAATTACATATACTGTAAATAGTAAATGTGCATTTAAATTTGCAGAAAAATGACATAGCTAAGTTTTTGCTATGTAGGGGTTATATCAGCATTTGTTCATATAGGGATCCATTGAAACATACAGTTCATACAGAAGTGCCTAAATATTTGCAACTCTACATGTGTTTGCAACTACATGTTTACACCTTGGATTCTGGGGTATATTTCCCTAAGACAAACACAGAGGAGGGAGGGAGGGAGGGAGAGGGAGACATTTTGTTAAGTACCCTATTTTGAAAAATAACCAAACAAACAATGGTAACAGAAAAATGTTTGTGAGATCTAAATACTACTTTGGAACTGTTCAATTTATGATACCTGTGATATTTAGCACAGAAAAATATTAGCCAATGTATTATTATTATTATTATTATTATTATTATTATTATTATTATTATTATTATTATTATTATTATTATTATTATTATTATTATTATTATACGATTGTATCACAGCGGCCAGTTGATTCGCCGGGATTTGGCATTGATTACTAGTCGGGCCCCACCCAGGGGCCTAGGACGTCGTAACGTATTTTCGTAATATACGTGCAGATCCAAGCAGTGCAGCTTTTTGCATTTGACTGATGGTGATTTTGTCAAGTTTTAACTGTTTTAAATGTAATTCCAGTGCTTTTGGAATAGCACCCAGTGTGCCGATTACCACTGGAATTACCACTGCTGGTTTGTGCCATAATCGTTGGATTTCAATTTTTAAGTCCTGGTATTTCGCGACTTTTTCATGTTCCTTCTCCTCAACCCTGCTATCACCTGGTATTGCGATGTCTATGATTGTAACCTTCTTTTTCTCAACCAGTGTGATGTCTGGTGTGTTATGCGCTAGTACTTTGTCTGTTTGTATACGAAAATCCCACAGGATCTTGACCATCTGATTTTCGGTGACTTTTTCAGGCTTATGTTCCCACCAGCTTGTTGTTGTTTTAATATTATAATTTTTGCACAAATTCCAGTGGATCATTTGTGCTACTGAATTGTGCCGCAATTTATAATCAGTCTGCGCAATTTTTTTACAGCAGCTGAGTATGTGGTCAACAGTTTCATCAACTTCTTTGCAGAGTCTGCATTTGGCATCATCAAAGGATTTTTCAATTTTGGCCTTAATGGCATTTGTTCGGATAGCTTGTTCTTGCGCAGCCAGGATTAGTGACTCTGTTTCTTTCTTTAATGTACCTGTTGTTAACCATAACCAAGTTTTTTCACTGTCCACTTTATCTTTTATTTTTTCCAGAAATTGACCATGTAAGGCTTTGTTCTGCCAACTCTCCATTCTTGATTTTATCACATCTTTTCTGTATTCTTGTTTTGTCTGTTGGGCCTTCAGTAGATTTTTGTTCTTTACTTCGATTAATAGATGTTCTTGACTTTCTTTTAAATAATCAGCCAGTGCATGTTTTTCTTCTTCAACTATTTGCTTCACTTGTAATAATCCTCTGCCACCTGATTTTCGGGGCAGGTATAGTCTATCAGTGTCACCACGTGGATGTAAACTGTAGTGCATTGTCATTAGTTTCCTTGTTTTCCAAATACTACTTTGGAACTGTTCAATTTATGATACCTGTGATATTTAGCACAGAAAAATATTAGCCAATGTATTATTATTATTATTATTATTATTATTATTATTATTATTATTATTATTATTATTATTATTATTATTATTATTATTATTATTATTATTATTATTATATTTTTTGGCACAATATGAAGAAAAAGAACTAACATTGCAAAAAAATATGTTAGAAATTCAAAAAGTCTCTTTTCAATTCACTCTGTGATTATTAAGACTTTTTGAATTTCTAACATAATTTTTTGCAATGTTAGTTCCTTTTCTTCTTCATATTGTGCCATTTTTCCAAATTATAAACACTGTCTCTAAAACATCCAAGGCTTTTGCTAGGTTTAAACAATCCAATAGCTTTGTAATATCAGATGTTGCCAAGCCTCTAGCCTCTAGATGGCAGTGTTACATCTTTTCCCTCTGTTTTTGCCTCTCTTTTCAAAACTCAAAACTCCAGAAGAGAAAAAAAAATGTTTAAAGATTACGATTCGGCTGAGTCTTGCAAGGAAAGAGGCTTTTGATCCATGAATACAAAAATGGGGAAAGTATAGAGGAAGAAGGAGAAAAAAAGACCAGTCCAGTTTAAAAGTAAGAGGCATTTGTAAAAAGTCCATCCATAGAAAACAAACAAAATTAAAGTGGAAAAGATAACACGATAGTTTTAAACCAGGGTTAATTTGCCGCTTCCTTCCTTCTGTCTTCTATTTTATTTTAACTCTAACTCTTTTGGTTTTCTCTTCTCTAATAATAAAGATTTTTCTCATCATTTCAACACACTGTCTCTCCTATTCTGCTTCCGTTTCAGGGGCTTGTCCCAACCTTCTGCAGCCATTTTGGCTGCTTCTCTTGTAGCCGGCAAAAAGAGCTTTCCCTGGATCAATCAGAGGCTTTGCGATACCCCTGAGATAAGCAGGACATGCACTTCTCTATCACAGTTCCTTCAGAATGGTTTAGATCCAAAAAGGATCATCCAGCAAGAGAGATATCGACAGCAATCCTGGAGCCCAAGATTGCATGTCATGTCATAGCAATGTCAACCCCTGGCTCTAGCCAATGTATTATTGATTTACTTTATTCTTCTTGGTTTGATTATATTTTTCTTCCGGAATGTATTTGGTTGATAATGTTAAAACACCAACTGTACATTTTTCTTTAAAAGCTGGTGATATTTCCCCACCACATTCTATATAGACTATGTTATCAATTCAGGCACAAAATAGAAATAATTACAAAATCTTCATAGTTGCTTTGAGTGGAGAAATAAAGTATACTGTATTTAGTTTTGGTCACTAGATGGCAGGATTGGCCACCTAACTGTTACATTTCTAAATGTTGTTTCTAACTACTGATACACATTCCAATGCATCTCAATCTTTTCCATCCCCCCACCCCCCAGCTTTTCGATTATTGAAATATTTCTCATCAGTTAAAACCTTAATTGGAAAAAAAATACATAAAACCCTTAAGAAGTTATTTCATTTATTTTTGAACAAACATTTTGAAATTAATTTTGGTTTCTAAAGCAAAAATTTCAGAAACCACAATTGCTCCCATGATTGTTTATGGTCATTACTCTAGGTCACAATAATATTGTCAGGCATTCTGTTCTTGAAATATTATTCCTTCTTTAAAATACACCAATTAAAGAATTTCTCAACTGACTATATTTCTAAATTGTTTACAAAGCTTGTAGCAATGTATCTGAAGCTGTAATGGAAGAAATCATATTTACTGATAATTCCAATCAAGTTACACAATTTGAATTTGCATTTATGCACTCTAATCTGATGTCAAATCCATGCACATCCCTCCATAAAAATGAGGAAAGTTAAAAAAAAAAACAATCTGCAGCTTTTTCACATTTTTCATGTTGGCAAATTTTATTGTTGTTACTCCTAGAGAGAGGAAAGAAATTGATGAAAGGTTTCTACAAAACCTTTACCGTATACATCTCATAAGTGGGCTAAATTTTAGGTCAGCATTTCTTTCACACTCAATCTGTTTCTTTAAACTGTGTTTCCCAAACTTACCAAATTGGGTAAACGGGGGGGGGGGGGGGAGTAACAGCATACTAACTATTACCTAATCACAACAAGACTTCTGTTAAGCAGTATAAAGGCCTTTTTGATTAGTGGTTTTGGGTAATGGAAGAAAATGTTTGGAAAGTACTTTTTAAACTATTATAATGTCTCAGTTTGTAACAATTAAAAATGAAGAAATACCATTCACAATCTGCTTTACAATTAAACATAAATATAAAATTGGCTTAATCCAATGAAAGGAGAATTCGATGCATATTTTTTGAAACTTACTTTCTACTCATTTGCTGGAACAGCAATTTCACTTCTTTAATCCAATTCAGATTTTATTTTATCAACTAACTTGTCAGTTATCTTGAAATCAATATTCTCTATTACACAGCTTGCCATAAAAAAACCCACAGCAAACAGCAGCCTTCCATACAGCATAGCAACAGGAAAAGTCTGAAGTGAAATGGCTTAGTTTCTATAGTAACTATCATAGAGACCATCTGTAATCAGATGGATCAAAGCAGAGAAACTATAATGAGTAATTCAGCACCATGGAAAACTATTCGTATATGAGAAAACGTACAAGACTTTAATGATTTTGATTCAGTTTATGGCAAAATACTTTAAATAAGCATTTCAAAATCATGAACAATAGTAATTTTTAAAATGTTTTCATTATTACATAATCCATTAAAGAGGGATGAAAAAACTGAAATTAGGCAGGGGTGTTATGAGAAATTATTCCTCCAGCAGCATGAAACATGACAGATAATACATTACACGTGTGTGTTATAATCTCATTCTCTCTGTCCCTCCCTTCCTCCCTCCCTCCCTCTCTCTCTTACTCACTCACTCACAAATAATACTTCAGTAGAGCCATGTTTTCCTGATTTTCCAGCCATTAATAATATTAATTATCCTTATCTTACCTTAACTCTTCCTCCTAGCCTTTCTTTCATTTTCCAGTGAAATTGACCATTGTCTTACCTGAAGGGTCCTTTTCAGGGCGCTGCAACGGAGAGTCCAAAGAAGGGTTAAACACAGCCAATCTGCCCAGAACTGAATTGAAACTTTAAGCCACGCCTCTGGTGCCGACTCTCCTCAGATTTATTCAATGAAGACGTGGAACAGTTGCGCGCTGAAACTTCAACTGGAAGTCTAATATGGAACAAGTCAAAAATAGTCCAACAACAATAACAGAAACAACAAACAACATTGTGACTTCACAAACACCAGCGGAGAATAGACCCCAGGGTGGGGTGGACTCTCCATTGCAGCGCCCTGTAAAGGACCCTTCAGGTAAGACAATGGTCATTTTCCAGGGCGCTGCTCTGGAGAGTCCAAAGAAGGGACATGCCCAAGCTAACTGTCACTAGGGCGGGAAGGCTCAGCCATCAGGGTCGCTCCGCTGGTATGGATGCCCTGAAGAACACGCCTCCCAAAGGCCCCTTCCGCCGATGCAAAACTGTCCAGTTTGTAATTTCGGACAAATGGAGACAGAGAAGTCCAGGTGGCCGCCTTGCAGATCTCTTCAATCGGTGCCTGTGTAGACCAGGCAGCTGTGGTGGTGGCGCTTCTAGTCGAATGTGCTGTGATATTGCGAGGCACAGGAACGGACTGTAAAACGTGGGCAAGCGCAATGCAGGCTCGCAGCCATCCGCCGATGGTAGATGAAGAGACCTTCTTGCCTTGAGAAGCTGGTTGAAAGGAGACGAATAGAGATTCGGATTTCCGAAAACTGGCCGTGCGCTTGATGTATCTGCGAATAGTCCTGCGCACATCCAGCATGTGCCAGCGCTTTTCCCTCGGGTGCCGAGGATGCGGACAAAAATCCGGAAGGACCACCTCCTGCGCCCGATGAAACCAGGAATTGACCTTCGGAATGAAGGAAGGGTCCAGCCTCAGGATTACTCTGTCGTTACGAATGAGACACAAGTCCTCTCTGACTGACAAGGCAGCCAGTTCCGATATGCGACGAGCAGACGTGATAGCGACCAGAAAAACCGTCTTGAATGTGAGGTGTCTGAGACTGGCCGTCTTAATGGGCTCAAATAGGGGCCCGATGAGGGACCGCAACACTACATTGAGATCCCAAGATGGGTATCTGTGGACCACTGGGGGTCTCAGGTTGGTCGCTCCCCTGAGGAAACTGCGGATGGTCGGATTCCGGCCAAGAGATGCGTAGCCCTCAACTGAGAGGATGGTTGACAGGGCTGCCGCCTGGCGCCTCAGGGTGTTAGGTGCCAGGCCCTTGTCCAAACCTTCCTGCAGGAAGTCCAGGATGAGAGGAACCGAAGCAAGGGGCGCAGACGTACCATGAGCCGTGCACCAGCTGGCGAAGGATTTCCAAGTGGCGTCGTAGATGCGCGTCGTGGACTGCCGTCGTGACGCTTGGATGGTGCCAATCACCTTGTCTGACAACTTGCCTCTGCTTAGGAGATCCCTCTCAAGTGCCAGACGGCCAGCTGCAGTCACTGGGGTTCTGGATGTTGAAGGGCCCCCTGGCTGAGAGAGATGTCCTGTGGAGGAATCCGCCACGGTGGTGTGATCGAAAGACTCACCAAGTCTGCAAACCAAGTTCTCCTGGGCCAGTACGGTGCTACCAGCAGCACCTCCGCCTCCTCTGCTAGGATCTTCCTGATGACTCTGGGAAGAAGAGGTAGCGGGGGAAAAGCGTAAAGCAGACCTTTCGGCCACGGGCCGTGCAGCGCGTTGACTCCTTCCGCCCTCGGGTCGTGGAACCTTGTGAAGAACCGCGGAAGATGCGCGTTGGCCACGGTGGCGAACAGGTCCACCAGCGGAAGGCCGAACCTCTGGGACAGTTGCTGGAACAGCAGCGGATGTAGACGCCACTCCGAGTGGTCGACTGTGGATCTGCTCAGCCAGTCCGCCTGGGTGTTGCTCGTGCCTGAGATGTGCTCCGCCTGAAGAGAAAGGAGATACCTCTCCGCCCATCGACCCAAGAGCTCCGCCTCCTTCATCAGGGATCTGGAGCGCGATCCCCCCTGTCGATTGATGTGCGCCTTGGTGGCGACATTGTCTGTCATGATGCGCACGTGGTGGCCCTGAACGCTTCAGCGCAAGCCTGACTGCCCTCAGCTCCAGCCAGTTGATGCTGTGAGCGGCTTCGGAAGGGGACCACCTGCCCTGTGCGAGCTGGTTGTGGCAGTGGGCCCCCCAACCGAACAGGCTGGCATCCGTTGTGATGGTGAGCCTGACTGGCTCCTTGAATGGCGACCCCTTTAACAGGGCCGGAGACAACCACCACTTTAGAGAGCGACGTACCTCTGCTGGAACTGGAATCAGTCTTGTTGAGCTGCTTTCGTTTGTTCTTTGATATGGAAGCAGGAGCCACTGAAGGGGACGGGAGTGAAGTCTCGCCCAAGGCACGATTGACAGGCATGAGATCATCTTGCCGAGGAGCTGTGAGAGCTGAACCACCTTGACTAGACGTGACTGCTGCACCTGAACGACCATCTCCCGAAGGCTGGCCACCCTTTCCGGAGACAGGGATACCGTGCATGAGGTGTTGTCGATGACGGCCCCTAGATGCTTCAGTCTGGTCGTGGGAACGAGATGACTTTTTTCCAGGTTGATGGTGAACCCGTGGTCCCGGAGCGCCTGCATGGTGTGTTCTAGGTCGCTGACAGCTTGTTGATGTGATGATGACAGAATGAGAACATCGTCTAGGTAACAGTGGAGTCTGACCGGACGTGACCGTAGAAAAGCCGCCACGGCTGCGAGAACCTTTGTGAATGTCCTGGGCGCCGATGACAGGCCGAATGGCATTGCCCGGTACTGGTAATGGAGGCCCGCGTAAGAGAACCTCAGGAACTTGCGGTGGGCTTTGCGGATAGGGATGTGGAGGTAGGCCTCTTTGAGGTCTATGGACGTTAGTATATCGCCTGGCCTGATGCACCCCAAGATGGACTGGAGGGACTGCATCTTGAACCTGCGATATGTCACGTGGTGATTGAACCTCTTTAGATCTAATATCCCCCTCCACCCTCCTGAGTTTTTGGGGACCAGAAACAGGATGGAGTAAAACCCTCTTCCTTCCTGGCCTGCTGGGACAGGTTCTATGGCCCTGATCTCCTTCAGGTGCCTTATCTCCTGTTCCATGAGGGATCTTTTGACTAACCCTGAGGGAACTGGACACCGGATGAAGTGGCGGGGAGGGGGGGACCAGAATTCTAAAGTGAGACCCATGCGGACCGTTTGAAGAACCCACTGGTCCGACGTGGTCTGCTCCCATTTGGCGTGGAACAACTGCAACCGCCCTCCTATGGGAGCTGACCTGTGATGGTCATTTATACCTCCTAAAGGGTCGGGAGCCGGAGCCCCCCCGAAATGGCCGCTTGGAGAAGGGCTGCTGGCGACCTCTGTTTCGAAAGGACTGACGGTCCTGAGACCGCTCACCCTGCTGGGGATACGCCCGATGATAGGGGGCGGAGCTGGTGGAGGGCTCATTGTTCCGAAAGGCCTGCCTCCTGTAAGAGCCAGGACCTTTACGATCAGGCTTTTTGGTGACTGATGGCATCACTTTCTTTTTGTCCTTGTTTTCCACAAGGACTGGATCAAGGACCTCACCAAACAGCTTGTCCCCTTTAAAGGGGGCAGTAACAAGCTTCCATTTGGAGCGCATATCCACATTCCAGTGCCTAAGCCACAGGAGGCGTCTGGAAGTAACATTAGACGCTAGGGCACGCGAGGCAAACTTAGCAGCATTCAGAGTGGCATCAGCAGTGTACTCTGTGGCTGCCATGATTTTATTGATATCCTGCCTGACTTTAACGTCCTTGGCAGGTATCTCCCTCAACAACTGCCTCAGCCACAGGAGAGCCGCCCTGGAGAAAAAGGAGGCTGAAGCGGAGGACTTAATGGCCCATGCAGCTGCCTGATGGGTCTTGTGACAAGCAGTTTCGGTTCTCTTGTCCTCAGCCTTGAGCCCCTCCAACAGGTCAGGAGGGAGCACAGAAGAGGAGGTAAGAGCCGCTACAGGGGGATCGATAGGAGGGAGCTTGAGCAGCTCCTCCAGGCTGGCATCCACCGTATATAGCTTCTTGTCATGGCTGCTGGGGGTAGCCATGGTAGCTGGCTGCGCCCACTGTCTTTGAACTAAATTGAGGAACATCTTGGGTACAGGAACTATTTCCTGGACCAAAATGGGTTCCTCAAAGAGATCCCCAGATAGATCATCAGGGTCTATAACCACCTGAGCTGGGGGGGTGGACCCCATGTGAGTTGAGATCTTAGCCTTATCTAAAATGGTTTTGAAATTATCCAAATTAAATAAGCCTGAAAAGGCTGGCTTTTTGGCGGGGCTTGCCTCATCCCCAGAGAATTCAGCTTCCTGCCTAGGAAGAAATTCCTCTTCTTCCTCCCAGTCTGACTCATCAGAGGCCACTGAAGAATGCAGGGACAGAGGTGGAAGGCTAGGAGTCATCTCTCTGGAATCCTCCTGGGGTTGCAAATGGTGGGTCTTGCGAGTGCGCTTGCCACCTTTTCGCATGCCTGCCTCAATGCCCTGGGAAATGGCCCTGTTAATTATTTCCTGCATTTCAGTGGATAGGTTAGGCCCTTGGTCCTCAATGGGGCGAACCCTTTGAGTGGGCCCGGGGATCGGCTGTTGAGGGGCTAAGGGCCCCACTGGAGCTGGTCCCTCCTCCATATCAGAGGGACAGGCAAAGAGATCAGCCTGATCAGCCATGGAATGGCCTGGAGAAGTTGCCATGGCCAAGGAATCCCCTTCTTCTTCACTATCAGAAATGGGGCCTCCCTGAACTGGAGGAATTTCCCTGGAGGGCTCCCCAGGAGACACCGAAAGGGAAGATTGGGCCTGCTGTTGGGCTTTGGAAGACTGTTTTTCTAAGGCCTTCTGTCGCCTTAATGCATCTTTGTCTAGGCCTGAGCCCTGCTTGGGGCCATGCCTGGAGTAAGGCTTACTCCCTCTAATGGCCTCCCTGGCAGCTTTCCCGGCCTGTCTTACAGGGGCTCTGGAAGAGACACCCTCAGAAGTCTCAGGGGCCTGATCTGCCATGGTAACAATCACTGGTTGGGACAGTAGGGGGATGGGAAAACCACCACTCACCACCTCCAGAAAGCCCACCGCAGCACGATGCTCCTGAGGAGACAGAGAAACTGCAAGGCCTGAAGTAGCTTGGAATTTCTTAGGCGCGAGCAGAATTCGCTCCCAGCACCTGCAGGAGAGTAAAGGAGGTGACCCAGCAGGCCAC
This sequence comes from Natrix helvetica, assembly GCF_964273705.1. Classification (NCBI taxonomy): domain Eukaryota; kingdom Metazoa; phylum Chordata; class Lepidosauria; order Squamata; family Natricidae; genus Natrix; species Natrix helvetica. The sequence continues at coordinate 114,251,335 of NC_138554.1, forward strand.
GATCCCACGCCGCTATCACTTGCTTGGATTGGGGCCCAGGTCGCTGGTCACACCGGGCAAGTCTGACTCCACGCGGCTCCTGCAAAGAGCCAGGCACCAGGCAGCTGCGGCAAAAAACTTTTAAAAGTAAAGCCAGAAGATTGCGCAATCCAAAATGGCGGCCGGAACTCACCGGAGCTTTTCGCGCCAAATTTAAAGAGGGAAGAAGCCAAAATGGCTGCCCTGGGAGCCCACGCAGCAATTTGACTTGCTAGAAGCACAAATTGCAACGGAGGGCTTCCAGTGGGAATCGGCCCCCAGTAGGGGTGCCCCAACAGCGCTGGCGTCGGCACTCCGACCCACACGCTTCCCCCAACAGCTGCCTGCGGCTTCTAGGAGCCAGAGCAAAGCCCCGGACTCCAGGAGAGCCGAAAGGGTGAGAAAACCCCAATTAAAAAGGGAAAAAAAACAAACTTAAATTTAAACTCACCAGCCTGCTCTAAAAATCCTTAAATATGCTGTTTTAAAAATTATTCTTCCTCTGGAGAGTCCAAGGAATCAATCTTAGAACTGGAGAAAATCTTAAAGCGTCCACTGGGCTAGCTGAATTGAAAAAATCTGAGGAGAGTCGGCACCAGAGGTGTGGCTTAAAGTTTCAATTCAGTTCTGGGCAGATTGGCTGTGTTTAATCCTTCTTTGGACTCTCCAGAGCAGCGCCCTGGAAAATTACAAATTTGCTCACATAATTCATTATATATAATTAAAATCAAAAAGTATATTGTTTATTCCTGGATATCATGAAATCAGTACAAAAATATTAAACCAACAATTATATAATTGTGTCATAATTATGTGATTATATATAAATAAAATATTATATGATAGTGTGCTTTACTAGCTCTCCTTAAATGTGCTCTCATTAAACAAACATGCAAGCATTGACTAAAATGCATCATTGAAAAGTAGAATGCTATCCTGAACGTTCATACCCATTTCTTTCGCATATTGCAATATTCAATGGAAATATCCTATAGAAATTAAAAACCTATGGTAGCTCAAAAATATTCAGTTGAACTACAATTATATAAGATTAAAATATATTCCATAATTTCCAGGCTCCATTACCCCAAAGAGTTTTACATAAGATAACCGCCCAGCCGCCCTGTTTAGGGTGACCTGCTCCTTACTTAACCAAGGAACTGGGGAAGACCCCTTGCAGGGTAGGGCTGAAGAATTTGTTCAGTATCTGCAGGATAAAATCACTCAGATCCGGACAGGCTTGGACTCTGACTGGGTAGATTTGGGCGAGCCGACGGGGATGAATCTTGAGGAGACAATCTGGGATGGGTTTGACCCTGTGACCCCCGAAGGCATGGACAGGATTATGGGGAGACTCAGTGCTGCCACTTGTGTGCTGGACCCGTGTCCCTCTTGGTTAGTTTCGGCTTCCCAGGAGGTGACACGAGGCTGGCTCCAGGCGATTACCAACGCTTCATTGAGAGAGGGGTTCTTTCCCACCGCCTTGAAGGAGGCGGTGGTGAGGCCCCTCCTCAAGAATAATAATAATTTTAATAATAATAATAATTTTATTTGATTAGCCGCAACCCTCTCCCGAAGGACTCGGGGCGGCGTACAATCAAAACAGATAAAATACAGATAAAGACAAACATATATACATAAAGAACAAAGACATATACATGTGCATGGAGGAGGTAGACTCATAAGTGAAAGACAATTAAAAAACACAATTTAAAATCCCATTAAATAAAATTACTGAATTAAAAAACCCATCAGGAGCGTTATGAAGTTATGATTGAGCCAGGCCGGCTATTTGGAATAGGTGGGTCTTGAGCTTTATACGGAAGGAGCGGAGGTCAGTAGTGGTCCTAATATCCGGGGGGAGGTCATTCCACAGGGCTGGGCCCGCCACAGAGAAGGCTCTGCTCCTAGGCGCCGCCCCTTGGCACTGTCTGGTGGACGGCACCTGGAGAAGTCCCTCTCTGTGCGAGCGGATGGGTCGTAGGGATGTATGGGGCAGAATACGATCCCGCAGGTAACTAGGTCCTGAGCCATGGAGCGCTTTAAAGATCGTAATCAAGACCTTGAAACGCAAGAAGCCTTCCCTGGACCCAGCTTCTTTAGCCAACTATCATCCGGTCTCCAACCTTCGCTTTGTAGCAAAGGTTGTAGAGAGTGTGGTAGCACGTCAGCTTCCCCAGTACCTGGATGAAGCTGTCTACCTGGATCCGTTTCAGTCGGGTTTCAGGCCCGGGTACAGCACGGAGACAGCATTGGTCGCGTTGGTCGATGATCTCTGGCGGGCCCGGGACAGGGGCTGTTCCTCTGTCCTGGTCCTGTTAGACCTCTCGGCAGCTTTCGATACCATCGACCATGGTATCCGACTGCGACGACTCAGGGGGATGGGAGTGGGGGGCACCGTTTTACGGTGGTTCTCCTCCTACCTGTCGGATTGGTCGCAGTTTGTGTTGACTGGAGGGCAGAGATCCACCCCCAGGCGCATCACTTGTGGGGTGCCCCAAGGGTCGGTTCTCTCACCCCTCCTGTTCAACATATACATGAAACCGCTGGGCGAGATCATCCGTGGTTTTGGGGTACGGTATCATCAATATGCTGATGATACCCAATTTTTCATCTCTACCCCAAACCACCCAAATGATGCCCTCGACGTGATGTCCCGATGCCTGGAGGCTATGCGGATCTGGATGGGGAAGAACAGGCTCAAGCTCAATCCCTCCAAGACTGAGTGGCTGTGGTTTCCGTCATCCCAATTTGTACATCTTGTTGCATCTTTGACGACAGGGGGAGAAATTTTAGCCCCCTCGGAGAAGGCTCGCAATCTGGGAGTCCTCCTGGATACGCGGCTGAGTTTAGAAGAATACCTGACGGCCGTGACCAGGGGGGCCTTTTACCAGGTTCGCCTGGTACGCCAGTTGCGCCCCTTCCTGGATCAGGATGCTCTGTGCACAGTCACTCATGCCCTTGTCCTTTCTCGCCTGGACTACTGCACTGCGCTCTACATGGGGCTGCCCTTGAAGAGCACCCGGAGGCTTCAGCTGGTCCAGAATGTGGCCGCGCGGGTTGTCATGGGGGTACCTAGGTGCTCCCATGTCACAACCCTTTTAGGCGGCCTGCACTGGTTGCCGGTTGTTTTCCGGGTGCGATTCAAGGTATTAATTATGACCTTTAAAGTACTCCATTGCTTAGGCCCAGGGTACCTGCGAGACCACCTACTGCCACCAGTAGCCTCCCACCGTCCAGTATGATCCCACAGAGTTGGCCTCCTCAGGGTACCGTCGGCCAAGCAGTGTCGGCTGGTGACCCCCAGGGTGAGAGCCTTCTCTGTGGGAGCGCCTTCCCTCTGGAATGAGCTGCCCCCGGAGCTCCACATAATCCCTGACCTCCGGTCCTTCCGATGCGCCCTAAAAAGTTGGCTTTTCCAGCAAGCCGGCCTGGCCTGTTAATGTTAATGTTAATTTTAACTTATTTTAAATGTATTGTTTCTTTTAAAAAAAATCGGTTTGTTTTTTTTGGAAATGGGTTTAATCTTTTTTTAACTTTTGAGATTGTGTTTTTAATGTTGTACGCCGCCCTGAGTCTTTTTGGAGAAGGGCGGCATATAAATCCAAATAAACCAAACCAAACCAAACCACTAAAAACAGCCTGAATGAACTGTGCTAATATATTGGGGTGTGATCAATTTTCAGTATTTCTTTGTGTGGTTGTATGTGTGGTTGTGTCTGTATTTGTGTGTCTTGGATTAACTTTAATTTGAATGCCACACAAAATTATGTGTAGGCAGCCATGAACAAATAATGATATTTCTACAATGGCAGAAGCAACTTAAAAATATTGATTGAAACTGTTAATTAGTTAGCTTTTTTATCCAAACTTTATAGCTGTTTTAACTTTTACATAGATAAAACTCCATTCATTTATAAGGCAGCACATTGTTCCTATGTAGCATGAACTTAAAAAAATGTTATTGATTTTGCTAGAAAAAGTAACAAACATAAAAGTAACAACATATGTTCTTCCCAATAGAAGAGCATTTCATTCTGTAATGTTCTTCATTCTTGTTATGTTTATTTATAAATTAACCTTTATTAAATACATTAATTATAAGAAATATTGTATGAAATTGTTATAAAAATTGAAATGTGAATTTATCTGAGTAATTAAAACTTCAGCCCTATTATCATGCTATGCAGATACTTATGACATATTTTAAGCTAGTGATTAAATATGGTGTAATCTTCAAGCTTATTTCTAGAAATTATACCCCTGATGGCGAACCTATAGCACATGTGCCACAAGTGGCACACGGAGCCATATTTGCCGGCACAGCAGCCATCAACTGTGGCGTGCATGTGCAGGGCAGCCAGCTAATTTTTGCCCTTCCAGAGGGCAGGGGAAGGCCGTTTTTGTCCTCCCCAGGAAAATATCTGGAGCCTAGGGAGGGCGAAAAACAAGCTCAACAGGTCAACCAGACGTTGGTTCCCAAACTTCCAGTTGGACCATTTTTCTACCTCCCCAAGCTTCAGGAAAGCCTCCAAAGCCTGGGGAGAGCACAAACTCTCCCCACGTGAAGGGGGGCACATGTGCATGTGCGGGGTGGTGGTGGTTGTATGCGCATGCACAGGTAGGTGAGGCACATTCCATTGTGGGTCTGGGAACACGCACAATTTTGGCATGCCTTTAGAAAAAGTTTAGCCATCCCTGCTGTATACTGTCTACACAATTATTAGATGGTAGTTTAGAGGATTCATTTTATTATTGAACAACTACAGTGCTCTCATCAATCTAAAATATTAATAAACCTAAAACCTGAATATTTAAGAAAGTAAAAGTAAGGTTTTGGCTTTCTTAGAATACTTATATATGCAAAATTATTAGCAACTATTAGTGTGCAGAATTATTATGCAATTAATTAAAAAACAAGCATTTGCCCACCTGACTCATCTATTTGCATCTGTTAAAGTGAGAATAATAAACAAACAACTCAAATAAACATTTCTGACATTTCAAAAAAAATGTGTCCAATATAGCTACCCTTCATTTCAATAACAGTCATAAACCTTCCATTCATGGAGTCTGTCAATTTCTTGATCTTTGACGATCAACTTTTTGTGCAGCAGCAACCAAAGCCTCCCAGACACTGTTCAGTGAGGTTTACTGTTTTCCTTCATGTAAATCTCCCATTTAAGAAGGGCCCACAAGTTCTCAATAGGGTTTAGGTCAGGTGAGGAATGAGGCCATGCCATTATTTTTTCATCTTTAAGGTGTTTACTAACTAGCCACACAGTGGAGTACCGCAATGGAGCACTGCATAAAAATTATTGTCTTTTTGAAAGATGCAGACTTTTTCCTGTATCTCTGCTTGAAGAAAGTATGTTCTAAAAACCTGCAGTAGGTTTAGGAGTTGATTTTGAGTCCATCTTCAAACTGAAAAGATCCAACTAGCTCATCTTTAATAATACAAGCCCATACTAGCACCCCACCTCTACCTTGTTGGCTCTGGGCTCATTACTGATCCAGCCAAGGGAACATCCATCTGGTCTGTCAAGAGTCACTCTCATCTCACCAGTCCATAAAACCTTTGACAAATTTGTCTTCAGATATTTCAATTTATGTAGCTTGTTCAGTGGTGGTTAGGTTTCAGCCTTCCTTGCCTTGGCCATGTCTATGGGCACTGAACATCTTGTACTTCTCAGCACTTCAGGTAGGTTGCAGTTCTGGAATATGACAGCACTGGAGGATAACAGATTCCTGGTAGCTTCATATTTGATTCTTCTAAAATCTTTTGACAGGTAATGTGCATCTTTTTTTCTTAATATGTGTCTTAAGAGCCTGTTCACTATTTGCAACAAAACATTTGATAGTTTTGGGATCACGCCCCAGTATCATAGCAATTTCAAAAGTGTTGCATCCCTCTGAAAAACTTTTTACAATTTTTAACTTTTCAGAGTCAGAGCCTTTTTTGGCCTATTTTGCCTGAGGAAAAGAAGCTGCTTAATAATTATGCAAACTTTGATATAGGGTATTGATCTCCTTAGACCACATACTCCCTCATACATTGGCTGATATGCTTATATCCACTAAGTGTTTAGTTTATATAGCTTGGAGGTAGAAAATACGTATAAAAAAGGTGATATGGTCAAACACTCACTTGCCTAATAATTATGCACATAGTGTATATTATTACAAGCTTGTTGTCATGCTATGTTTCAAATTAATCCAAAATGAATAAAATTCTTAATTTCTCAATATTATCTCTGTCAACATTTCTTTTATTTTTAAAAAAACATTTATTTTACCATAAATCCATAGTCTCCTTCTAAAACTAACAATATTTGTAAATGGTAAATTAAAACCTTTGTATGTAGCTTTTGTATACAATTATTCCTGTATCATTTTTTCTTACATAAATGAAAATGCAAGTTTAACAAAAATCTCAATTATTAATCTTCTATTTTAATTGTTAAAGATATTGTCAATAAAATTTATACCCTTTGATATTTTAGAAACAATACTGGATTATATTGTACAGACTATTTATTTCCCACATAACGTATTTCTGTGCTTTTGCCTTGCTCTCAGTTGAAATTGCCCTGTCGGCAATGATTTGCGAAGCCATAGACTTCATTGTACTGATCAGAACTAAAACTACAAAAACAGTACCTGTAATACTATGATAGTAATATATAGTAGAAAAGAAGAGAAATGGGGAAAATCTGATAATGCTACTTTTTTACACTGATTCAAAAGTAAATCTCACTAACCTTGTATCTGTAGGATCCATTTTTTTAAAGATCTTTAGTCCACAATCAAAAAGATGGAGCAGTGATTGGGTGTAGAATAAATACTGTTCTTAGGATCAAGATATCAATTCAGCCCGTAAGTTTACTTTAGTATAGGAATTGCATCCACAGTACTTTTATTGCTAATCCATTTCTCTAGCTCTCTTCCTTTCAATAGCCTATCTAAGAGACATGTTTTATTCTTTGTAATCCAGAAATATATTGGAAAGAAATTTTGCAAAGAAGCTTGAAGCTTTCTCTGGTTCTTAGCAGGATAACTCTTTAAAAGTTGAACTGCGTGGAACCAAATGTGATTTGAAGTAAGAAGCTGGTAAAAGGAAGACAGTTAAAAAGTGGTTCAACTAAAATTTAAGGTACTAGAATTGGTCTATATACTAATTAAAAAAAACACAAAACCAAATTATATGCACAATTCATATCACATACATAAAGGGGAATTCTTTCATTTTTGTCATTTGATCATATGTTATATATGTATACATATATATACTATATGGTATCCTCTCTTCAGATGCATGACACAATACTGTCACTTACAAGGCAGAAGATGTGCAAAGATTGCTGCTTTAATCCCCATTTGCCTACACAGCCCCAATTTATCCATATTTGTCTACACATCCTCATTTATACCCTTTTGCCTATGTATACATGGTTTCCCCATTTGCCTATACATCCTACTCACCATGAGAGAAAATGTTCCACCTTTGACAAAATGTTCCATCTTATTCCAAAAGCTAAAATATAGGTAAGTCTTTCACCAAGTGAAAGTCACCCAAACACTGTTCTTATAACAGCTAGAATATCTCCCTTTTATACCTTTATCTAGACGAATATTTTAAAGTACAATTAAAATAAGCTCTTTCTTCAGACTTTTTTTTCAGTATAGCAAGACAAGAGACAAGTTCAATTTGTTTCATTTTCTAGTAATGTCTGGAAAATGTTAGCACTTTCTGTTCATTATCTACTGCCAAGGGGACAGCCTGACCTTAATAATACTTTGTTAATTTCTTTGCCTTCTAGTTAGTGGAAATGAGCATGGAGAGTTTTTTAAAATCCCGATTGCATATTCAATGGTCAAAAACTTACGGGAAAATCAAAACTTGCATGTATTTTTGGCTTTTGTTTATTATTTCTTTTAAAATAGATCTTTGGTTTTCAAAACCAAACCAAAAATTCTAACAATACCTGTTTTATGTTAGTTAAGAAATATATGTATGTTTTAAACATTATTTAAATTAAATATTTCTAGGGTTATGCTTGAAAAAAGAGCTAGAAGTCTCACACAACTGAGGTCCAATGTAGCATAGTGGATTTGAACTGAACAGATCCAGATTCAAGACCTTACACAACTTTACAGGTGATTTTGGCAATCTTTTTCTCTATATATATTTTCTAAAAGTATAACTTATATATCTGGATTATGCTGGGAATAAAATGAGGCTAGATCACATCCTATGTTCATCAACTTGCATCCCAAGAAAAAGGCACGTATAAATAAATAACACCAGAATGGAGCATTAAAAGTCATGCATAAGACTGAAACTTAATACCTTTGAAAAGCTTGTTAAATCTTATTAGCTGAGAATATATGACACTAATTAGAGAAGAAAATGTAACATATATAGGTACATCTATTGTCAATTATCAATTTTAATAATAGTTTCATGTTTGAAAAAATATTCAGGAAATACCTAAATAGGCTTGAAGGAACTCCATTGATTTTATCCGCCCCAACATCAATTCTGTCAGGTGCACTGGCTGAGAGAGTTACTGACCCAAATCACCAGGGAAATTGCCTAATCTTGTCTTTGTTCTCCTCAGTCTTTGCCCAAGACATTATGTATCATGAGATGTATCATCAATGTTTATATAGAATTACCTGATTCTAGACCTCTGATAGGAAAATAAAGAAAATAGATTATGTAGAATAACTTTCCCCAAAGTTGTCATCCAGATCTACTGGACCTGCTAAGAACACCCTGTGGCTCCAATATAAAAAGTTAGTTGAGTAACATTTCTACATCTAATATGGCATTATTTCACATTCATTACATTGCAAAGGATATGAGTATAATGCCTAAGAATAGCCTTCCTTAACTTGAGTATATTTACATGCAGACCCATTTACATGGTTGTAAGTCAAGGGCTACCTAAATTCATTACATATGAATATTTGAATAGCTAAAGGACTCCTTTTACCCAATTATATTTGCCTGCCCTAGTCTGGCAGGAAAGGTGTATTGCAGCTCCATCTGCTAAGAAATTCCAACTGAAAGGTCCCAGGAGACAAGCCTTTTCTGCCATACAGAACCTCATCCTACCTCAAGATCAGCCCCAATCATAGTGACTTTCTAGAAATCAAAATGTAGCTTTTTTTCAAAAGATCAGGAGACACACACACACACACCCCTGATAACAGAGAGTCTACAAATTTATTGCACCATATCTAAGATTCTCATGCATTCTTTCTAGAGATAGTGAAGGAAAGTTTGTGTTTCGTCTACTAGGCATTTTTAAAAACAATTAATTTATTTTCTCTGTATTTTAACTATAATTGAGCATTTTTTCTATTTTCTTTATGCCATTGTTTTGAGTAGTGTTTGTAATAGAAAGTAGAGTATTCAATTATTAAATCAATAGGAATATATTGCTCATAACTTAGCACAGAAGCCCATAAATATTTCAGTTGAGCATATGTATTTGTCACCACATGCACAATGTTTTCAGACATATTCCTAGCAGTCTGTTTTATTAAATCACAATGATGGTTTTAAGGATTTTCTTAAATGCAATATTCCTTATCACATTACTTTATTAGCAGTTCAATGCATACATATCACAAAACTAAAGAAATATTTAAATTATAATCAATCATTAATTCATTAAGCTGCCTTTTTATATTCACATACTCTACAGCAGCTGTGTTAAACTCAATTTCATTGAGGGCCGCATCAGGGTTGTGTTTGACCTTGGCGAACTGGAGTAGGTGTGGCCAGATCCATATCACTTGTGTGATCAAATGCCACTTTTGCTAGTAGTTTGTTTTGCTAGCACTCTGCCAGCAAAAACGAAGCTTGTGAGGGCCGTGTGTGGCCTCCCAAGCTCCATTTTCAGCTATGACAGCCTCCTGCAGCGCTCCACCAGCGAAAACAGAGCTTGTGAGGGCTGAACATTCAGTTTTCAGCTGCAAATGCCTCCTGCAACCCTCTGCCAGCGAAAACCGAGTCCAGGAGGGCCATAAACAAGTGCTAGAAAAACAAAATGTGATCCTCATAAGCTCTGTTTTCACTGGCAGAGGCACCGTGGGCAGATCCTTCGCTGTTTCGAGGACAGCCCCGTGGGCCAGATCTAAGCACCCAGCGGGCTGGATCTAGCCCATGGGCCTTGAGTTTGACACCCCTTCTCTACAGAGTAAGTTCTGCTAAATTCAGTGGGGCTTAATTCTTAGGAAACATGCAGTATGTATTTGTAAATATGTTTATAAATTAAGGCGCTCATAGATTATTTCCAATATTAACAGCATGGACTCATATATATAATAGAAGTCCCCTTCTTGTACTTCCCCTCTTATACCTCCTATGCCTCTAACTCTTTGGAGTGACTCTTAGAACTATTTTGTTCTTCTAGTTATAAAAGGCTCATTAGATTACCCTTTTCATTTTTAGATGACAAATGTCAAGTACCTTAGAAAAAAAACTTGTTGGATAACTTACTGTTATTAGCATGTGAATGAAAATGGCTTGTTATTATAAAAGAGCTTCTCTGCTGTTTTATAAATGTGTCTATTAAAATTAAGTCGAAAGGAATATGTATCCAATTCTAATATCATGCAATATTGGAATCTTTCTCTTATCTGCCACCCAGTGGCGGGTTTCAAATTTTTTAGAACGTATTCTGTAGGTGTGGCCTGTTTTGAGGGAATGGCTTGACCAGCATGTGACCAGGTGGGAGTGGCTTGCCAGTCATGTGACTGGGTGGGAGTGGCTTGGAGGTCATGTGACTGGCTGGGGTGGCTTGGCGGTCATGTGACTGGCTGGGCGTCACAACTTGTAAATTGGGTTGAAACTCACTAAACAAAGCTTTTGCTTAGCAACCAAAATTTGGGGCTCAATTGTGGTCATGAGTTCTTTTTCTTTCCTGGTGAAATAGTGGTTATTTTGAACTGGTGACGGAAAAGGAGGAAGTGAGGGCCAATATTTTTTATCTCCTGTATCCATGCAATATAAAGGCATTATTGCAGGTGCGTCATTTGTCTGGATAAAAAGAACAGCTTGAGAGGAACAGAGATAGGTAGGTAGGTAGGTAGATAGGTAAAGACAGATAATGATTGATAGATAGATAGATTGATAGATAGATAGATAGATAGATAGATAGATAGATAGATAGATGATTGATAGATAGATAGATAGATAGATAGATAGATAGATAGATAGATAGATAGATAGATAGATAGATAGATAGATAGATAGATGGAAGGAAAGAAGTTCCATCTACTGAATCCATTTTTCAGGGTGGGAAATATTCTTTGAAATTTTGCAATGAATCCAAATGGACCCCAAAATACCTTTGATATTTACAGGCTGAACACCATTCACAATCTTTAATATGTCAACATTATAGAAAAATTAGCTGCTATAGTCCATCATCTTACATCCAGAAAGGATCCTGAGATCAATTAAATTTCCCCAAAGAGTCTATCCTTCCTTCCCTCTCTCTCTCTCTCTCTCTCTCTCTCTCTCTCTCTCTCTCTCTCTCTCTCTCTCTCTCTCTCTCTCACACACACACACACACACACACACACACACACACTCTCACACACACACACACACACACCTGATCTGGGCACATAGATGGTGGCGGTGGTGGTAGAGCTTGCTTTAGCTCTCCGCCATTCCAGGAACTGCACTACACCAGGGAGTTCTGCGTGAATGCACCCGGAAACAGTGGTGGTTGGGGGAAAGCTTGCCTTGGCTCTCTGCCATCCCAGAACTATGCCACACTGGGGAGTTCTCCTGCATGGATGCACCTGAGAGCAGCAGCTGTAGTGGCGGCGGCAGAGCACACCCTGCCTTTGGGGGCCGTTCTCCAAGATGAATCAACCACAATGGGGATTTTTTTGCAGATGCTCCCATGCTCAGTGGCAGGAAGACTTGGTGCCTGTTCCTTCAATTGGTGGGCCCTTCAAGCAGGAACCGAATCGGCCATGGGGCAGGCAGGGGCTTCTGATGACCTTCCACCCCGGCAGCTGCCACGTCACATTGCAGGCGCCCAGGGAAGCCTCGATCCCCATCTTCCTGCCGCCTCCAGCCCCCACCTCTGCTGGGCAGCCGCTCCTTCGCATCCCATTGCTCCTTTCTCCTGGAAACCCTTCCTGGCTGGGAGCGACCTTCTGGCCCAGAGAGTTCAGTGGCGATGGGGAAATGGAGGCTTCTTTGCCAACCTCCCAGCTGGCAAAACAGACATTTTCACAGCGGCGGCTGAAGCACAATCCTAGCTCTCCCTTTCCCAAGCAGGTCCCATTGCTGCTGGAGCCGCTTCTTGCCATTGCCACAGCACAGGATTCAGCAAAGGCGGCTCCAGCAGCAATGGGGCATGTTTGGGGAAGGGAGAGCCAGAACTGACTGCCTGGGATTGTGCTTTAGCTGCTGGTGGAAAATGTTTGTTTTGCCAGATGGGAGGCTGGCAAAGAAGCCTCCATTTCTCCGTTGCCACCAAACGGTCCATGTCCTATCCCTATGGATTGACACTGCAGGAGGGAAGGAAAGAAGCCACTGTTCGGAAGAACCTTCCCTCCTCCTCCAGAGAGCCCATGCCGGGAGACAGGAAAGAGACGGGCTGGTTTGAAAGTGGGCGAGCGGGTGGTTTGGGGCCAGTGCCTCCTTTGCTCATTTGGGCAGGTGGAGAAAGGAGGCGTGTGATAAAGCACACCCATCACGAAGGGCGAAAAGAAGCACCTTGGCTATCGCGCAGCTCTTCTTTCTTTGCCCACCCGAACAAGCGAAAGAGGCACTGCCGCCTGCCCACCCGTGTTCAGCCTGGGTGCCTGCAAGGGGATACGTGTTCAAACCAGACTGCCTCCTCTCTCCCCACATGGGCACTCTGAAGAGAGAGGGAAGTCTCTCCCAAGCCCTGCTTCCCTTACCTCGCTGTGCAGTTCCGGGACTGCGGGATATTCTTTTTTTCGCCAGTATGGGTCATAGCCTCAACCCCTGCCTTCCTGTCGCCTCCAGTCTAGCCCTGCACAATCTCCCCACCACCCCACCAACCTGAGGGCACTCCCAGCTGCAATTTGCATTCTGCTAGCGATCCTTCCTCGCTGCGCCCCCAGAATGGTCATATGGCAGTGGTTCATGGGCTGCTGACCCAGGGCCCGCCCGGATGCCCAGAGAGGAAGGATCGGCAAGAGAAAGCCAACTGCTGCCGGCAATGGGGCACAAAGGAGCACCCCCTCAGCAGCTGCCGTATCCCCTTGCAGGCACCCAGGCTGACCTCAATGTCCTGCCTCCCTGCCGCCTCCAGCTCCGCGCAACCTCCCCATCAACCCAATGGCCTCGGAACACTCTGGTGGATGGCCACTCCTTTGCATCCTGTTGCCGGCTGTAGCCATATCTGTGCAGGTGCTGCATCCCCAGAGCAGTCACATGGCAGTGCACGTCGGCTGCTGAACATCCCAGGGCCCACCAGGTTGCTTCTGCAGTAGGCAGGCAAACAGGCAGCATTGCCCCCCCTCCCCAGCCACCTGCAGCTCGGAGCCTCAGCTGGGCGGGCAAATCAAGTGGGTGAGGGGGCAAGCATGGTGTGGACAGGTGGGGCGGGCAAGCGAGGGGCAACCAGGCAGGCAGAGGGGAGCGAGCTGGGTAGCAGACCAGTGGAGGGAGCATTCTGGTACGGGGCCTCCAGAAGTTCAGATATGGGAAGGCACGCTAAATTCCACCAACCGGAATGCTCGTACCAATACGTACCAGCTGAAACCCAGCCCTGTTGCCACGCTCACATTTAGACTCGATTCCAACACTTTAGTTGCACAGCCAAAGGAATAGGATATGGGAAACTGGGAAGGCCACAATATTTAATTTTATGTCACTAACCAAAAATCCAAAAGGACAAATATTGAATATTATTGAATATATTGAATATAGAATATTATTATTACCTTAACCAATTAATATAAATAATAATATTCTGCACTAAACAGTGTTACTTTTTCCTCTTTTTAGCGATTTAACTCTTTGATAACAAAACCAATTGTGATAGATATTACTTACAAAACAGTTCTGTAATCTTGGAAGCTAGATCAGTTTTAAGAGCACAGAATTGTATTACAGTTGCTTAGATAATTAGAGTAACTACTACTTTTGGTTCAATAATTGTATATAGGATAGCAACATTATAGAAATCAATCACCCATCAAAATAAAAACAAACTAGTTTACATAAAGTTATATTTTATTTTCCTTTACTCCAGCATTTTCAACCTCCAAATATGAACTATTTAATATAGTGTTTTCCTGAGCTATCTGAACTGGGATTGCTTTTTAAAATTAATATAGAAATAAAAAATAATAATTACAAGATTTTTTAAGTAATAAGTACATTTTCTACTAAAACGTTGACTTCAAGTATCACCTTGTCCTTTTCTATATACTTGCAATACACTGCTTATCTCAGATACCTATGTGTAACTAGTCTATAGTTTCCAGTATTCCCTTTTCAAACAATGAAACAACATTAGCTATTTTCCAATCATCATCATCTATTAAACCTATATGCTATGTAACTTTAAATATTTTTTGCATATGCCAAGAGATGTAGTTACACTTAAACAATTCCGTTCAAAGTTACAGTGTTCAAAGTGATCATTTAAAGTTGCAATGGCACTGAAAAAAGTGACATGACCAATTTTCACACTTATGACCGTTGCAACCTCCCCATGGTCATGTGATTCAAATTCAGATGCTTGGCAACTGATTCATATTTATGATGGTTGCAGTATCCTGGGGTCATGTGTTCACCTTTTGTGATCTCATTATAAGCAAAGTTAATGGCGAAGCCAAATGATGAAGTTTACTTAACAACTGCAATGATTCACTTAATAATCATGGCATGAAAACTCGTAAAATGGGGAAAAATACACTTAACAAATTTCTTACTTAGCAACATAAATTTTGGGCTCAGTTGTGGTCATAAATAGAGGACTACCTGTACTATTGACTCGCAAGCTAGATAGTATTGTACGCTTTGACTTTCAATACAGATTTTTTAAAATATCCCCTACGTTTCTATCCCATATGTGAACTGGTCTATGTTTACATTAATGAATATACAACTGTTGAAACAATAGTTTCCAAAGAATGAATGTTAAGTGTTGTGTGAAATTGGAAGGGGTTGTCAAGAGTTATACCACTAAGTTTTAGGCCCAGTACAGCCCAATGTATTGATAAATGATTTCAATGAGTGATTAGAAAATAAGATTATCACATCTGCAGATGACATGACTGTTAAAAGAACAAACTTCAGAGAACTAGATTTAAGAAACTCTACAGCAATAAGCAGTAAACAGCAACATTAATTTCAACAAGAGATAAATGTAAGTTTGTATTTGATAGGAAAATTCTAAAGGCAAGGGGATCAGGTAGCAGTACTTCCAAAAAGGAACCCATTTCCCTTCTGGATCATCAGCAAACAAGATGATGCAGCTACAAAAATAGTGCGCTTCAACAAGAGCATGAGATACATTTTGCATGAAGAACAAAACACAGCTAGACAGTATATTCAAGTATCTGAAGGGCTTTTTACAGAAGATGGGCAGACTTGTTCAAGACAGATAAAATAAGAAATAATAGACTTAAATTATAAGTAATTACATTTTGGTGGACAGTACAGAGAAACAGAAATAGCTGTTTCATAATGGAATTGACTATTTCAGGAGCAACATTATGGAAATCTAGATTCTGATAAAAAAAAATACAGTATTATACAATGCTAACAGCATTTTAGAATATCTACTTTGAAAAAGCAACATTGTTTGGAAAGCTTTCATGTGAGTTTCTATATGGCATCTATTATTTTATGTTTCTATTGCTTTGTTGTATGGTTTTACTATCATTATTTGTTAAAATCTGTTTGTTTTGTAGAGTTGTGGAAATTTTAAATTGCTCTATTTATAGTTTACACAAGCATCGCAGAATGACAGGATGGAAATATATTAAACAAACCAACGAATGTGGAGAAGGGAAAAGCATTGATATTTTCTTCCTTCGGGGGAAGGTAAGTACATTTAGAAACTTTATAACCTCATTCTTTCTTTTCTGTATTATGATATAAAACACAAACCATTTTTACAGTTGCTTCTTAATTTCTAAAAATTAAGTAATGATTTTTTAAAAATTCAACTGTAACTGAACTACCTTATTCAGAATCCAATCTTCTACTTTGTTAAAAAAACTGAATTCACTTATCAAACTTTTATCTCTTAATCTACATACTGTAAAAACCTAAACCTAAAACCTATATACTATAAAAATCATGCAATATTTTTCAATGTATTTTTATTAAGCTGTATAATCAGAACATATTTAATCACCAGATTCCAAAATCTTCATATATTTTCTTATCAAGCAAAAATCTAGAAGTAGTTTCCAGGTAAAAAGTCAAATTATCACTTTTAATAAAAGCCGTCAATTTTGCCATCGTAGCCAACAATTAATTTCATACAATATTGTTCAATGATTAGCAAATACATAATTATCAGCATGTTAGTTGTGAGATTTTTCAAAACATATCACTTGTCAGCAGAATTTTTTTAAGAATATTATTACATTTCAAAAAATATAGGTTAAACTATAAAATTACAATAAAAGAGGGAAGGGGAAAAACAATGAGGAAAACTGAAACCACAATTTGATGGATAACTTTTATTAAAATAAGGGATCTTATTCATATATACAATAATTGCTGCAAGACAGGCAAAGAGCGAGGTGGCTATACAAACTATCACAATGGAAGGAAGGATTGTGAAATTAATGTAGTTGGCTGAGATGGAAACAGGGACTGCTTTGATTAAAGGTGATAATTTAACTTTCTACATAGAAACAACTTTTAGACTTTGACTTCATAAAGAAAAAATGATGTTTTGATTTTGGAATCTGATAATATGTTCTGATTCTCCAGCTTAATAGACATACTTTTTATCTTAGATTGTTGTGTATTTGTTTAATCTGAAAATAGAGGATGTTTTGTTTTGGTGTGGAAATATCTAGTAATATGTGTTACTTTTTTTGGAAGTGTTAAAATGATGCATTTGTAGGTTATATATTTTATTCAGATCATGATATACAGTGTTGCTGTTATTATTTGTATATGTCTCTATATTTACTTTTATATCTTTATTTTGTTAAACTAAACAAGAATATTTTATTATATATTTGTATGTGTATTGAAGAGTTTGAAGTAACTTTTCTATTTTTATTATTCTTTTTGTCAGCAGAAATTGTGCAATTACAACATTACTTTTGATATCTTGTGAAGAAATAGAATCAAAAATTACACAAATAGAGAAAAGTAACATACCTGTCGAACAAAACTGTTTGAGGTAGTGTCAGAAGATGTACTGCCATCTGAGCCTTTAAATCTGTTTTTCCTTCTTGCACCTTTGCCATAAGACTGTTAAAAGAAAAAATTAATTGGTATCATTTTATTTGGCATTAAGATTGAATATACTCTGTACACTTTAATCATGAATACTTATTTTGTTTATGCATTCAAGTTTAATTTAATAAAAATATTTTAACTTTGCATATATTCAATATTTTTAAAAAAGCAAAAAGCATAATTTTTGCATTATTTAATGGAATCTTGTATATAAGATTTTCTAACTAATAATTATTAACAAAAAGCACAGCTACATTGAAAAACTATCAAATTTGCATATGCCGTATCATGTTTTAACAAGAAGTACAGGGTTATGCAGAATTCAGAAATAGAATTTCAAGAAATTCCTTCTTTATTGTTAGACAAATACAGCAAATGCCTTTTACTTCTGCATGAGAAATTATCTATTTTACCATTATCTGAAGCCATGGTTTGTTTGTTTATTCATTATTATATAAACCAATTAGCTATACTGGGGGGAAAAAACACCTGTATTTTTAATTTGGTTTCTATTTAACAGGGTAGTCCTTTTTTGTATTTACTTGTTTTTCTATATACAAACATAAAATGGATACAATGTTGTAAATGCCATTATTGCATTCTCTCATATTTCACATTTTTTCAGGTATAGGTTTGCTAAGATGTATTGTAACAGTGATCCTAAATTATTTTCCGACCATACACACACGATAGATAGATGATAGGATAGATAGATAGATGATAGATAGATAGATAGATAGATAGATAGATAGATAGATAGATAGATAGATAATATAGATAGATAGATAGATAGATAGATAGATAGATAGATAGATAGATAGATAGATAGATAGATAGATATAGATATAGATATAGATATAGATATAGATATAGATATAGATAAAACGTTGCCAAGACAATCTCAATCTTACACGGGAAAAGACCCGAATACAACAAGACCAGCATGCATTTTCTCTTTACAATTTACTTTAACATTATTTTCTCTTCATCACCTCTTTTTTAGACCTCACTATAATTACATTAGTCTGAAAACCAATCAGAATGATGACTAAAGTAATGTTTCCACATTTCACTCTTATCTATTAGATAGAAAGCAACATTTTAAGGTGCTCTAATATGACAATAAAATCCAATTAAGGTTCAAACCTGTTTCCTATAAGTAATGGGTTATCAGATTAAATGCATAACTTTGGCAAAGTTTTTGGCTTGTGAATTTCATCAAGGAGCCTTTCTTTAGGGATTTTCAAATATTGCAATAATATAATCCTCAAGAATAATCAATAAATGTCTGGGGCTGTCATTCTATGAATAACAATAATTTATTTGGGATTAGGATTGATAAACAAACTCTTTTCTTGAGACTTCCCTATGAAGATAAACATATTTCATTTTATATGACATAGTAGTTTCTCTAGAACAAGCAATAGTTGAAAAAAAGTATTGCTTATTGTAAATTATTTTTCTTTGCAGGTTCCTATTTGTTGGCAGATCAGCTTTAAAATAAACAATAATCCTTCACAAATTGTTCATGCCCCTCACAAGGATTGTGACCCCAACTTTAGAAGCCTTGCTCTATATAATTCAGACATTGGGAATTTCATCCTTCTGCATTAAGGAAATACGTAAACATTTGGGAGAAATTTAATTATTTTTGTGCTTTCCACTGCCATATCTACCTTGCTTCCTAAGCAGTAATATAGACATTCTGTTATATTGTTTTTTATTATAATTTATCACACACTATTATATGTGGCTCATATCAGGTTTTCTTTAATTTTAATTCTTTAATTTTAATTTTGCATTTAAATCCACAATTACAAAATAAAACTCCACCTAAACCCATAATTAATCTGTAATTTAAAATAATATACATGTTTCCATTATACTGTTCTATTTGGGGAAAGTTGTAGCTCAACAATAAGGCTCATGATTTGCATACAAAAGATTTTAGATCTAATCTAAAGTATATTCAGCTAAAACATAGTTGCTTATACAGTCCTTGGCATGTTCATACAAGGATTCTACTCTCTATGAAGCTGTAAAGAGTTTCACATTTCTGTAAGACCCCAACGCTGACTGAATTTGGCATCTGAACTGATGTACTGAGAGCTAAACCACATACCTAAGAATCTTTCTTATTATACAATGAAACTTTCCAGGTCTAATGAACATTCTGTCTCTTTATAAAAGAATCTAATGTCTCTCCTCTCATTTTCAGTGCGCTTCAGACAGCTTTGCAGGTTCTAAGGGAATGCTGTCTTGATTAGCAAAGAAGAAAACTAATATACAACGTGACAGGCTGCTTCAAGGTGAAAACACCTTATAATGAGCTCCAGTTCCTCCAGCTCAGAATGTATTTTGTAAGAAGTTATACTGTTCTTCAAGGAAGCTCATCCCATGGTTATAGTAATTGGGAAATGTGCCTGGGTGCAAAACTGATGATGCTAATGCTAATTCTATAAGTCTTTATTAGATTTTTTAATACAAAGGGAATGATAGCTTATTAGCTAGATGGCTTCATCAACATCTGATTTTCTTTCTTTTTTTCATAATGAAAACATGAAGAGGACAAGTTAAAATGGAAATAGAACAGAGGGTGTTATTTTGCAGCTAAACCATACTTGAAAGGTAGCACTAGAAACATACTTTGTTTTCTTTTTGTATGAAATATTTGTTGCTCCAGAACTAGCAATATTTGAGAACATACTGTTGGATAAAATATTTTACTTAGCAGGCTCCTATTTGTTGGCTAGAGGCAGAACTCTACTCATGCTTCCAGGATGTTCTCAATATTCTGAAGTCTGGTAAAAGAAAGGTAGTGGGAAGTTAGCCAATTGACAGGTCCATTTCAAACTGTTTTTGAGACATGGTGAGAGGAAAGGGCATGTGTAAGTGCCTCATGAAGAGCTACCGTCTGTCAGAGGAAACAATGATGTGTCAGCAACAGGGCTATACTCCTAATAGACAGCAATAATTCAACCTTGAACAAGTAATTCAAAAGAGCACTGAAAGTACCATTTTATAATGCTATGTGAATTCCTCTGTATCACTTGCTTATGCAGATCAATTTCTTCTTGCTGAGGGTTCTTTAAATCCAGCTCTATGAATGGAATCCTATTCCAGTTTTCTTTCATACTTGTATTGATTTCCATTAGCAAAATCAGGAAATAATTCCTCTCATTTCTGCAGTTCCCCAGATTCTCCAGCCTCTCTCTCTCTCATTCCCTCCAATTCCAGTAGCATTAAAGAATCTTTAAAAAAGAAAGAGTCTAGGAAAACTACATTGTGATATGTTATTATTACAAGTTTCCTAAATTACTAAGAAGTATCCTTTGAAATAGATCTCAAAAGTGCTAAGGAAACTAGTATTAATATTAAAACTTTATTCTAAGCAAACCAGGCATATGCACTGGAAAACGAAGTGTGTATATTATATGCCCTTCCAGTTACCCAATATATTCTTCCAGCTATTCTAGGACTGAATTGACATAAGCCATGATTTAACCAGTTTATTGAACTATAATTGGCTATATAAAACACACTAAGTACTAAATCATGTTTTCCAAATCATGAGTCAATTCATATAAGGCAAAAATTAACCAAACCATATTATGGTTTTATAAAATGCATGAACCAAATGTACTTTCAGACTTGGTTCTGAAAATATGTATCTTGGAAAAAAATATTGTATGCCTAAGCAAGTGATGTATATGTAGTTCAAAAAAGTGCAAATCTATGCATATTTAAATCATGATTTGTTGAACAAGCTGCAATACATGGCTCACATATCTTAAGTTAAAATCAAACCAAGCTTCATTTCATGTATTCATAGAAAAACATTTTTTCTTGAATTTTAGCAGATAATGATAAAAACACCAGGCTTTTTGTGGGGAAGAGGGGAATCCAATTGTACTTAAAGCATTAAAGCAATTTATTTTTATTCAATATGTTTCAAGGTTCTGTACAATAATTATAACAATTATACAATTATATAATGCAACAGTCTGCAGGACTGTATAAATAACAATGCAATTTATATGAAATGAATGGATTTTTTTAAAAAAAGTTAGTTGCTCACTGGTAATTTCATTTAAAGGATTCCAGAAAGAGGGGAAAACAGGACCCAAATGGTATACATAATTTTTCAAGAAATAGGAATTAAAAAGGCATGACAATATGTAAACGTTCAAAAGGTTACTTAAACCAGAAAATGGTTTAAGACTAAACTTGGTATCAACAAGAAATACATATAAGGGACAAATTAAAGGACTACATCTATTTAAAAAAAAATAAGTCCAAACCTCAAATTCTAAAATCATTAGGACTATAATTATGCAAAAATGAAAATGAATAAGGATAAGAATCTATGTGTGACAGGGTGCATAATGAATGAAAGCAATTTTTTAAAAGGACATTGCTCATTTGGTGACATATCACAATCAACTTGTAAAATATATGAGTTAAAAAAGAAACATTACGGCTGACACTAATTATGTAAAAGGAGAGGTGAGGAAGAGATGGCAGACAGCACTAACAAAACAGTATGAAAATAGTCTGCAATATACAGCTACATATTTTCTGACTCATAAAAATATAAAAATCTGCATTACAATAAAGGAAATTCAGAGCTAATTTATAGAATGGCATAAACAACAAGTGACACAGAATATTTGTTAAGTCTGAAAGCCTTCTATGAAAACAAGGTCTTCCTTTCCTTATCACATTTTATGATACATCCAGAAAACTGGATATTTTCATTCAGAAAAGAATGTAAATATCTTCTCAAAACTCAAAGTGGATGCAAAGAAAATATGTGCATCCAGCAAAACTCTTCAGTGAAACTGGACACAAGTACTTTTTTGTTATTTTTAGGTCAGGATTTAAAAATGGTACAGAAATTCAAAGCAGTCACTAAATGAATAGTCAAAGAGATTCAGAACTCTTTTACCCCCCTAAAAACTATTTTCAAAGGGAATTATTTTACTTATGTGGCAAAAGGCACTTGGAAATATGCAAAGCAGGTCAAGACCTAAAAACAACCACAAGTATTCAGTAGACTCCCTGTCCTTATGCAAAAACTTTTAAAATCAATGACAGCATATAAATATTATTAAAAATTACAGAATGTCAAACCCCTTTAACTTTCCATTCCCATACATATAAAGATTTAGCTCACATGCAGCATTCTGGACAGAACTTAGAAACAAAATTTATAATTTATATACAGGTAATTCTCAACTTATGATCACAATTGGTATCAAAATTTATATTAAGCAAGACAGTTCTAAAATTAACTTTGCATCATTTTATGACCTTTCTTACCATAGTTGTTAAGTAAATCACTGCAGTTATTAAGTTGGTAACAAGGTTGCTAAGTGAATGTGGCTTTCCCATTGACGTTGCTTGTCAGAAGGTCGCCTACCTTCTGACCGCAGGACATTGCAACCCACATCAATATAAACTAGTTGCCAAGCATCTAAATTTTGATCACATGACCACAGGAATGCTATAACATTAGTGTGAAAAACGGTCATGTCACTTTTTCAGTGCCATTGTAACTTTGAACAACTGTTATAAGTTCAGGACTATCTGTACCATATATTTTTAGCTTAACAACAATTACATATTTGTCTTCTACATCCTATTGTAAAGGAACTGATTAATGGAGCAGCTACAGAACATAGCTAATCAAAGTTGATACCAAAACTAAAGCACAATTAGTACTTGCTACTTGGGACTACTTGGAAATTTTAGGCTGCACTGTGTAATTGAAAAACATTGCAGCAAGGAACAATAGCAACCATTTTCATGCAGTTGCCAAAACAATTCACAGATGTGGTTATAAATTCAAGGGTATTTTTTCTCTTGGCATATGGTAAGGATGTTATCTTTTAAGACAATTTGAAAGCTGACTAAGTTAATTATGGTTAATACTTGCAGGGAAAGCCACCTGAAAATTCCAGATCTATTTAAAAGAAAGTTTAAAAAGTGGCAGTCTAGTTCCTTGATGAGATTAAAAAATAAAACAGGCTATATGAATGCAATCGCCCCAGCATAGCTTCAATTGTGTCAAACCCTATTGGCCAAAATTTGGCTGTAATTCTCCAACATTCAATTTTGCAAACCTACTAAGTTCAAGCTCTGAAGAATTTCCTCAGGCACTCAACATACTATGACTACATAAGCATTAGTATTGCAAATTAGCTTGAAGCTATAGTAAACCTCTGACTGCCCTGTCAGTATGAAATTGTAATTCTTATACCCATAGTAATTTAAACCTGTTGCTGCTGCTGCTGCCTTCCTGTCCCATATTTCTAAAGTTGCTCTATACTTTATAGCCTTGAAACTGTACAGTTGTTGCTTCTATCCTAAGTGGTATTAATGCTATCTCTGATCAATGTTACTTTATAAGATTAATGAGATTCAGTGTTTAATATAGATCATTGATCAGTTGCTGGCATTATGTACTATCCAAGTGACCCGCAATAGTCACAGACTGCAATTAAATTCAAGTATTATTTTCTCCTCTCTGCTTTCAAAAGGTTTATCTAGGACTACTTTTAGAAATGCAGAAAAGCTGTTCAGAAATTTCAAAACAAATAGATAAATTAATCATAAATTAGATAGATAGAAGTAGATTTTCAGATATTGCTGAACAACTGTCAGCATCCCTCACTGTTGTCTACATTTCTTGAGCGCCAACTACAACTTAGAGATATACAATCTACAATCAGTAATTAATTGTCATTTTCTATGACAATTTCTGTCATTAAAATTAGCAAGGTCCATAACCATTTATGTCATTGTGGAAAACTATTTTTTCATTCCTGAGGGGAAAAAATCAGTTTCTTATCAGTTATTTAAACATCACAGAATTACTTTGAAGTAATGGAATGAAAATGCTTTTCAGTTTCAGTAAAAGCACAATGTTCTTCAGCAAAAATGTAAGTGATAAATGAGACAGATTGTGTAATGAACTGATTTATTGTCAAGTTTCCCTTATAGCTTTTCTGATTGCTGGTGGGCATCCATTCACTTGGCCACCTCATGACAGATGGGGTAACTTTGTCAGTTTCATGGAGAACAAACAATAATTTGTGTAATAAGAATTATCAAAACTTTAGAAAATTATTTACAAAGCATTCTATTGACAATGCCTTGTAATCTGATCCTAATTGAAAAGGAAAAAAAAGCAATTCTATTCATCAACTGCATAAGTTTTATTTAACTTTAAGTCTAGCAGGAAAAAGTTCACCTATGAAAAAACTGATCAAATAATACAAGGAAGAAATTGTAATTTAATATTTTATATTCATCTTTTCTATTCATATCAGAACACTTTAGAGAAAAATAAACTATAGGTACAGAGATAGATAGATAGATAGATAGATAGATAGATAGATAGATAGATAGATAGATGATAGATAGATAGATAGATAGATGCATGCATGCATGCATGCATACATACATACATACACACACAAACACACAAACACACCACACACAAACAAAATTATAGGAAAAGTTAACATACTAAATAAAAGCACAGTAAATCTTGCTTGAGCAAAAGATACATTGTAACTGTAATCCCATTTATTACACACAAAAGGATGTAACTATTTATAAATGAGCTTACTCTGCTAGAAAAATAAGTACAGCCAGAGTAGTTTGATGGAAATGCTCAGCATTTTAATCATTTATTAGTGAAACAAAATGTTCTTTCAGAAGACCTCTTAGCTGCATTATTAGAACTACCTTACTTATGGTCATATATTACATAATTTTAAATCTGAGAAGAGTTTGTTGAGGTTTGGGATACTTTATTTTTGCAACGGTAAGTATATAGTAAGTTATTAATTTCCACTAAAATATGTAGTGTGTTAAAAGTTAATCACAGAATAGAGTAAGAACACTTCATGTACAAGATAAACTAATGTACTATCATGAAACATTGTAATATTTAAAATATAATTAAAATATGCAGATGAAAATTAAATGGAACTTATTAGCATGAACTATGTTTTTGCAAATTTGACCATGCAGTTGGTAAGAAATACTTAGAAATTTGCACACATGTAGCTCCCTTTCCAAGAGAAATAATAGGTAAGGAAATAAAAAAGGAATCTGAAAGCACATAGATTTCTCTTGCATACATTTATCTTACTTCAAGTTCAAAAAGGATACACTTTCCTGTCAAATGCAGAGTTGCCCAATCACTGAATAAAAGAGCAATTAAAGCACTGGGTGTCATCATACTGCATAGAAAGCAGCAGGTAGCAAATTGCTAGAGCATGACAAACAATGGAGTTACTAAGTAAGACATTCATGGCAACACATTTCTATATGAATACTTTCTAAGGATGGATCTAATTATCCAGCTGTGTATTTTCGTACTTCCCATTAAAATTTTGCACAATTACAAAGAATTAGAGAAGCTTTGTCCTTACATTACTTTTTGAAAATAAAAAAACACATCCACTTGTCTCTTTCTGTGTAACAGATAGTTTAAGGAATTGATAATTTCTAGTATCTATGTTGAACACATTACAAATCTTATCAGCTAATGTCCAAAAATTGTGTTTAATTGAAAAAGTAATATACATGCTACAGCTCTTTCCAGCATGTACTCATATGGAAAAGCATGTGTTTTCTTGGTGTAGTACATAAAACAGTTGCCCATTTCCATCAGTTTGGTAGATTTGGATCTTTTGAACTATATGCATTTCACTAAAACAAAAACTTGCTTTTAAGTTAATATGACAGGGTCTGAGCAAGTCTAAGTTCTCTTACATATCTAAAGGCAAACATTATTTAAGAAAATGCAAATCATCCTGGCCTAATCCATAAATATATGCATGTATTTTATTTCTCAACAGTGATTACTGTACAACTTTGCACAAAGGTAAAAAATAGAAATTTTGTCTTTGACAGAACATTCCAACATGCCAGTCATCACCTGGTTTTCAAATCAAGAATGTGTGAAATTAAAAAAAAAAGTAGTATCCTCTCAGAATCCTCTCAGAATCTGGGAAAGTTATTGTTTCTTTACTGCCACTTGAATACATTCTTCTAAGCAATCTGGGATTTGTGTTCATGAGTCTATTTATTACCAAGTCTTGTTAGCAAAGAATGCCAGAATTAAAAAGCCAAGAATCTTGCAACAAGATTAAAGAATATATTATCGCATATTGTAATTCTTGCAGCTACTTAACATTACACTTCAATGCTGTGAACTACTATACACATTGGGACTTATTCCCAATATGGTATTCCTGTTAGATTTCAACCCAAAGCTCTAACAGACTTATTTGTTCAACAACTCGACAAGACTGTGGCTCTATAATGTAACAAATACTAAAATCACAGCTATCTCTGACATTGGCATACTGGTCAGAGTTGTTTAAATATCCTTGAGATCATCCTTGAAAACACCTTGGAACTAATGTCAAAATAACTTTGCTATTATTTCTATTTCTACACTTAGCCTTTTTAGAAACAGAGTTAGATTTTTTTTAAATTGTGTAACCTAGCCCCAAGTTATTTCTCAGTACTATTTTGTCCCACCCAACTTAATAACAATAATTCTGAGAAAGGATGTTATGTTCAGAAGCTATAAAAGAGCATTTGGGATAAACTTTTACTTATGTCTCACCGGGTGTGGTCAATTGGTCAATAACTTGCAGCTCTAGCTAGATAATTACCTCTAAGTTAGTTGGAGGTTGGAAAATGATAGGAAGATATTAAACATTTCCAGAGACTGAAGGCTGAAAGCACCTATGAAGTCAGCAGTGAAATGCACTAATGCAGATAACAGATTCACTTTAAAAAATATATGCAAGGAGAGTCTTGTTTTTGTTGCAGAACATTGAAACGGTCTTTAGAAATGGCAAGATTAGCCACATATGACTGTCAGATGATGATTTCTTTACCCAGTTCATCACTGGATAAATAACATTTGGTCAGGTTCACCCAACACATTATAATTGGTTGGCAAACAGCCACGTCTGGATTCGCACAACCTGCCCAACCCACAATCCAGGAATGTACCTTGTGGCTTTGTGTAACCTGTACCCGAACAATTCGTCTCGCCTTAGCAAACAGAACCAAGGCTTGGTCAAGTGGCCTAAGGTGGTGGGTTCGCCCAACACGAGGGGGTGGTTACTTTGCGGTGGCTCCGTGTTTCGCGGCAATTCGGCCACCTCCACGCACGTGCTAGCGGCTCCTCGTGGGTGCCCCTCGCCGTGGCTTTCCCACGCTCCCAAGTCGTACCTGCAGTGCCGTAACGAGCGCCGGGGGATTCTCCAGGAAGTCCATCTGCATCTCTTGCGCCGCCGCCGCTACTTCTGTGACAGGAGGCGATTTGGATAGGTCACTTTGGACCATTGGAGAAAGGAAGGGATCTATTCCAAGAAGAAGCGCTTCTGTGAAGCAATTGCAAAGGATTCCCCGCCACCCCCACTCCCGAGGTTGTTGCCGATTCTCCTGCTCCTCGAGGAAAGCTTTGCTAATCCCTCAGGGTCGGGCCATTTTGAAATGTTTCATTTGCTTCGCCTCCTTTAGGCTGACCGACGGAGGAGACGGCGAAGGAAAGGAGAGGGCGGTGGTTACAAAAAGGGAGAGGGAGGGGAGAGGAAAGGCTCTGGGTTGTCGTCCAGCGGCCCCGCCTCGCCCTAAAGCCTAAAAGAAGCGCGGCTCCAGCTTGGAAGAACTGCTACTACGGCTGAGGGGGAGGAGACAGGGAGGCGCCTGAGGGAAGCAGAAAGGGACAACCGAGACCCTTTTCTCTGTTACACATACACACACACACACATACACACACCGCCTCCCCCTCCCCCCATACACACACACCCAAGCAATAGAGTGGGAATGAAGCAGCGCTTCGAGGGTAGCCCTGAATTGACGGCTTGGCGGTTTTCTTTCTAAAATAAAGTTAGGCGAGGAGCCGCGACCAGCATCTTTCCTTCTTGGCTTGCCGCAGGGGCCTAAATAGGCAGGGGTAAACCGCTCAAGAGGCCTGCCTGGAGGTCTACTCGTGGAGCCTCCCCTTCGATTCCTTGTCGAGGGGGCGTGTGTAGACTTGGGGAAGACCGCAGCGGTTCTTGCCGCCGCCCCCGCTGGCCTTTTTTGGGCGCTGTTGGGAGGATGGAACCCACCCGATGCGAGGAGAGACCCAGTGATGGGGGGGGGGTTGCTTTCACTTAAAAAGAACAGTTTGGGGGCAGATTTTGATCGATTTTGACCTGAAGCGCGATGTCTGAATTCATGTTATTGCACAAAGCTGATGAAATGACCCGAACACCTCATACGTTGTATGAACAATCTGTAGGGTAGCCAAAGGATGTGTTTTCACTTATTTTCCACGTTTGCACCATTAAGGCTGGTCTCTCAGCAGAACGTAGAGCATTAAATTTTAGGTAGCCTCCCCAAAATTGAAGACTTCCATAATACACCAGAGATGGTATTCAGCAGATTCTGACCAGTTCTGGAGAACCGGTAACAGAAATTTTGAATAATTTGGAGGACAGGTAAATACCACCTCTGATTGGGGTCCTGCTCCCATCTATTTTACAGTGGAATTGAGGGAGGGGTTACGCATTGGTTTTGTCACAGCCTGATTGGTCCATAGACTGAGGGAAATTTCTTTAATATTCCTGTTTTCCCATTGGCTTCCAGTTTCCTCTCAGTCTTTTGGTCTAAGCACTGCTTTGGCTCTTAGGTAGGAAAATATAAATTCTTAAATTGACTAGATCTTTTAAATTACTAATTGATTCGCTTGATTGCATATTTTAAAATTCCAAATTAAACTAGCTGCAGCTCCAGGGGCAGTCCTTTCTGCTTCGCGCGTCTTAGGAGAACCCCTTGGGATACAATCCTCCTAATCCGCAGTCCACGAGTCCAGTTCTGATTCCCGGGCCAGCGGAGGTGACGGGTTTCAAGCGCAGCGTTCGGGAGCTTTGCTGCGAGCCGCGTTTAATTTATACGGAACGCAGAGAGTCGCGTGCGCCGCCCTCCACTAGTTAGGTTACTGCCTTTGCTGCGCCGTTCCAAGTAAAAGGGACCGCGGAAATCGGGAAGCGAGCCACAGTCTTTTAAAAACACAGCTCCGGCCGCGCTATTACCCGGGCAGCGTGATTGAAGGTTCTTGCGGCCACTTGAGAGCTCTGACAGCCATTTGCAGACCCCGGCAGCCAGTTTAAAGACTCTGGTGGCCATTTTGTGGGCACCTCGTGCAAGGACTGCTAAGGCACTGCACGATCGCCGTGGCCTCCTGCATCGTGATCGAACCCATCAGGCCATCAGCCGGTTCATCAACCACAAGCTCCCGCAGGCCCAGGCACCAGTGGAAACTACAGGGACCTTTGGCTGTAGACAAGTGAGTGCTGCAATGACAACTAGACCCGAGCCCACTCAGGCCCTACCAGAGGCCACTATTGAAGGCACAGACAACCAGGCTGACAGACCCAGAACTAGGGCCGTGGCCTCCAAGCCTATGGCAGGTCAGCGCCCATCTAGAGCCGCCACAAGGAATGAACTTAGAAGGCAGAAGGCTATAGAAAAGACCATAGCCAGGACAGAAAAGCAGCCCCAAGCCAGCAGGTCAAGATCTCCTATCAGGCCCTCATCCAACCATTCAGGATCCTCTCCCCCAGAGGCTTCAGTCCTTCTTCGCCTTCAGTCTCCCCTTCTATATCCCATAGATTCTCCGAGCAAGGAATGTCCCCTTCTCCCTCTATGTCACCAAGAGCAGTCAGGGTGGAGGAGGCGGACCCCTTGGAGGGATCTTCCAGGGCATTCCACTCCAGAAATATCTGCAGGATAAAATTGCTCAAATCCGGAAGGATTGGGTCCCTTTCAGTGGTCTAGTGGAGACGTCCACGGCGAGTCTTGAGAGACCAGTCTGGGAGGAGTTTGACTTGGTTGCCATCGAGGATTTGGACAGAATGCGTGGACGACTGCGACCTACCACATGTTTACTGGACCCGTGCCCCTCCTGGCTTGTACTGGCATCCTGGGAGGTTACACGTGACTGGCTCCTGGGCCTAGTGAACGCTTCGTTGGGTGAGGGGTCTCTTCCGGCCGCCTTGAAAGAGGCGGTGGTGAGACCTTTGCTCAAGAAGCCTTCCCTGGACCCTACGGAGCTGGCCAATTATCGTCCTGTCTCCAACCTTCCCTTTTTGGCGAAGGTTGTAGAGAGTGTGGTGGCTTATCAGTTTCCACGACATCTGGAGGAAAATGATTATCTAGACCCGCGCCAGTCCGGCTTTCGCCCCGGGCACAGCACAGAGACGGCCTTGGTCGCGTTGGTGGATGATCTCTGGAGGGCCAGAGATAGGGGTTGTTCCTCTATCCTGGTCCTATTAGATCTCTCGGCAGCTTTTGATACCATCGACCATGGTATCCTGTTGCACCGACTGGAGGGGTTGGGGGTTCGGGGCACCGTTTTGTGGTGGTTCGGCTCCTACCTTTCCGGCCGGACGCAACGTGTGTTGGCAGGGGAGCAGAGGTCGACCCCAAGCCCCCTTACTTGTGGGGTGCCACAGGGGTCGGTCCTCTCGCCACTCCTGTTCAACACATATATGAAGCCGCTGGGTGAGATCATTCGTGGTTTCGGGGTGGGATATCATCTGTACGCTGATGATACTCAGCTGTACATTTCCACCCCGAACCACCCCAACGAGGCCGTCGAAGTGATGTCCCGGTGTGTGGAAGCCGTACGGGTCTGGATGGATGACAACCGACTCAAGCTCAACCCCTCCAAGACGGAGTGGCTGTGGGTTCCGGCCCCCGGGTTCAACCAGTTACTTCCATCTCTGGCCATCGGGGGCGTACAACTGGCCCCCGTGGAGCGGGCGCGCAATTTGGGCGTCCTCCTGGATGCCCGGCTGTCCATGGATGACCATGTGACAGCCGTGGCAAGGGGGGCGTTCCACCAGGTTCGCCTGGTGCGCCAATTGCGCCCCCTATTGGACCGGGATGCCTTACGCACAGTCACTCATGCGCTGGTGACGTCTCGCCTCGACTACTGCAACGCTCTCTACATGGGGCTTCCCTTGAAATGCACTCAGAGACTACAGTTGGTCCAGAATGCGGCCGCGCGGGTGATTATGGGGAGTACAAGGTACTCCCATGTGACACCTCTCCTGCACGAGCTGCACTGGCTTCCTGTGGTCTATCGGGTGCATTTCAAGGTTTTGATAACGATCTTTAAAGCGCTCCATGGCACAGGACCTAGCTACTTGCGGGATCGTATCCTGCCCCATACATCCCTGCGACCAATTCGCTCGCACAGAGAGGGACTTCTTCAGGTGCCGTCCACCAGACAGTGTCGGGGGGCGGCGCCTAGGAGCAGAGCCTTCTCTGTGGCAGGCCCAGCCCTGTGGAATGACCTCCCCCCGGATATCAGGACTACCTCCGACCTCCGCTCCTTCCGTTTATTTATTTATTTATTTCTTGGATTTCTAGACCGCCCCCTCTCCCAAAAAGGGACTCGTGCAAAGCTCAAGACCCACCTTTTCCAAGTAGCTGGCCTGGCTCAACCATAGTTTGATCATATCGCTCCTGACGGGTTTTTAATTTTGTAATTTTTACTTAGGGGATTTTAAATTGCAGTCTTAATTCTATTTCCATTTATCTGTCTACGTCCTCCACGTATACGTCTATGTTTATGTGTATGTACTGTCTATATTTGTATTTTATGTGTTTTTATTGTACGCCGCCCCGAGTCCTTCTGGAGAGGGTGCGGCTAACAAATAAAATATTACTATTATTATTATTATTATTATTATTATTATTATTATTATTATTATTATTATTATTATTATTATTATTATTATTATTAATTATTATTCCTCTGTAGGGTTAGCCCCATAGGATCCTCCTTTATCAGGCCCATTGCAGGACCTGGATCTCCTGCCCGAAAGTATTAGGAGACTCATTTCCTCGGCCATCTCACGAGGCATCGCCAGCATGGCCCAGAGAGACAGGGTTTCTCAGACTGGCAGACCCCCAGGGGGACACATGCAACAACATCCCAGATCCCCTTCCCCCTCTATGGTCAGCGAAGGCTCCATTCTGGGGGAGAACAACCACTATGACATGGGCCTTTCAGAGGATGAGGATTCAGTTCCTCCAGATCCCCCCGCCTTTCCGGGGCTGTTTCCACCAGCCATGTTTAAACCTCTGTTGCACAAGGCCAGAAAAACCACTAAGATTGGAACCGGGGATCTGATGGTTCCTCAACTTGAGACCCCAACCTGGCCATGTTTTCTAACACTGCGACGAACAAGGAAGAAATTCCTGCTCCTCCCCTGTTCCTAGAGGTAGTAAAAAACCAATGGCTCATCCTTCTACCTTCTCTAATCCGGGCAGCAGGGATCACTGCTTCTACAACGTAGAGCAGGTGTTTGCTCAGGCCCTGCAATTACTAACTATCGACACCCCAGTGGCAGCCCTGATCACCTCCTCTCTCGTATGCCGCTGATAAGATGAAGCCGGAGGACAAGCGGGCAGAACTTACCTTACGTAAGAATTCTAACGCCTCCACCTAGGCGATCAAGTCAGCAGTGGCAGCCTCTTACTTTAACCGCATGACCGTCATGTGGCTCAGGCAAGTCTAGGATCGCATACTGATCCAGGATGAGCACCTGCATCAAGATATAACAAAGATTATAGCCGCCACTTAATTTTCTGCCGACACAACCCTGGATGCTGTTAAATTTGCCTCCAGCGCCCTAGCCATGTCATCCTCCATCGCGGGGGCGGGGGGGAAGGTTCCCTCTCCCTTTCTCACCTTCCCCTCATTTCTCACCTTCCCCTCTCTACATGGGGCTCCCTTTGAGATGCACCCGAAGGCTGCAGCTGGTTCAGAATGCGTCCGCGCGGGCAGTCTCGGCAGTCTCTGGCTATTCCCACGTAACACCTCTCCTGCGCGGGCTACACTGGCTGCCTGTGGCTTTTCGGGTGTGTTTCAAGGTGTTGACCATCATTTTTAAGGCGCTCCATGGCACAGGACCTAGTTATTTGCGGGATCGTATCCTGCCCCATACATCCCTTCTGCCGATTTGCTCACACAGAGAGGGACTCCTCCGGGTGCCGTCCACTAGGCTGTGCCAGCGGGCGACGCCTAGGGGAAGGGCCTTCTCTGTGATGGGCCCGACCCTCTGGAATGACCTTCCCCCCGACATTAGAATGACTACGGATCTTCGCTCCTTCCGTCAGAAACTTAAAACCCATCTATTCCAGCTAGCCGGCTTGGCCTAATTCCATCTTCCCACCGCAGTTTTATTTCTAAATTTTTAGGATTGGTTTTAGGGTCTGTTTTTAATGTTTTTAATTTTTATAAATTCGTACAGGGGTTGTTTAATTTGATTTTTAGCTATGTATATGATTGTTTGTATGTTTTTTAAATTTATTCCTGTACACCGCCCCGAGTCCCTCCGCGGAGAGGGGGCGGTCTAGAAATTTAATAAATTAAATTAATTAATTAAAATTAAAAAACCTTCTAAAGGGAGCAGCTAATCTCAGGCCTCCTCCCTTACATAGATTCCCAACCTGGGACCTGCCTCTTGTCCTTAATGCCCTAACTTTGACCCCGTTTGAGCCCCTCCGTATGGTTTCCCTTCATTTACTTTCCATCAAGGTGGCATTCCTGATCGCAGTTACATCAGCCAGGAGTATTTCGGAACTGGGCGCCCTGTCATCCAGGGACGACCTCTGTCAATTCCACTAGGATAGGGTGATCCTTTGACTGGACCCCACCTTTCTCCCGAAGGTGAACACTCTATTCCACAGGGCGCAGGAAATAATTTTCCCAATTTTTGCCCCACTCCCTCACCCGACAGAAAGCGCCTCTGGCACCATCTGGATGTCCACCGTGCTTACACATCTACCTCAGGCGGACGGCGGGTGTCCGCAGGTCAGAGGCTCTCTTTGTCTCCTTTCAGCCAGGTTCCCTTGGAGCCAGGGTGTCCTTGGCCACCATCGGCCGGTGGCTACGTCAGGCCATAGTCATGGCCTATGTAGCATCTGTTCAGGCCGCCCATCAAGGATTACAGCCCATTCCACCCGAAGTGCCACTACCACTGCAGCGTGGGCCACTAGGGCCCCTTTCGAGGACATTTGCTGAGCGGCCGCTTGGGCATCCCCGACTCCCTTTATCCATCACTACCGACTTGACGCATTTGCCTCAGCAGAAGCGTCCTTTGGATGTAGAGTCCTACAGCGGGTGGCAGCTGTCCCTCCCCTGGGGACCTAGACCCCCCCTGGGACTAAGCTTGGGTATGTCCCATGTGTAACCCCTCCCTTGATTCCACTGGAAGAAGAATGTTGGTCTTACCTGAACGTTTCTTTTCAGTGGAATAGAGGGAGGGGGTTATGACCCTCCCTAGTTAGTATAAAGAGTTAATATAGATAGAGGCCAGGGGGAGGTCCGGGAGGTCCTTTGGTCTTGTGTTTTTTGGCACAGGTGTAGTCCGTCAACATCGAGGAAACTGGGAGCCAATGGAAAAGCAGGAATATTAAATAAATTTTCCTCAGTCTATGGACCAATCAGGCTGTGACAAATTCCACGCGTAACCAAGTTGCTTCCCAAGTCCCAGCTGATAGGGAATGGGGATTTTGCAGTAACATGCCCACCAAGCTATGCCATGCCCACAGAACCAGTAGTAAAAAAAATTGAATCCCACCAGTGGAACACACAATATGAATATAAAATCTGATGATCTTTTCTTGTTGCTTTAAAAAAAATTCTATAATTTTGGAAAACACCTACAAATTCAGTTATGCGGTAATAAATAACCACTAACTAGATACTGAAAGTCACAAAAAGGAACCATAGAAGCTGATAATATAGGTAGTCCTCAACGTAGGATGACAATTGGGACCATAATTTCCATTGTAAGTAAGTAATTAAGTGAGTTGTGTCAATTTTATGACCTTTTTGCCATAGTTAAGTGAATCATTGAGGTTGTTAGGTAGATCACATAGTCGTTAGGTAAAGCCTCCTTCTCAAATTGACTTTTCTTGTTGGGAGCCACCTAGGAAAGTCACAAGTAGCAATCATAATCTCCAGATACTGCAGTTGCCATAAATACATGCTGGTTGCCAAGTGCTTACATTTTGATCATGGGAATGCTGCAATGGTTGTAAGTGTGAGGACCAGTTATATCACTTTTAATGAGGTTGTAACTGAATGGTCATTAAATTAATGGTTGTAAGTTAATAATTCTCTATTACTGAAATAAAAGAAAGTACTGATAGGAATTAGTGAGTCGTGTGAATATTGGCTTATCAAATTTGTACTTGGAAAGGCAGTAACAATGCACTTGGTGTGCCAGGAACCAACTCAAGGGTTAAAAGGTTGCCATATGATAACAATGGGAGAACAATGTCTTAGAAAAGAAAAAAAATATTCAGAGCTGAAAGTGTTTAAAAATAAAGTTCAAAAATTTGAAGAAGAAGAAGAAGAAAAAAAGACTCCCCTTTTTAAAATTACAAGATAAACCAAACCACAGCAAACACCAGAATATGAGTTTGCCTAGAACACCAGGTAGTGTTGCACTGAGCACAAAACAACATAGAACAATTATAATGAACCTGATAAAATGTGGGGCTAAAATGTGATAGGTAAATTCAGTGTGTTATATATTCCAACAAGATTGATTACTTGATACTCCATGTTGTATAAGCCCAACAACTGAGTTAAAATTATGATAGACTGAACTGTAGTATAATTCCCTTAACCATGACTTACTATACTGCGTGAATGCAGCCTGCCTGATGCTCTTACCTAAGGTTGCTTTCTATCTCTGAGCTCCTGTCTCTTTGACATATTTATTTAATTATTTATTTAAAAATACATGTCCACGCATCCTAAAATCAGGAATCTGAGCAAAATTTACAACATGGTGAAGAGTTAGCCTCCTGATTTGTTACATTAGCCATGCACTTTCAACAGAGCGTCTATAGTATCTGAAGCATTGCAGGACAAAAAGAATGTATTTTTCTTATGAAGATTGTCAAATGAATATAATGGTGGAAGTTGTAAATGTTGTAAGCAAAATCCACAATCTTCCCAGCTCCAGCTGACCATGAAGGATTGCCGTGAGGTTATGGCATATATTTTCATACTAGTAGAATTATTAATAATTCAATTTTCAACGGAAGCCACTTAATATTCCTTTTTCTACCCAAAGTTCATAATTGGTGGGATTGGTCCAAAATAGAATCTTGTCTATGGTCTGCCAACTATGTTCACAGAACATACAAACTAGCCCTTATTTGTTAAACTTAGAGTGATTAGTTTATGAATCAATGTGTCAGATGGAGCCAGAAAATTGAGTAAACCAAGTTAATAATGAGGTAATATATTATGTGAACATACCACAAAGGATGAGTAAACAGCTGTCTCTTGCTCATTCATTCTATCTCAGTAGTCAAGCACATTTTTCTTGTGTGGCCTGAAGAAAGCACAAGGAGTAAATGGAGATGCAAGGTTATGAACTAATGGAGAGACAGCAATCGATAAAGAGCCAAGAGATTTATGTACATCCATCCCAAAGGTGCTTTTCCAAAAGGCAACTGGACTTCCTAGATTTTTTTTCTTGAAATTGTTCTGCTTCCTATTCAAAAAGCTTCTTCAGTTCTAACCAAAGAAGTTTCTTGGGCGAGAAGCTAAATGTTTTCAAGGGGGAAAAAACACAAACAAACAAATAACCCTAAGATAGTATAATTGCCTTTTGGAAAAGCACCTTTGGGACTACCATGACTTGGATGATTGAGAATCTACAATCTATAATAGGATACATAATGTTCATTGAATAATCTTACTATTTTTAGTGTACCTTGTTAAGGCTACCATATCTATACTGTACTGCAAGACTCCAATGACCAGACAATGGCAGAAAAAGCATACTATAAATCCTTGTTCATTGCTGCCTACTCTGTCTATCCAGAATTTGCATCCCAAATGTTGTAATTCTGTTTAATATGATTCCACATATTTAATCATATCTTAGCTAACTTAGCTCAAGAGTTACAAATAACTTTCTTGATTTTCAGCTTTAGCTGAACAGTTACAAATAACTTTCTTGATTTTCAGCTTTATCTGGAGATGCCAAGAAATTGTATCTGGGTCATTTTATTTAAAACCATATGTTCTGGGATCAACCATAAACTCACCATTTACTCACCCAGTTCCTATTATGCAGCCACATATTTGCTAGTCTAATTATGTTGGCAAGCATAGAGCTATTCCAACTCTAAACTTGGCACCATAATAGTACCCATCTTTGCTTTAGAATCTTTCAGTCATTTTATCTACTATACTGTAGAATGAGTTTGTTATTCTATCTTGGGATGCATTAAGAAATTAATGTAATACAGATGACTAAATGATTACATTTTTAAGAATGTTGATATTTTTGTTCATATATTAAAATATATGATGTTATATAATGATACTACATATACTTGCTCTTATTTCCTTATACTGTATGGTATTTTCCAGTTCAGTTCCATTGCTCATTTTTCCTATAATGTGCCAGTAACTTTGAAGGTATTATTTTTACTTTTTTTCAGCAATGGATATGACAGCAGTTTTAAAAGTTTTGTTGACTTCTGAGATACACATTCCTAAATGCAGAATAAAGTAGTATGAAACATGGCCAAATTACTTGTGTATTTTATGTTCATTCTTACCGGATATATATTTGACCTACAGTGAGAGGTATTTGATACATTCAATATGCCATTGTATGATGCAACTGTATAAAGAAATAGTCAGAAGGGAGTAGTCAGAAGGGAAGAATGCAAAGCAGACATACAAAGATGGATTTTATCATCATTCATCATCTCTAAACAATGAATCTTATAAAATGCAGTTACTGTCCTTCAGGTATTTTCAAACATCTAAGAATATTGCAAGCTTAAGTTATAAAACTGGGTTGAAGAAGTATCCAATGTTTTATTAAATTAAGCTGTTGTTTAATATTAATTAACTACAGATTTTAAATTTGCCTTTCCTAACCTTGTACCCTTTAGATTTTTAATATTAAACTGATATTTAATCTGATCTAAAACTAGTATAAGGTTTAATCTAGTCTTCTCTAATTTTGTCCCAATATACGCAGAGAACATTCCAATTTGCAGATTAGACTACGCTAAAGTGTTAAGTGGTATCAGTAAGCATGCGATAGGAAATCAGCTAGTTTTGGTTCATTCATAAACCAAAGTTAGAAATTATCTAAGCTATTGACTATATGTCACATTACCTACCATTAATAAGGCACATATATTTATTTATTATTTTAATTTACCATTTGTTCATGATGACGCTGATTGATTTACAGTCTTCTCTTAAAGAATTTTTTTTAAAAAACAAACCCCTTCCATAACGAATAATTTAAAATTTCTAAAAGCTACGAGTAATAAAAGAAAAATACACAAATCATAGCTGTCAGTGCATTACAATTTACCAAGATGCTTTTCTCCTGAATTAGATGGAAAGCCAGATTGTAACTGCTTAAATCAGAAGAGAAAAGGTAGATTGTATCTCCCTAGGGTCAACTGAAAATGCTGTATAGAATACCCTTTTCCTTGAGATTTGATAAGTCCTGATCCTACTATCCTTCTAAAGCAAGTATCTCCAACCCCTGGTCAGTGTACCAGCACTGCCCTGTGTCCAGCCAGCAACCAGTCCACACAAATAAGCAAAATCCAATCCCTGAGATCCAGGCAGCATGCAAAACCATGCCCCTTCTGGTCCATGGAAAAATCTTTCTCCATGGAACTGGTCCCTGGTGCCCAAAAGGTTGGGGACTGCTGTTCTAAAAAAACACTTAAACCTGATTGTACCCTGGCGTTGGGATAGATGAGGTCAGGGTGGGAATGTTGGTGCATCAGAGAAGTATGGTTACAACATCAGTTTTTTCTATTTCTCTGATTGTTTGTATATCACTTTATTGATTATATATATATAGTATCCCAAACAATTTTATAATGGTTGACTAACTGTTACTTCCTTGTTGTTATTTTTCTTTTTGTTATTTGTTAACCTTATTGTACCATGGGACTACTCTAGGCATATTACAACAATAAAAGGAAAGAAATGAAAAGAGTGTAAACAGAAGTAAGATAATAGGACAATAAAATAAACAGTGTAAAAGAACATGAGAAACACTATATAATTTCCAAAAAAGATCTCCTTCCTTCCCTCCCTCCCTCCCTCCCTCCCTCCCTTCCTCTTCCCTCCCTCCCTCCCTCTTCCCTCCCTTCCTCTGTGTGTGTGTGTTTGTGTGTGTGTGGTCTGCAATCAATCCAGCAACCACCTCTAGTGTGGAGCTCCCCCATTTAACCCCAGGCCAACTGGTGCAGTCAGATTTTTAGGCTGTTGTGGAAAAATAGAGTGTGGGGGATGATCTTACCTTAAAGGGTAAGATATGCCGAAGGGCAGGTACTGCAGCAGAGAAGACCCTACTTCTGGATCCCAACAAATGGAGTTCTTTGACTGACAAGATCTCAAGTAAGTCTGCCTGTCCCCATGAGTAGGACAGGATTATTCTAGCAGAATAAGGCAGTTCATCAGGTAGCCTGAATTATGGCATTAAGGGCTTTAAAGGTCATAACCAGAACCTTGAACTCCACTCAGAAGCAGAAGCAGTACCCAGTGAAGTTCTCAGAGTAGATGTGTGATATGGGCCATCTTAGAGGCCCCAAAGATAGCTCTTGCTGCTGCACTTTGCCCTATTTAAAGCTTCTAAAAGGATTTCAAGGGTAGCCCCATCTAGAGCATATTGCAATAATCCAGTTGAGAGACGACAAGAACTTGAATAATTAAGTGTGGAAAGATGATCCAAGAAAGGTCACAACTGGTGCACAAATTGGACCTGCGCAAAAGCTTTCCTAGTTACACTCACCGCCTGCTCTTCACGGATAACATCTTCAAGTTATTAAATATCATTTTTAATAATTATGAATTAATAATGTTTTAATTTAAAAAATGAAGTATTTTATGTCCACATTTACACCTACTTTTTTGGTGACAATTTCAGAAACTTTTCTCTTTGGAAACCAAAGGAGAAGATAAAATGAGCTACTGAGTTTAAGAAAATTCGGTATCTTTTTGCTACAATTTAATGGTCACTTGGATTTTTGTAGCCTGACTCTAATTAAATTTAAAATAATTCCCTCCTTTGGATCTCAATATGTGATAGTTGATCAAGTAAACAACTGCACTTTTCTGAGAAAAGAAGATACACTTAACAGCCTTGAAGGCTATGAGTTTAAATATAGTAATTAAAAATTAATGTCATGTATCTCAAGATTTCTATAAGATAGTCATTCTGAAATGACTTTGAAAGTTTCTATCATAATTTTTCAAACGTTTTTACAAATTTCTTCTCTGCTGTTAATGGTTTGGGGGAAATGAAGGAAAATATTTGGAAAATATGGACTTAGGCGCACCATTATCCATGAGTCAGTCTTCTCTCTATTCTGTTTAATATCTATCTGACATCTCTAGTGAAATTCATCTGTTGATTCAGGATGATGTATGTACAGTATGCTGACCTTACTCAATTATATATCTTAAACTTGGACCAAATATATAGACTTTCAGCACGAAATAGAAAAGAATGCATTTATGATTTATGGTTTTGCTGAATAGTCAAAATAGATTATAGACAAAGGAGAGTTATGTTGTAATCAGAAGAAATAAATTTATAAATTGTATTTATAACTTATGTAAAAAATATTGGAAACCACTAATTTGCACCTTTTTTCTTTCATTTCTATATTTTTACTTTTTTCCTCTTGCTTGCACATTTAGATTCCTCTTTGATTTCTTTCTTCTTCTGCAAAACTATTCCCCATTGCTTCTCCAGGTGCACATTCCACCACACATAACATACAGCATCTATTTTAACCAGTGTGCGTTCCAGATCCCGTTGCAACCAGTACAGTGCAATGGGGCCAGGCGTCCACCACATGAATGTGCACAGCAGACACACACGCACACGCAGCATGCACATGAGTACTTACTGCCTGCAATGCTCCACAACATCGCCACGATGCCTCCGCGATGCTCCAGCTGCTTGGTGGAGCGTTGCGCAGGCATCATACGCTCCGCATGCGTGCACAGAAGCCCTGAACAGCTCAAGGAACATGGGTGGGTAGGTGGGCCCTCCGGAGTACTGTACCAGAACGGTACCTGGTGCTCCCGGCAGGCTCCGGTATACCCGTATCGGGGCGTACTGGTCGTAACCCATCACTGATTTTAACCTTATTCAAATAAATCAAATTTAGATTACTTCCTTTTACTTCTAACAATCTTAATCTTTAGTTCATCTCAATAATGTAATAGAACATGATTTATTTTCATTTATTTTCTTTGAGCCATGGTGGCCCTGTGCTTAGAGTACAATACTGCACATTGTACACATCTGCTGACTGCCAGATGCCTGCAATTTGGCAATTCAACTCTTACCAGGCTCAAGTTTGACTCAGCCTTCCATCCTTCTGAGGTGGGTAAAATGAGGATACAGATTGTTGGGGGCAATGTGTTAACTCTGTAAACCACTTAGAGAGGGCTGTAAAGCACTGTGAAGTGGTATATAAGTCTAAGTGCTATTGCTATTTTTTCTCATAAGATTCTTCAAAACTTTTAACAACTCTCTTGAAAATCCTATAGAAAACCATCTCTCCTGTTGCCAGGCCTGTGGAACACTCCTCTCTCTGGAGGTGAAGCAGATTCCCACTCCCTTGGACTTCAGGAAAGGCATAAAAATATGGCTCTGCAGCCTTGCTTAGGGCTCACATAAGAGCATGCTGTCATGAGGTTGGCTGGTTAGTATCCTGAAGTCCTTCCCCATCTCTTAATTAATTTTGACAATTTTTGTCTTTAAAATTTTATATACTGTTTTATGCTTGTACTATTTTATTGTATGCTGAATTGGGATTTTCTTATAAATCAATTAGCAGTAATGTACTTCGGAGAGAAATTTATCAGGATGATCAGAGCAATATATTCTAGTCAGAGGGCAAAAATAATACTAAACGGGGAAGCAACAGAAGACTTCAGCATAACCAAAGGGGTAAGACAGCGATGCCCTCTATCCCCCCAGTTATTTATCCTCTCAATAGAAACATTGATGTTACAAATTAGACAGAACAAAGACATAAAGGGATTGAAAATTGGAACACAGGAATACAAAGTGCAGGTCTTTGCAGACGATCTAGCATTTATCATAGAGGAACCCCTTGAAACTGGACTAAAATTATTACAAGACATAAACCAATTCGGTAAAGTGGCAGGACTTAAAATAAATAAAGAGAAAACTAAAATATTAACTAAGAATTTAACCAAAAGACAAAATGAAGAGGAAGGAGAAACTGGGGATTTTGAGGGCCAAGAAAATTAAATTTTGGGGAATATGGCTATCGGTAAAATGTATTGCAATAAAAGAAGATAACTACAATAAATTGCTAGGGCAGATACAAAAACATTTGAATAATTGGACTAAACTACAGATATCACTAATTTGCAGAATCTCAACAATTAAAATGAATGTACTACCCAAACTACTTTATCTTTTCCAAACAATACCGATTAAATTAGATATTTTTTTTTTTTGTCAAACAACTAAATAAAGTGGTATCCAAATTTATCTGGTCAGGAAAAAAACTGCATATTAAATACAAATTTCTACAACATAGTAGAAACAAAGGGGGCTTTGGCCTCCCATATTGGGAGCTTTACTACCAGATAGCAGCACTAACATGGCTCAAGGACTGCATTCAACTAAAAAATCAAAGAATCCTTATGCTAGAAGGCCACGATCTCCAATTAGGCTGGCATAGCTTCCTTTGGGAGGGAAAGAATAAATCTAATTCCTACATCCAGAGACACATAGTAAGGGATGCCCTGTTTAAGGTCTGGGGAAAAAAATATTACGTGAAAATCCCAATCTGGTTATCAACGATGGAGGCAATGACATATCCATATACTATAGATCTCAGTAAAATGGTAAGATATGCAGAAGTCTTAGATGAAAAAGGAGAACTAAAATCAGAAAACTAAGATCTGAAAACACAAGGAATAAATATGGAATGGGCCCCTATTTACAAATTAAAACAAGATTTTAAAAAGATCGGGAGCAATACAGAATACGCGAGAAACAAATGGAATTGGATAAAATATTATTAGGAATGGGAGGAAAAATGATTACTATATTATATAATTTTCTCTTAAGATATAAAATGGAGGAAGAGACAGTAAAGGAGACAATGATTAGCTGGGGAAGAAATGTTGGCCATAATATAGAGTTATAAAAATGGGATAAACTATGGGAAATAAATTATAAATTTACGACGGCAGTAGCTTACAAAGAAAACCTCTATAAAATGTTTTATAGATGGCATTTGCCTCCAGCAAGATTGGCCAAAATGTACCCAAATTTATCTACCAAGTGTTGGAGATGCAGCCACAATCCTGGAACATTCTACCATATGTGGTGGATGTGCCCCATCACAAGGAAGTACTGGTGCAAAATTCGGAAATGGTTGGAAGAAATTACTGAGCGAAAAATAGAACTCAAACCAGAAGCATTCTTATTAGGACTACTAGACCAAAAAATGGATAAACAATCTC
The DNA here is from genome assembly GCF_964273705.1 of Natrix helvetica. Lineage (NCBI taxonomy): Eukaryota > Metazoa > Chordata > Lepidosauria > Squamata > Natricidae > Natrix > Natrix helvetica. The sequence goes on from NC_138554.1 coordinate 114,295,446, forward strand.
AATACATAATCATACACATACTCACTGCAGCCAGGATTGCTTTAGCACAAAACTGGAAAAAAATCAATACACCCGCAGATGAAACTATAATCAGAAAAATACTCAAATGTGCAGAAATAGACAAAATGACAATAGAACTAAAAAAAGAGAAAAATCAGACTTCTGTAAAGTATGGAATAAAATGTATAAGTGTCTAGAAATCAGAAGCCAAACCAGACAACATAAATATAATAATTAATATTATTATAAGTGTTAATACTACTATGGTTATATTATAGGACAAAGTTAAAGCAATAGGAAGACAATGCAGAATGGAGAATTATAAAAGCTAAGCAGGAAAGCTGATACAAAAGGCTGTAAAATTACTGTATATTGTTATGTATGTTTTGTGTTTTGTTCTTTCTTGTTGTGTTTTCTTTTACTGTTTTTAAAGATTAAAACATTCAATAAAAATTATTTTTTTAAAAATATGGCCCTGCAGCCTTGCTCAGGGCTCACATAGGAGCATGCAGTCATGAGGCTGGTTAAAATCCTAAAGTCCTTGCCCATCTCTTAATTAATTTTGACAATGTTTATCTTTTTAAAATTTTATATACTGTTTTATGGTTGTACTATTTTACTGTATGCTGCCTAGACTTACTCTATAAAGAAGATAGACAGTTCTTAAATATGATAAATAAATCAAAATAAATTCCAAAACCTTATTTAAATTTTTTCTGGTCTTTTAGTTCATATAACTCTGTAAAACCAAAATTATAATTATCCTTTTGACATTTATTCCTAACAAAGTTCTTAAAATTTTTAATTAAAATTTTATTTCAAGAAGGATTAAAGGAATATCATCTGGTTTTGTCAAACTTGTGGATCCAAAAGTTTCTCTAGTTGAAAAACAGTTAACAAGCAATTTCAGAAAATAAATAGAAAATTCAAACGTTGTATCTTTTCAAGGGTACTGATTATGGTTTGAGCAATAATGCTATTGTTCTTCTTTAGTACTGATTTCTGAGCCTCTAGGAAGATGTTGAATTGTATTGATAGATTATATTTTAAACAAATAATTTAGCAGTTTTTATATGTTAAAATTAGCTACAATCTATAAAAACTGGTAAACAGTTTCAGCAAATAAACAGCTCAAGTACTGTTGTGAAAATGTAAATATACAACTATTGATTTATATTTCCTTTGTCTAGTAATAAAATTAAAGCTGATATAATATCCATGTTTAAAATGGAAGGGGAAATTGTAAAAGAACAAATGATAAAATGGGCGCAGAACTTTGGCTATAATATTGAATTAGACAAATGGGAAAAATTTGGGGGGACAAACTTAAAAATGGCACTATCAGTTACATACAAGGAAAACCAATACAAAATGCTTTATAGATGGCACCTGGCACCAACAAGGTTAGCTAAAATCTCAACAAATACCTCTCCAAAATGTTGGAAATGCGAATCGATACACGGAACATATTACCATTTATGGTGGACCTGTGAGGAAGCTAAATTTTTTGGGAAAAAAGATCAAAAATTGGCTGGAGGCAATAACGGGTTAAAATAGAATGGAAACCTGAATTTTTTTTATTAGGAATAATGTCTGTGAAATACAAAAAAGAAATCCAGTGTTTAATACTACATATAATTACGGTGGCAAGGATTGCCTTTGCCCAGAAATGGAAAAACAAACTAACTCCAAGTGAAGATGAAATAATAAGAAGGTTATGGATTGTGCTGAAATGGACAAACTAACTAAAGAAATTCAGGGAAAAGAAGAATCAGAATTCTACCAGATATGGGATAAATGGTGTAGGTGGATGGAGGAAAGAAACAAGAATCAATGAAGGAATATAACAAAACTCAAAAATAATAGTTATGAGTAAAATAAGAAAGTTAAGAATGGTGAAACCCAAATGAAATACAATTGAATGGGAAATAATATAAGGTGAGCGGTATTGATTGATAATTGCTACTAGAAAGAACAGGAAGCTCCTGTTTGTATTGCATTGTGTAACTGTGTTGTAAGTTTTGTGTGTGTGTGTATTTTACATGTTTGTTAATAAAATTGAAAAAAAAAATCCATGTTTAAAATCTTTTAAGGCAGATGGATATTTCTCACTGAATAGGTTAATCCAGCTGGCTTTCAATATGACTACTTTCACTGTATACCAACAGTGATAAATTATACAAAAATTCTGAGATCCATGATTTTGCAAACTTTTGTCATCTAAATAAGCTGTTTCCAATCTGATCTCTCTCTGCTATATTTGGACTACATCTCTGAGAATTCCATCCAGCCTGACATATGGGAATTCTGAAAGCCGTAGACAAAACACAGACTGGAGAATGTATTTCATAAATTAGATAGACCTCTGATAAATCAAGTTCCTGCTTATTTATAAAGCTTAAATCCCAATATAGCTGGTTACCCTTGAACATGCTATTAGACTCCATGTCTGTTTACTCTATACTGTTTCATATATCATGAGACTGCCTTTTATGTTGAAGTTCAAATGCCATATTTAGATTTCATGGTTTAATTTCCATGAATTACAAGTAGTCTTTGAGATACGACTGACTGCCCATTACATCACATAGCAAAACAGTCATTAGATTAATCTGACATGTAACAATACTCCCATCACTGCTGTCTCCAGTGAAATTTAAAATAAAGATGCAGATTGTTGAGTGTTAGGTCCCTTTTGGGTGGGGGAGGCAATACAGGCTCAGGCACACCTGTCCTGATCCTCCCAAGGCCTCTTCCACTTCTAAGGCAATCCACGGTCCATTTCCTACATCTTGGGTGCCAACAGGCCTTTTCCCACTTCCACTTGTTCCTTCCAGGCCTTAGGCCTGATTTCCACGCATTATTCCAAACACCATTCTGCTCACTTATTTTTCCAAGAGGTCCATAACCTTCCACAGCAATGGAATGACTCTCATCTTTGTGTGGTTACCTGGCATGGTTCTAAAAGTAGTCATTATCTTGTCTCACCCATAAAATGGCAGCCAAACTACCACATGACTCAGAGACAAACTATTTTGTTCTGCTGCCTTAACAAGGTCTGCACACTGCAGCATTCAGAAGCTTCTGCAGCACAGTGCTGATCTCTCTCAGGTAGCAAAATGAAACAATTTTCTGACGGCCACAGAAAAGGCTGGAGAAAATGGTGGCCTCATACAAATGAGCAAGACAAAATGCTCAAAATTCGGATCACAACCCAGGGACACATTGCTTGCCCTCCTTACCATCATGAGGTCCAGAGAGCCTCAAAAGGTAAGTTTGGGGAGTTATGGCCTATGGGGAGGAAGCCCAAGTGCTGCAAAGTGCTGGTGAGATGGGATGGGGGAAAGGCAGGACCGTGCTGCATTGACCTTGTGGTGGGTCGTAAGAGTGAATGACCAAAGTTGCAACCAACTGAACTTTGAAATGAGGTCTTATGTAGCTTTTAGAGCTGGATCTTTCATAACGGCTAACACTTGATAAATGACTGTCATACCTCAAGGATTATCTGTATAGCACAGCAAGGGTTTTGTTGCTACCTTCAGTGCAATCAGTCCACTGAAATTCAGTTTCTTAAGAATCATTCGGGTTTTACTGATTTCATTGAGGTCTTCTAGTTATAAGATTAAGCTCTATTCTATGATCCTATATTTGATGTATTTTAATTATAATAAATGAGCCGTACTATATGTAAAAATAATATTTGTTCTGCTCAGTGATGCCCAGTGAATGCTACCAAGGAAAGTGTTAAAAGTAAAATAACATGCCTAGATATGCTATTGTGCACTTTTCCTCTACTCCCTTGTGGTGTCAGTGATAATCCCATAGTGTTTCTCTTCTCCATGATCACAAGCACACATATATCATGGCACAAGCAGTAAGCAGAGCAATAACAAAGGAAACATTATTTTTTGGCTTTCAGATGGCAAATATATCATTGTATTCTCTCCAAAATTGTAAACCTGATTTGGAGAGGTAGTAGGAGCTACCATAGACAAGGAAACCATGAAGGTATATAATTTATGAAAATACATTGCCAAGAACAATAATGGTGTCCTGGAAATCATGATTCAATTGTTGGTTTGAATGTAACTAATTTGCTTTAAAATAGTTAAGAATACTAAAATACCTTACTATTTTACTTACTGTATTTAAATATTGGATCAATAAAATAAAATGCAATTTCTATTTTAATTGAGATAATATTCAATAAACAATTTAAAGGTTTTGTTACAGCTCTGCATGATCCATATTAATGGCATACCAAATACTTTGAAATATTAGCTCAGCTGGAATCCTTTTCTTATCAGGATAATAACTCAGAGTCTATTCTCTTGTTACAGTGGGAGCATCTTCAATTAATATTACTCTCCGGTAGAAAAAAATGTTTGGGCTTCTATAGAAGTGCCTTCCATTTGAAATCTTGACTGTAATGGAATGAGAAATATAATCAGGAAAAATAAAGTTGTTGTGTTATTTGCTTTAAGTGTGCATGTTTTCAACTATAATTCATAATTAAAACACTGGAAGGGGAGGGGAATTTCCACTGGAACAAAATTCAAAGACTGTTCCCTCGATCTATGATAGTACATAACCTGTCAAATAGGCAATTGTAGCATATAAATTGAAAGCAAGGACAGTGATGATAATCTGGTAATCTTCCTGGAAAAACTGGCAATTAATCACAGTTTTGGAGTTTTTTACAGTATTAGCTAGCATAATTGCTATTTTGTTTCACCATAAAACAGCAGACAGCTTTGAGGTAAGGTATTCTAGTTTCCCACATTTCTCATACTACTTAGAAAGATGGGAAAGAATTAAAGTAAGCAAAAGGAATGCAAAGGCCACAGCATAAAAAAGCAGATGATGTGGCTGAAAAAACGATACAGTAACTATTATATTTGATGGATGGCAATGACTGAGGTGAGGCAAGGCCCGACTAACACGGCTTTATTAAACAGCTAACACAACAGCAACTCGAACCCAAGATAAAGAACAGTTCCTGCTTGACAGCAATTTATATGCAGGCAGTCCTGCGGTTAGCCAATCAGAGAACAGAGACTCTCCCATACTGGCACACACACGCGTCTCAACCAATGGCAAGCCTCGGAGATGAAGCCACGATTCCGAGGCTAGGACATAACACCTTTCTCCACCAGTCAGATACAAGCGTAATCTTGCAAATATGCAGGCCGCCTGCACATGCGGCCCGATCCTCTTGGCTTGGCTGGAACTGACGCCGTAGAAGGGGCAGGAGGAGGCTTCTCCAGGGGAACTGCCTGTGACTGTACTAACTCTCCACCCAGCGACTCTGGATGCAACTCTGGTGGCTCAGGTAAGTCTGGTGCCGGAACACCGAACTGCCGGGATGGGCAATGCTGAGTTTCAACGGTGGTGTCCAAAGTAACCGGGGAATCTATAGGCCCAACTGGGAAGAGATCAGCTGGCGTCGGTGTCAAGGCCATCCGCGGTCGCAGCTGATCAATGTAGCGGCGCCAAATGCGCCCATCACCTAGGCCAACCCTGAAAGAGCAGGGACCTGTTAATTTCAGAATGCGCCCTGGTAACCACCTCTGCTCACGCCCATGGTTCTGTGCAAAAACCAGATCCCCCATTTCGAAACCCCTGGCGGGGTTATCATTGACAATAGGTTTGTCATTGCAGTAGTTGGGGTGAAGTCGATCTAGGTTAGTCAGGAGGCAGCAGCCCATTAACAGCTCTACAGGGCTGTGGTTGGTTTGGGGACATGGGACATGGGACTGTGTGCTGCACTAACAGGTATCAGTCAATTCGGCCTGCCAATCTTTAACAGATCGCACTGTCCGTTCAGCCATGCCATTGCTGGAGGGATGGTAAGGGGCCACCAGAATGTGGCGGATACCATGACCTGCTAGAAACATCTGGAAAGATGCAGATGTCAGTTGGGTGCCATTATCTGACACCAGGACATCCGGGCACCCATAAGTCATGAACATCCTTTGCAACGCCCTAATTAGAGCCTCGGTAGTGGTCGATGATATTAGGATGACTTCCACCCACTTTCAGTATGCATCGACCACTACCAGGAACATCTGGTCGTGGAACGGCCCTGCAAAATCCACATGGATCCTAGCCCAGGGAGTCTTGGGGTCCTCCCATTTCGCGGGGGGAGCTGGCCTGGATTGCTGACATTCCTGACACCTAGTCACCCACTGCGCAATATCCTGATCCAAACCAGGCCACCACACGTAGCTCCGGCCAAGGGCCTTCATCCTCACTATCCCAGGATGCCCCTCGTGCCGACAGTGGAGGATAGGTTCCCGCAATTGAGGGGGAATGACCACCCTATGGCCCCACAGCAGGCACCCCCCTAGTACCGACAGTTCATGTTGCCTGTGTTTGAATGGCAGGAACTGTGAGGGAACTGGCATCTGCGGCCAACCCCTTACCCAGTCTAAAATCTGAGCCAAAGTATCGTCCCTAATTGAATGAGTGGCAACGTCTGTGGCTGTCAAGGGAACCGGGAGGTCCTCAATCAGTAAAACTAGGGGTCAGGATCCAGGTCATCCATGGAGGACAGCAGGGGGCAACGGCTTAGGGCAACAGCATTGCCCTTCCTGGGCGATAGACAAGTTTGTAATTGTAAGCAGCAAGGAAAATGGCCCAACAGGACATGCAAGGCGATAATATCACAGGAGTTTGTCTATCACCTGCTAGTAACCCCAATAAAGGCTTGTGGTCTGTCACTAGCTCAAAAAAAATGTCCGTGCAGGTAGTTGTGGAATCGTTTAATTCCAGCTACTGCTGCTAATGCCTCCTTGTCCAATTGGCTATAGTTGCGTTCTGGAGGGGACAGGGTCCTGGAAAAGTACACCAAGGGTGCCTCAGATCGATTAGGAAGCTTGTGGCTCAGGACAGCACCCACCCCAAAAGGACATGCATCACAAGTGAACATCAGGGGAAGGTGGCCACAATACTGGACGAGGATAGCGTTGGAAGTTAACAGGTCCTTGACAGCCATAAAAGCGGCTGCTTCCCTCTGACCCCACCCCCACATGGCCCCACTATCGAAAAGCCGATGCAGGGGTTCTGCAACAGATGCTTTATGGGGCAAAAAGACAAAATAAAAATTGAAGAGGCCAAGGAAAACTTGCAATTAGGCCTTATTGTTGGGTACAGCAGCCTGTTTAATGGCTGCAATTTTAGAGGAGGTTGGATGGATGCCTGTGGCATCAATCAGATACCCTAAGAATTCCACTTCATGTACCCCTATATGACATTTTGAAGGCTTAAGTTTCAACCCCACCTCCAGGAACTTTATAAGACGGCACGCAGCCACGGCATGAGTTCAGTGCTGTTTCTGGCAGAAATAAGCACACCATCAAAGTACAGGACAACCCCTGGAATGCCATGGAGCAATCACTCCATGAGGCTCTGGAAACTGACCCCAAACTGGAGCCGCCGGCATCTAAAAGCTCCCCTATGGGTGATGATGGTCTGTGCTTCCGCAGCACAGCCTCCACAGGGAGCTGCTGGTATGCTTGGGCAAGGTCCAGCTTGGCGAAAATGGAGCCCCACCCAATGTATGAAGCAGTTCCTGTACTACAGTGACAGGGTAGGGGTTGGATTGGAGACCCCTATTTATGGTACATTTAAAATCTCCACATAATCTAATGGACCCATCGGATTTCAGGGGAATCATGATGGGGGTCTCCCATTTGGAGTAATCTACGGGCTCTAAGACCACTTGAGCAACCAATTTGTCTAGTTCAGCGTCCACTTTCGGATGCAGGGCCATGAGGACCCTTCTGGGCTTGAGACGGATGGAAGCAATCTGAGGGTCCAAATTAAAACTAATGGGGCTTCCCTTATAGTTACCTAACGACCCATCCAAAACTACAGCAAACTCCTTCATCAGGCCTTCGAACTGATCATGGCCTGCCATTGCATGCACGCCAGCAACACTGATGCCCAGGGCATCGAACCAGTCTAAGCCTAGTAGACTGGGAAGGTTGCCCTGGACGACCATGAGAGGAAGCCTGCCCTTAAAACTTGGAGTGACCACTTGGAACTGGCCACTGCCAACTACTGGGATATAGTTTCCCTGATAGTCCCGCAACTTCATAAAACAATGTGACAGGCGTTTCTTGGCTAAGGAAGGCACCAAATGTTTGATAGTGGTCCAGGAGACAATAGACTTGGAGGAGCCAGTGTCCACCTCCACGTGGCAGGGCTTGCCCTCGAGCTGGACACTGAGGTAAATCTTCTTTCCTGACGTCACGTTGGCCTGGCTGGTCAGCAGAACGGCCTGCCACTGTTTGCGGAAAATTGTGAAACACTCCTCCGACGTATGATAATACCGTGGCTTTGGCTTGCGGTTATATGATCGGTCAGCTGGTTGACCCTGAGGGGGGGAGGATGGTGCCCAGCACACCTTAGCTAAATGTCCCTTCTTTTCACACTTGTGGCAAATAGCTGATTTGAAATGACACCAGGCACGGGCATGGTTCCCGCCACAACTAGCACAATGGCTCTGAGGTAAATTTTTCCATGATTGCCCCGCACCGCCACATGCTGTTTTGAGGCAGTCAACCTCAGCCTCATCAGCGTCGGACAAAGAATGTTTGTCCATCTCCCCATGATGAATAGGCACAGTCTTAGTAGATGATAATGTGGGCCCCTCTCAATCTTGGCAGAGGACTCATTGGACATCTCAGAGGCGCGAGCCTCATCCAACGCAGCTTGCAGGTTGAGCTCAGAACGGGCCAGCAAACACTGACACAGTCTTGAATTGGTCACCCTGCACACGAATTGCTGAAGTAAAGTCATCTAAATTAGGAAATTCACAGTGCAGTGCTGCAGCCCTGAGGGCAGCCACATACTGATTCACCAATTCCCCCTCCTTCTGAAGCCTTTGCTGGAACGCATAGTGCCTATGCGTCCCTATAGAGCTGGGGCGTAATGGTTCTGCAGTCTCATCAACAGGGTCTCCCATGAAAGAGACTGGACTGATTGCAGGGCAGCCAAAGCCCTGGCTGTCCTGAACATCTCATGTCCACATGCGTTCAGGAATTTAGCCCTCTTTCCCTCACTGGGCAGATTAGCCAGATAGTTTGCCTCGAGGAAGCATTCAAAATGATCAATGTAAGCCTCCCACGACTCTAATGCTGGCTCAAATGGGGAGAAGTTGCTCAAAGTGGCCATTCTGAGGGAGACACGATCTGAGGAGATTGCCTCAGCGATTAGCAGGGTATAACAATGAAAGTCTGCCTTACGTGACACACTCTTCCTAGGCCTCAGCAGGATCCCACCTTCGTCGCCAATATTATATTTGATGGGTGGCAATGACTGAGGGGAGGCAAGGCCCGACTAACATGGTTTTATTAAACAGCTAACACAACAGCAACTCAGAACCCAAGATAAAGAACAGTTCCTCCTTGACAGCAATTTATATGCAGGCAGTCCTGCGGTTAGCCAATCAGAGAACAGAGACTCTCCTGCTCTAGCACACACACGCATCTCAACCAATGGCAAGCCTCGGAGACCAAGCCATGACTCCGAGGCTAGGACATAACAGTAACCATTTCTATTAAGGGTTTTTCTCTGTTTTATATTGACCAGTTCTTCTGGAAGGCATCAATCTAACATTTATCCACTGATGGTGATTTCTAAAGCATCCATTCAACTCATACACAAATAGATTTCCTACCTGCTTATAAAAAAAACATTAGATGAGACAAATTGATTAACAGAAATATCAGAAAGATCCGGAAAAGAATGAAAAAGTCAAGATGGTAGTATCATTTTAACCATGTAATTAAAGTCCAAGCATTTTTTATGTATATCATAAGCTACAAGGCTTCAATCACAATGTTATAGTAACTGTCTTGATTGCAGGTTTTTTGAGAAGAAAGACCAGTTTCTGGTTTATTTTCGGAGTCTGTAAAGCAGTTATTAAAAGTGTATAGAATGTCTCTAGTATATCACAATTACAGCATTTTGTTTTAATTTTGCTTTGTCCTAAAAATTCAATATATAGTTTAATATGAACACAAATAAATATAGCAAAGCATTACATTTTGGAGTTTTTATTTTGTAAAATATAACATCATCTATACTTAAATAATTGATTTGTTCCTGTCTGATTCCAACAATAAAAATGTGTAATTTTACATAATATGAAGGCTACAATTCAGTTGGAAGATCTTTTATATAAGCATTACTGAAATGCATAATAAAGATGCTGGATAAATTAGTTTTTCTAGAAGATTTATATTCTAATCATCTGTTCATATATAGCCAGTAGTGTGAAACAAAGCCATCCTAATAATAATCCAAGGTTCTGTAGAAGAAATATCAACCAGGATCGCTGTGTCTGAATATGAGTCATTTCAGTAAGCTAAAAAAAGAATAAGACATGAGAGCCAAATATATTAATCTCTGGGAAAAAGAAGCCTTATGGGAAAGATGACAAACTTTATTAATGCAAACTTTATACTCATGGCTTCTTTAATTGTAGAAGGCAATCTTCAGTTTGGCTGGACTTCATCAAATGAAAAACAGCATACTGGGATTTCAGTTTTTATGCCATCCATATAAAAAGTGACATTAAGTTTACATTTGCAATATTTTGAAAGGACAAATGCCAAGTAATGTATCTGATAAGTTTTTTCCTGCTTTGGGGAATAATCATAGTTGAACATTTTGTGCCAGCACTATAATAACATGTTCATCATATTCCCGGGTAAATAGTGGGGAATTGTTCTTTTTTTTTTTAAAAAAAAGTAAATATATTTACATGTACTATATTTTTATAGAATGTTTGTACTCTAAGATTTACTGCACTTTCCATCCTGTCATTCCTCCTCCTGCTTTGTAACTCTGGAGCATGAAGCTTTCCTTTTGGTTAGGTTCCCAGTTCCCATTACTGGGGAGAAGCTATGGACTCTGGACAAATGTAAAAGAAACTGTAGCTCAACAACAAAATAAAAACTGTGCACAGATGCTTCTAGATTTAGTGCTCTACATGCCAGTTCCTTTTCAAAGTAAAATGTAAAGTATTATTGTCTAATTCATGGGTGAATAACAACACTATATAATTAGTTTTCTTAATAACTCCCAAATCCTTTATTTCAGGATTAAAGTCTATTATATACCAGCCTTCTTTGATCTTCTAGATATGCTAGACTAGAAATCTCATATGTGCCAGCCAAAACTGGATATAGTAATAGCACTAGACTTAATCTCTGGGAAAAAGAGATTATATGCCACTTCATAATGCTTTTACAGTTCTCTCTAAGTGGTTTACAGAGTCAGTATATTGCCCTCATTTTACCCACCTTGGAAAGATGGAAGGCTGAGTTAATGTTGAGCTGGTGAGATTTTAACTGCCAAACTGCAGCTAGCTGAAGAGTGCTGCACAATAAATCACTGTGCCACCTCTGCTCCCACATAACATCCAGGAAGCCTACACAAGAATACCAATCTCTCCGAAATAAGAAAAAAAATACTTAGAAAATCTAAAAGTAGTAGTAAGTATATGGCAGTGTATTGGACATTTTAGGCTAAAAAAAATTCACTTGAAACTGAAATTATTAAAACAAATAAAATGCCTGCTTATTAATATTTATACAAAAGTAGGTACTATTCTTATATTCTTCGCTATTGTTTGCAATTTTTTCAACAAGCCATAATTAACTTGTATAGCTTGCTTGAAGCAGGGTGCAAAAATTTTGTAGCTAACCATTTGGGGGAAAGAAAGCCCCAAAATAGTTAGTCTAGAAGTAGAGTACTGAGGGAAAATATGGAGGGTATTATTTTTTAAAAAGTGGTTTACTCCTTTTTTAACTTTAAAATAATATAATTCCCAAACATTTTGATTGTAGATCAATGTCTTTGGATGATATCAAATTAAGGGCTATACTAAAGGCTAGGTTCATAGACAGGAAGCTCATCTTAGACCCATCATTACCTGTGTTACATATTAATTATAAACTACTTGAGTAGAGAATGCCATGCAACACTGATAATTCTAATAAACTTTTCTTAATATATTATTGAATTGGACACTAAATAGATACCGTGTTTCCCCGAAAATAAGACAGGGTCTTATTTTCTTTTGACCCCTGAAATAAGCACTTGGCCTTATTTCTGGGGAGGGATTATGTTTGAGGTGCAGGAGGCGGCGTGCATGGTCATCTTATGACTGCTTCTGTGTTGCAATATTTTTGGGGAGAGCTATTTTCAGGGGTTCTTATTTTAGTGCATGTGCTCAAAAGCCCGATTGGGCTTATTATCTGGGGAGATCTTATTTTTGTGGAAACAGGGTAGGAAATTGGAGAAATAGAGAAAGGGGGGAAAGACCATATTTTATTTTGATGTCTACTAGTTTCATCATTTAGTAGATAAATTGCAACTTGTTAATTTAATCTGCTGTAGTATAATCATGACAAAGGCCTGTAAAAGATTAAGGGCATGAAACAAGACAATTATCATTTCCACTAATGATAAATAGAAAAACATGTGACAGTAAATATTTGAGTGGAATGATCTGCCAATATTGAAAGATCGATGCACAGACTTAAGCAAACTATCAGAGCACTTATGAAGTTCATTAAAATAGTAGTCTTTGAAGAAAGCCCTGTACTTAACAGCACCACAGAACTCCTGGGAGAAAGGAGGAAAGAGATATATAAAGTATTCATTAGATAATAAAGTATGATTATAGTTTCACACTACTAGTTTATAAGTAAGCAAATGTTCTTTTTGTCAAATATTATTTCCATAAGTATTGCTGATATTGTTCTACTTTATAAAGTACAAGTGATCCTTGACTTATGATCACAGCTGAATCCAAAATTTCTATTGCTAAGCAAGATAGTTAAGTTAGTTTTTCCAATCTTTCCTTTCATTGTAGTTAGGACAATCACTGAAGTTATTAAGTGAATCTGACTCCGTCACTGACTTTGCTGGTCACAAGCTGACTGGGAAGGGTACCAATGGTACCGCTTATCCCCAGGGGAGTGCAACTGTCATAAAAACATGACAGTTGCCAAGCATCCAAATTTTGATCATGTGACCATGTGGATATTCCAGTTGTTGAAAAATGGTCATAAATTTCTTTTTTCAGAATGGTTGAGGATGAACTGTAGCATTAAGACAGGAATGTGCAAAAGAAGGACTTGTAAAATGAATGTGTATTTAATGGGTTTAATGTTGTATCCCAGGCATTCTACATGTTATGGTAGCAGAATGCCCATGCATTTTATTCAGTTTTAGTAACTAATAGATTCCACAAGATAGCAACCAATTTTTTTCTTTTGTTATCATAAAATGCTAAATGTGAAAGGTATAAGAGGAAACACACCAGTTACTACATTTAGCAAAAAAGCATCTTCAGACATTCATCTGAACATGGGGTGGTTTTAAAATGGGAAGGAAACAAGTCCTGAAGTTTAGTTTCTAAGATTTCCAGAAACCAGTTTAGTTTCTAAGATTTTTGCAAGTTCTGGCATCCAGGAATACCTGGAGGGCTGTACTCATACAAATTATATAATTCTTCCTATCTCCTAGCTTGATAGATACAGGTTGCACAAGGCAGGGAGTGTAATCACTAACTGGCCCTTACTACCCAGACACTTTTATCCCCACAAGTTCAGTTACCACGTTCCTATCACTACAAAATGTGGCAGTAGAGCCTTCCCTACTGAACTTTTCAAATCCTGCTTGCTACCAGTAGTTATCGATTGGGTAGGAAAATGTAAAAGTGATGGAATATGTGAGTGGCGATGGTGTTACCTAGTGTTACCTAGCTGGGTAATGAAATATCTACAAACAAACAACCCAGCTAAGAATTCTACATAGGCAGCAATGCAAGTATTTAAAAAATGATTCTAGAAAAAAGCAACAGCCAGATAATTGTAACATTCTACTTGCCACAAGTTCATAGTTTCTATTGGATAATTATTGGTCTGACTTCCATAGCTTCATGATGTTAACCATTGACATGAGTTGTGCATTTAAATGTGATAAGATGTCTTATTTAAGGTCATAAACGTCCACATAATATCTAATAGCCCCTATGAGGAAGGATGGAAAGACTGAAAAGTTCAATTTGGTACATGTATAACAATAAATTTGTTACACATGTATAACAATAAAAAAAATTACCTATAACAATAAAAAAATTATCTAGGACTGTCAAGATATCTCTGCATTACCATTTCCAGAATTTCTTGCCAGTATTATACTTTATTTTTTCTATCTAAACAATGCTGTATTTTTCCTCTTCATTTTGGTTGCTATGTCAGATTATCTTATCTCTGTTCTTTGCAAAAAAAATAAAAAGGGGGGGTTGCTTTTCTTTTTAATTATAAGCTACATATTACCTACTCCATTTATATGAGATGCAATTTTATAGGTTGCCTTAAAGTGGCTTCAGAAATCAAATGTAGATGTTTACATGTTTAAATATTAATAAAAGCCAGATACAATAGTAAAAATGTCCAGCCTCAAATCCTAACTTCCATTTAAATAATCCATCATTGGCAGTGTAGTAAAAGATGAAAAAAAATCAGAAACAAATCGTTTTCCTAAACTTCTAATGCAGGTTGCAATCACTGCCTAAGTGTTAATGCAGTCTAGAGACTTGGAATCATCAGAGAAATGATGCTATCCAAAAGACACTGTTTTTACAGATGTACTTTTATCAGTGACGTGCGGTGAGGTTTATGGCTGGTGAGGCTGGTGACATCATCAGCACGAGCCGCGATCCCCTTCATGTTGACTCAGGAAGGCGGGGAATGGGACCACGTGTGCAGGAGGGAAGCTGAGGCTAAAGGAGCCTCCTGCACACGTGGTCCCATTCCCGGACCACGTGTGTAGAAGGCTCCTCAGCGTCTTTTCCCTTTTCCCCCTTTTTAAATTTTTTTGATGAGAGCGGTGAGGCTCTGCCTCCCCTGCCTCCCCTGACCGCACGTCCCTGACTTTTATAGCTATCAATACTATGCCTGGGATAGTCTATGTTTCTACATCTTAGCAGCAATCTCATGATCAAAAATAAACTGAGTTTTATTCTAATCCAAATTGTACTAAAATTATACTTTCTTTGTTATTAGCAAATTCTCTCTTCCTTTTTGGCAGATTCTGTTTTAATATGAAACCTACAGATGTCATTGTGTCCAGTAACACTCTCTTAGGACAAATCTGTTACCCTGCCCACTGACTTTAGTTTTTAAAAGATGTTTTAGTATATAATTAGAAAATTGACATGCTGCAAGGCCAAATACCAGCCACAAGCACTATTTGCATTCCAGAGGCAATAGTTAGAAAAACAGAATGATAGATATCTCCAGTGCAATGTTTCTTTGGAAGTGGGCCCTTATGTGTATAAAAAAAAGTCAAAATGAACTAAGGTGATATTGAGCATCCTGAAGGAAATGAATTAGTATTTTGTAACTGGCTGGTAACCATCGTGGTAACCATTGTTGTAATTCTGTCCATAATATGTTCCCAAAGTTTCAAATATATCCATTAACCAGAAAAGATGGGAAATAATGTGTTGTATTAAAGGCAACTAAATATATTGCATTTGTCAAAAATAACCCCACTGAACTCCAATTCCAATTCCAACTTCAAAAATAAAAAATAGAGGATATCACTACACATGAATCTCTGTACAATCATAGATTGCAAAACATTTAAAAGGTATTTCATCATCTTTCTGAGTCCCACTTATCACTAAAAGCCCACTAAATACAATAGATAATCATATTCTTTTCTGTCCTGGGCTATTCTCCATTTCTTACTTAATAGAATTATTGAACAAGGATATTGCAATAAATAGTTTAATATGACCATATTCTGGTAGTCTAATTACCAATGAAGAGTATAATTTAAAAAACACTTAAGGGAATTGCAACACTAAAAATTCTGATATGAGTTCATAAATGTTAAGTATGATCTATGGATCAGCTCTTGTATTTACTTGTGGCCATGGTATTCTGGAATTAGAAGTGTACATCAACAGAACATAGAGATAGATTTTCCATTTAAATGCTGAATGCCAGGTTGCTAGGTAACTGTCTTCTGATTATACATCCAAAGACTCATGAATAGAAGAAGGAACTGTATTTGTGTATGCAGTATTATATACTTAGTGGCAGAACATAGCTCAAAGTGCCAGTTTTAAAAGTATTAGGATTTGTTTTATATAAAAATATAAAGAATAATGAAGAAAGTATAAAAGTTAAGAGGGCTTTGTCTTTTACTAAGTAAGAAACATATCTTATAAGAATGGAAATGACTTTCAGTTACAATAGTAGAAGAACATCTTTAAATCCAAGTTTTAGTCTGAAGTGATGCTACTTCCTTCAGCTAATAAAGATAAGCAAAACTTTAAAGAACCATTATGCCCAGATATTTTTTGTGACAAGAACTAATACTATTTTCTTTTTGGTTACAAAACTATTGCTTCTTCAAAGGTTGTTCAACTGGTTTAATTGTCATGACAAATTTCAGTTTTCTTCATTTCCCTTTTCTCTTTACATTTTTATTAGCCAATTTTTTTGTGATAAATATCATTAGAGTGAACATCAATCTTGTTGGTGTGACAACTTCTTTCCCAGACAGATGGGCGGTCATTTGACAACAGAGTATACTAATGATTGTGCCACTATATGTAATGTTTTTGCCGGTGCTTCCAGGCTGTTTCCATGATTTTCCTAAATCAAGTTGTTTCTGGTTTTCAATTTTTGTCCAATTAATTCAATGTATTTTCCAAATGTAAGAAATTGGTCAAGGACTATTCTGAGATATTTTGGATGGCATTTATGTTTTATCCTCTTTTCACAAAAAGATATATTTAACTCTTTCTGCGCTGTATGATTGCCAATGAGATCAATGATTGCCTATGAGGTCACCGGATACAATTTCAGTTGATCAGAAATATTTCTACCAATCCATCAATGGAGAGATTGCAGTGAATCAATCAATCAACTGACAAAGGGGAAAAAACTGAAATTCTGGACACAGTAATGGGCAGGGACGTGCGGTCAGGGGAGGCAGGGGAGGCAGAGCCTCACCTCTCATCATGAAATAATAATATATAATAATAATATCCACAAGGGAGTTTCATATATATAAGAGGAAGAGGAGGGAGGAGGAGGAGCGCGCGCGGGGCGGTGCCAGCTGGGCAATCAGCGGAGGCAGGAGGGTTCTCGGAAGCACCAATAACCTTCCTGCCTCTGCTGTACTTTGCACGCTCCTCGTGACTGCAATAGACATCCAGAAGTGGCAGGGGCTTGATGACATTGCTGTAGCTGCCATGCGTGGACGGACGGAAGTAGCCAGAGTGACGCCGAGGCAGTCTGGCGGACGAGCGACCGAGGATCAGGCTGCCTGATCCTCCATCGCTCGCTTGCTCGCTCTTTCGTCCGCCCGGACCCCTCGGCGCCACTCTGGTTACCTCCGTCCGGCTGCGCCCAGCAGCGATGTCGGCGACATCATCAAGACGAAGAGGCTTGGAGGTGAAGTGCTTTTCAGTGCTTTTCTGTGTGTCTGGCGTTTAGGTAGATAGCCGGATGTCCTAAACGCCAGATGCACAGAAAAGCAGCTGCTGTTGGGGATCATGGAGCACGAGCCGGCAGAGCGTGCTCAGGAAGGCAGGGAATGGGATCATGTGTGCTGGAGGCTGAGGCAACCTCAGCCTCCAGCACATGTGGTCCCATTCCCCGCCTTCCTGATGATGTCACCAGCCTCACCAGCCATAAACCTCACCGCACGTCACTGGTAATGGGACAACCCAAAGAATGCAACTTGGATAAAAGAGATAGATAAGAATAAAAAATGAAATGAAAGAACTTGTAATAACAGCAAAACTGGTAGAGAAAAGAACGAGGAAGATCAAAAATTGGCCAGCACTTTGTGAAGATGGATTGTATAATTTTTGGTTTTGGAAAACTGCAAGAGAAGGAAGACCAACATGATTGCAGTTTGAACTGAGAGAAGGCATTTGATTCCCTGCCATAGGATTGGATAATCAAGTGCCTAGAAATAATAGTAGTCCATAGAAACATCAAAAACTGTGCACAGCTCAATGAAAGACATAGTTGCTGATCAATAGTGATAGACTGGGAGAGGTTAATGTCAAGAAAGGAATCTTCTATGGACACTCACCTTCATCCCTACTGTTTATTATTGCACTGATTCATCTGTCAATAATTATGAACAAATAAGGCTACAGCTATCGAATATCTCCTTTAGATGGATGATTTGAAACTGTATGGAAAAACACAATTTGAAATAGAATCACTGTTCTCCATCCATATGTACAGCCAAGATATTGCAATACAATGGATACTGTAAGCATTTTCAACTGGACAAATGTGCAATTTTTACCATCAAGGGGGGGGGGGGAAGCAAAAATTTAAGGAAACAAGATTCTCTATGGAAATAACTTCAATAATTTGGATGGAGATCAACCCTGGCTACTCTTTAGAAAGCCAGATCCTGAAGATGAAACTCAAATACTTTGACCACCTAATGAGAAGGAAGGACTCACTGGAGAAGAGCCTAATGCTGGGAAAGATTGAGGGCAAAAGAAGAAGGGGACAACAGAGAATGAGGTGGCTGGATGGAGTCACCGAAGCAGTAGGCGTGATCTTACATGGACTCCAGAGGATGGTAGAGGACAGGAAGGCCTGGAGGAACGTTGTCCATGGGGTCCGATGGGTTGGACATGACTTCACAACTAACAACAACAACAATTACAAATACCTGGGCAACCTTCATGCCAAAGTCAAGAAAGTTACAAGTTAATAGATCGAGGGAGTGAAAAATATGTTAAAACTCAATGAGGAAATACTACCAAGACAGTTAACATCTAGGCAAACTCAGTCATTAGATATACAGCTGGAATAGTGAAATGGATTTAAGCAGAACTAAAAGCTCTAAATAAGAAAACTAGAAAAATAATGACAATTCTCATCATTACTGAAAATATTGCAAGTACATCTTTTTCTGTAAAGAAGCTGAAGAATCAGTGACCACTTTGTTAGCTGTTGCAAAAAACAACAACAACACTGATTACAAACAAGAGCATGACAATGGAGCTATATTGGAATATCTATATGAAATACAATTTGCCAGCAAGATCTGGTGAGACCACGAAATAGATAAAACTAGAGAAAACGAAGAAAATAAAGTGTTCTGGGACTTTAGAATTCAAACAAACAAGCAGCTGCAACATATATAAGTCCATACCTAACAATTGATGATAAAAAAGACTGAAAGGTTTGGCTAGTGAAACCCATGGCTCTGGAGCAGCATGTGGCTCTTTCATCCCTCTGCTGCGGCTCCCTGTTGCCAGTTGGGTCCACAATTGATAGGGCTTTTGTTTAGGACAGATAGAGGAAAAAGGATGCCGTGCTAAGAGGAGACTGTATAATGGGAGAACCTGACTTCCAATCAGCAGAGGAAAAAGGACACCACGCTAGGAAGAGACTCTATGGTGGGGGACTTCCAATCAGCTCCAGAATTGAATGGGGGTCCTCTGGGTAGGACCTTTGTGGCTCTTTGAGTGTTTAATGTGGCTGACCCTTGGCTTGTGGATGTGGCAATACCCTGGAGGCAGCAGAATAGAAAAGAAAAAGCTGGAGAAAATAACCAAAAATACATATTTACAACCAAAAAGATAGTGCTAAATATAATAAGCATCTTGGGTGCAATACCAAAACTGGATAACCCTCAAGCACTTCAGCATTGACAAAATTACCATCCGTCAATTGCAAAGAGCAGATTTACTTGGAAAGGTTACACCCTGTAACTGTTCTTTGAACACCATCAAGCAAAAACATCTGTTTATCCAGATCCTTGGAAAAGGTTTGATAGGTGGATAAAAAAGCCAAATCCAGTATAAATACAGGTAATCTTCAACTTATAACAGTTCATTTAGTGACCTTTCGAAGTAACAGTGGCACTCAGAAAAGTGACATGACCGTTTTCCACACTTACAACCATTGCAGCATTCCCGTGGTCAGATGATCAAAGTTGAGATGCTTGGCAACTGGTAATATTTATAACTCTTGCAGTGTCCTGGGATCATGTGATCATCTTTTGACAAACAAAGTCAATGGGGAAGCCAGATTCACTTAACAACCATGTTGCTAACTTAACTACTGCAATAATCCACTTTGCAACTAGGGCAAGAAAGTCACAGTAAAATATAAAACATAAAACGTAAAATGGGGTAAAACTCATTTAACAATTGTGTCACATAACAATAGGAAATTGGGCTCAATTGTGATCATACGTTGAAGATTATATCTGGCTGACCAGGCACAAATCATAACAGTAACAATAATAACAATTTCCCACATAGTTACCAAATATATTCTGCAACAACTCCGGAATCCCTAAATATCCAGCTGAAAAGTCTGGCTTCAACCAGCTTTCTGAATATTAACAATAAGGTTATACAATATGTCATGTTCAGGTCATGTTCAGAAAAAGTTTCAATTATCTGAAAACTGAAGAAAAGCAGCTGAATCAAAGAAAAAAAGTTTATTTAACTTTGAAGTTTATTATACTTCATTCCCTTTGTGATAAATTATGCTATAACATAATGGAAGGGACATTATATATGGAATATGTAAGATGAGAGAGCAAGAATTGAGCAATTTACCTTTGGATAAACCCTAATTTTATCTGTGGTATAGCAATAGCACTTAGACTTGTATACTGTTTCACAGTGCTTTCTAGCCATCCTCTAAGCGGTTTACAGACTCAGCATTTTGCCTCCAACATCCTCCTAACCTTGGAAAGATAGAAGTCTGAGTAAACCTTGAGCCTGGTGAGATTTCAACTGCCAAATTTCAGGCAGCCAGCAGTCAGCAGAAGTAACCTGCATTACTGCACTGTAACTACTGTGCCACTATGGCTCAATGGCTCACGATGGTATAAGATGCAGGAAGACATCTCCAGAAATATTTCCAACAGCTAAAACATCAAATAGCTGTAAAAAAGGTTATAGCAGGAATAGAACAGGAGATATGTACCAAACATGGATCCAGCAAAAAATAGGTAACCCACAAGGGTGTTATATCCATATTTGGTGAAAGAAAATGAGCAGATATGCAATATGAAATACTTGATATTATTTTAATATAATTGATAAAATAACATTTTCCCTTATCCCATTAATTGAAACTAAAAGCTTATGTTTAGTAAATCAGAATAGATAAATAAAAAGGGAGGGAAAGTTTTCATTCAGTGAAAGCTTCCAAAAGTTGATTTTGTTATCCTGATTTCACATAAGGATAATCCAGAAGAGCTAAGAAGACATCATTCTGGGACTCAGTTAGCTATGCCTAGAAAGATTGAACAGGGCTTCCCTGAAGCATCGATGATGTTCAATTACTTGTTGAGCTCATATATGCAGAAATGGCAGATTCAGTTCTCTCATTACTTTGGTGCCTTCAACGTTCTTTGAAAAAATTAGGATACATACCTCCTGTGCTATTAAGGGCATAGCAAGAAATAAGAGAAGTTAGGAAATGCTTTCCTGTAAAAGCTTCTATCGGGTAATTATAAAACCTAATGTTGAATGCAATTGCTTTCTCTTTCCTCCACCTTTCATCCTGCATCAAAACCTTTTTGCTTTAATTTAGTGGCATAATTCTTTTGCCAAAGGAACCAGTGCTTTTACTGAAATAGTATTGTTATTTTAAACGACTGGTATTGGGATCGAAAGATATGAAGAACATCCCTTACCACAACCCATGGTATTAATAAGAATTGCTACATTGGTAGTTTAAAAAAAATGAAGTGCGACATTCTTGCTACGCATGAGTACTTTGCTACTGGAATAAGCCATATTGTCAAAATTCCTCCCCTTAATGTTTTTCATGAAAAAACTAAACATCTAGCACAGTGTTGGTGAAGCTATGCTATGCGTGCTGGAAGTGACACGCAGAGCCATCTCTCCAGACACGCAAGCTATTGCCCATTGCTCTTTTGGCCAGCTGGTTTTTGTGCACCTGGGAGCACCAAAAACCAGAGGAGCAGCATTCTGGCATGCATACGCACAATGGCCTCCTGGTCTTTTGGTTTCCTGTGCACATGCGCCCCAGAAACCGGAAGACCAGGTACCTTGTATGCATGTGCATGCCAGAACCCAAAAGCACAGCTTTTCGGCATGCATACCAGGTATCTCCTCTACTGGTTTGCAGAACAGGTATCTCCTCTACTGGTTTGCATGCTTCCTTTTCGGCACTCGGCCAACACTGATCTAGCAGAATATTCTTCTAAGAGGAATGCTTGATAGAATGAGGAAAAGAGAATTAATTAAGCGGTAGCAATGAATGAGGACATGGCACAATTCTTCAAGGACAATGTCTATTCTTGCCTTTTTATCACAAGTAGCCTCATGTGATGACCTAGATAACCCCCAAATCTCATAACCACTTTTGAAACATCATGGACATCTCTCCAGATTTCAGCACATTTTGGATTAATTGATGGGCTCCTCTTTCATATTTGGTAACTATCCAATTGCTAAGCTCCTCCTCCTGTTCCTATTCTTCCTGTTCCTTCTTTTTCTGTTCCTGTTCTTCCTCCTCCTTTTTTTTGTATCTTTCAAAAACGATGATTCAAGCCACTTTCTATGTGAGGTCTTCATTGTACAAAGCCCATCTACTTCCATATGGTTAGTGAACAGGCAGAAATGGCCATTTATGACTGATGAGGGGGAAATGTATAAACTGTTTGTGAATATGATTTAATGAAAGTGATTTATAGGTAGTGTTTCAGAACAGCTAATAATATGTATTTTTTCTTTAAAATTGTGTTGGCTTTTTCTTTGCAAGAAGAAAATTGTCATTGTTTTTATTAATACTATTACTTTGTCAAATACCTGACAATAGTTTGCAAATTTATTAATTAAAATAAGAAATTAAAATAATTATGTTATAAATATGTCAGTGGCCTACTTGTATCACATTTCATCTGAGAAAATTAAATTTTATATTCTAATTTAGTTAACAGTAGCAGAAAGCAGGACCATCTGTTTCTAATGAAAAACAATACTTTTCTTGATATGTGTGAAATCAGAATATATAAGAATGTAGCTATGGCATAAAATATCTCATTTTTGGCAAAGACTTCTCAAAGGAGTATGTATATAATTAATGAGCCAATTAAAAGACAGGAATGATGTTTATCAAAAAAGAGAAAAGCTTTTACCACGTCTTTTCTATATTTATCAAGCCTACCAAAAAAACCACCCCCATTTAACCCTTTTCATTCCACAATCTTACAGATAAATCAGTTGACCAAATTAATTTTCAGTCTGATGCTTTATATAGTACATTTCACATGGCCAGTCAATTAGAATCCAAGTTTCCTTCAAACTGCAGGGACTTATCTAGTCTTCAAAATGGAACACTATTAAATGGAAGAAAAAAAAGCCAAGCAAGTAATTTTAATTGTCTTATTGGGAATCAGTTTGTGGTCATATCATGAAAGTCAGTTGGTGTCCTTGAGATACTCACCATTTTTTTTAGCCCAAGCTACTTTCATAGGTTGCAATTTTGTGAATATAAATAAGAAGAAAACATGTGCATACATAAGTTATACAGTGCATATGTTTGTCTACAGCTGATTTCTAGAAGTTTTCAAATATCTGTATTTTCAAATGCTATCAAATTATGACTGTTTTAATTCCAATAAAATAAGTCAAATGGCAACTGATTGCTAGTTAGGATATGTTATAGCCAGTTCTTTTTTTTTTTAATGTAAATTTTGTTTTATTTCCAAAGTTAAAACACAAGCTCTAAAAATAATAATCCAAGAACAAAACAAAACAAGACCAATATATATAAAATGCTCATAATTTATGAACTACAACTCTGTTTATCTAACCAATTTGAACTACCTTGAATCGACAGTAAGAAAAACCCCAACAGCAAAGCTAAACTTCAAAGTACTCTGTTAACAATCTATTGCTGTATTTAACTTTCAGAAAGCAAGAATAGATTCTAATCTAATTTAGCCCATTGCAGACATTGTTTCTGAGCCATCCAGGATCAAATATCCTTGATGGATTATTAATAATAAAACTTTTCCATAGAATTATAACTAGTATCTTTACATAGAATTGTATCTGAAAGCCCAAAGTCATAGATCTCTGTTTAAATATCTCCACAGCCTTTTTTGTTAAAAAAAAGTTTCCTACAAGTTGAAACACAGCATCTCTTGACAGTTGTGTTCTAGTTGAATATAGTAAGTCTATTCCACAATTTCCATTAGGTTTTTTTAAGAACGTCCAATTCACTACAGATCCATTCTACCATCTAAACCCTTTAAATTCAATCCCTTTTCAGCTTTTTCCAACAAGCCTGCAAAACAAAGCTCCTTCTCTTCCAATTCTGTCAGCAACGAATTGACTTCCATTGACTTTATATTTTTAATATAATCAAAATCTCATTTTGGCTGAAATTTCAGAACAAAACATAAATAATTCTTTTCAAGGAAAAAACAAGTAAATGTTCCATAACAAAATGACTGCATGAGAAATTAAGATAATATTTCACAGAATAAAAAATAGATAGAAAAAAAGAAAGTTCCTGTTTCTTTAAAAAGAAAAAAGACCAGAGAAATACGTTGAAGCAAAACAAAACAACAGTTCCTTAAACATTAGTAAAAAAACAGATCCTTGTAATAGATATCTGATATAAATGTAAATAAAATCAGATCATTTTCATAGCCAAAGGCAAAGTCTTCAATTTCCATTTGGTAAAAATGAAAGTGTCTCATAACTCCAAGATAAATAAGTAAAAAGAGGTAAAAAATTCAAATTTATAATGCAACAACTAGGTATAAGATAAGTCAGCATTCAATTAGATGACTAACACTTAAAGATCTAAGTAAAAAAATAATAATTCAAAATATGAATTCTTACAAATGAGGTGCACCTAAAAAACAAGCAAACATGGACAGGAAGAGATGGAGATCCAATTTTTCAACTGTTCTTACCAAAAATTACGATCATCTAGATTACTCTTCCAAGGCCTGAGGGTCATCTTGAGTCATTCCTAGTTGCTCCCATTCAAATCAAGAGAGTATGCTGATAAAGAACCAGATTTGTCAGTAAAATCAGCTGTTTGTCAATAGAAAAAAAATGGCCCCACCACTAGTGCACCATTTTTGGGACTCAATAATGGTTTTAAAAAGTGGCACATTTAGTCCAAAAAAGAGAAATTCTAGGGAGATGTGAGAGCAGTCTTCTGGGATTTAATGGACTGCCATAAGGAAGAGAATGTAAATTTATTCTCCATTGCATCCTAGAGAAGAATTGGAACCAAAAGTTGAAAGCTTTACAGAGACGTCCCGTCTGGACTACTGCAATGCTCTCTACATGGGGCTCCCCTTGAGATGCACCCGAAGACTATAACTAGGTATACAGTCTACAACAGTTCCAAGAAGACTCCACACCTATTTGTATCACACAGGTGGACCTTGACAACACATATAAACCTCCAGGTGGCCTTAACAATTCACTAAAAGAATGCAAATGACCAGTTGTCTGCAAAGAGCATAAATCCTTCCATTCCCCACCATCCAGTCAGAGCTGAAGAAGCTTCTTGGATGAGAAGCAAAATGTCATCAAAGAAAAACAAGACAGCCCAATTGCCTCTTGAAAAAGGCACCTTTGGTACATCTCTAGAGGTTTTCAAAGTTTGGACAGGATTTGTCTGGAATGGACTGAAGATTCTTGCCCTAGGCAGGAATAAACTTAGAAGAGCTTCAACAGACTTTCCATTTCTATGATTTGGTAATCTTATGAAAATAAAGATTCCATATTTTTGTGCTATATAAGGGATTGCATTTGAAAAATATTCAGAAATCCCAGGGGGTACAAAATGCAATAAGGGAAGTAATGTGTGCCTCTAAAGCAGTGCTTCTCAATTATTTTCTGTCATGCCCCCCCTAGGAAGAAGAAAACATTTCGCGCCCCCCGCGCGACTTTAAATAGTATCATTTGTCTATAAAATTGTTATAAGTACACCTCTGCATAACACTGTATCCTTATTAACGTATAAGAGAATAAAAAAGGAAAGAAATGTGTATCAATTTACAACAAAGAATAGCTTTATTAACTGTAGCAGAAAAGATTTAAAGGAGCACAGGATTTAAAGGAACACAATATTAAAAAAAAACTTTAACCTGCAAAACAAAAATATGTAAAATAATTTGAGCTGAGCCCCCCTTTACAGAGCCTCGCGCCCCCCCTGGGGGGCCCGCCCCACTATTTGAGAAGCACTGCTCTAAAGTGACACACATTAGATTCTGCTATTGAAGATATATTGGTCACCATTTTGCTCCCAGGTTCAATTCAAGATACTGGTTTTTAAAGCCCTTCATAGCATGTGTTTGAGGAACCATCTCTTCCCAATTATGTTTGCCTGTCCCATCAGATCCAATAGAAAGATATGCTGTGGGTCCAGTGGTGGGTTTCAATTTTTTTAGAACTTCTTCTGTAGGTGTGGTCTGCTTTGTGGGAGTGGCTTGCTGGCCATGTGACCGGGTGGGAGTGGGTTGCCAGCCATACCGAGTGGGCGTGGCTTGGTGCTTAGCTTTAGGTTGACAGCTTTAAGACTTGTGGACTTCAACTCCCAGAATTCCTCCTCCAGTCATGTTGGCTCAGGAACTCTGGCATTGAGTGTGCAAGTCTTAAAGCTGTCAAGTTACAAGACCCTTGCATCCCTAACCCTTTAGAAAAAAACCCCAGGGGTGTTCAAACTTGACAGCTTTAAGACTTGTGGACTTCAACTTCCAGAATTCCTCTTCTTGCTCTTCATCTTGATGTGCGGACGGATGGGGGGAGGGAGCTGGAACTGGTTCTAAATGGCACTGTAGATTTGTGGAACCTCTTCTATAGAAGAGGTTAGAACTGGCAGGAACCCACCCCTGTATGGTTCCCATCTGCCAAGAAGTTACATCTGGTGGATCCAGGAAATGAAGCCTTTCTAGGATGGCATATACCATATTTTAGGACTATAAGACGCACTGGACTATAAGACACACCTAGATTTCAAAGAGGAAAACAAGAAAAAATAGTTGTTGGCCTCCATGCATCTGGTTTTTGCCCTCCCTAGCCCCTAGGAGTACTCTGCAAGCCACCCAAATCCTCTGCATGTCCTGTTTTTGCAAAATACGGGCCTATTTTTGGCCTCCCAAAGGTCCCCCCATGCCATTTTTGCCCTCCCTGACTGCCAGGAGCACTCTGCAGGCCACCCAAACCCACTGGGCATCCTGTTTTTGCAAATAATTGACCTGTTTTTGCAAAAATTAGGCCCATTTTTGGCCTCTTGAAGCCCTTATGTGTCCTGTTTTTTCCTTCCTCAGTCCACAGGGTCACTCTGAAGGCCTCCTAAACCCTTTGTGTGTCTCATTTTCACAAACAAGCCAGGTTTTGGCAAAAATGGGACTGTATTCGGTCTATAAGATGCACCAACATTTCCACCCACTTTTTTGAGAGGGGGGGAAGTGTATCTAAAAAATACAGTATTCAATAGACCAATATCTCTCATGAGATGAGATCGGCCCCATCCTTAAAATGCAGGTATTGAAAAATGCAGAACTGATAAGATGGTTAGATCGCACATAATATTAAAGATGGTGTCTCCTGGTTTTTTATACCAATACAAATGTTTGTATTACAAGTGTTAATATTTTTTGTATGGTTGTTTGTATTTTATTTTGCCCAGAGTTGCCTCTTGTAAGATGGCAGACATATAAATGTGATGATTAAATAAATAAATATTTTTGCTTCTCTCACTTACACTTTAAGAGATATGTGGTAATGTGGTAATGAGTAGCTATAGTTATATAAAAGCTTGTGAATTGGTAATCTAATTCCTTAAGCTTCCAAGGGAAATATAACAGGGATACTGTATTCAGTTTTTTAAAAATCACTGCTACCCCCCTCCCTCTTTCTGTATTTGAATCTCTGAAATAAAGCTAGATTACCCATGATAATTTAAGCCACCTACATCCCATCTGTTTCATGATTCATCAGAATGGCCTTGAAAAGTTCAACAAATAAATAAAGTAAAATTTGTCATCCAATTTTGCTTTCCCTCTGAGAGATGACCAAACCAACAACCTGTAAACTAAGACATTCCAACACCAGATGACTCAAATCATAGACTTTAGATCAATGCTTCTATGTCATTAATTAAATGCCCTAGGTCAAGAAGTGTTTTTATCTTTTTTTATATATGACTGTAATGGTTACTTGAAATCATACCTATCATGTGTGTCTCTAAAAATAATCTATGTTAAACCATTCTCCAAATATAGTTGGAATGATTTGTTTGATAAGATGTAAGGGAAGTTTACACTGTATGGAGCAAATATAATTTAAGTGCAATTTCAAGTACTCTGTCTGCTTACTGCCTATTTATAAACAAAACAAATGACATAGTGAGGATTATTATTATGGTATAATAATTTGTGAAAATATTAAGAAATTGCCATTGTTGATCCAAAATATACTGCCCAGACAAGCTAATAACTATAGATCTATTACTATAGATCAGGCAGACAATATAGACTTGGACATTCATAATAAGATCAATTATACATGTGTGATAGAATTCCATTTAAAAAAATGAATTTAATTTAAATTTTGATCCCACATGGCAGATTTTCTTAGAAGTAGTATTCCATATTTTTGATAACTTGCAAAATGCTTTAATCTGGTTTGTATAACTCAATTACAACTTCCCAGTAGTGTGGAGTTATACGTACAAGGTATTTTTTTATTTCTTCTATTTATTTCTTCTACTTTTTATTTCACTTTTTTCTCTTCAGCTTTGTCTTAATTTTCAGGCTATATCTATCAATTATCTACTTCTTAAGAAGAATCAATTTGCACTATAAAGAGGAACTGCTTTACCAGATTTCATGACAAATTTCCTGGGATTTTAATTATTTTAAATTCAAGGTAAAAGTAACTTTTGAGTTGGACTTCAAAATGTACCTGTTACATGGAAATCATTTGTACTATTGAATGACATTAAAGTGTATTTCATAAAGAATCATAAAGAGGATAAATTGCTGCATCAGATAAACTTCTTGCAATCTTCAGGTAAAAAGGACAACAGTTAGCTATTGCAACACATTTTCATCAGCATCAGAATTTTCATCATTCCACCTACTTCCTTCACCAGAACACTTTGAAAAGGAAAGGAAATGGGATTAAACAGACATAAGGTTGACTCAACCTTCCATCCTTCTGAGGTGGGTAAAAGGAGGACCCAGATTGTTGAGGGCAATATGCTGACTCTGTAAACCGCTTAGAGGGGCCTGTAAAGCACTTTGAAGCAGTATATAAGTCTATGTGCTATTGTTATAATAGTCTTCCTGCACATTAAGGAAACTGGAAAGATAAAGAGAAGCCTTATGCAATGCAGTGTGAAGAAGCGCCGTTACAATTAACATAGTGTCATATTGCCAGTTTAGCAAGTTGGGTTTGGAGGAATATTCCCAGATTGCATGTGTAGTCAAAGCTAAATGAAAGCAACACTGAAGCTTGGACTTACCTTTTGATGAACTTGTCTTTTGAATTGTATTTTGATCATTTCCTTAAAATGTATTTGGGGCAAAAAAAATAAAAGACTTCTGGTAACAGCAACAGCACAACTGTTTTCAGTTTTGTTTTATGTTGTTCTGTTTTTCACTTCTGCATGATCTGCCTTTGTTGAAAGATATAAAAAGTATGGTATGTGAATACTGGACTAATCTTTATAAGAATCTAGATTTAATTCTTAATCTTTGTATGTTTTCTCTGAATGCTTCTATACATCAACTATCTTCAGTTCCAGAAACCCTGGGAAGCATCTTTCCACAATATTGAATGAACTGACCAGTCATCTTGCCTACTGACTAATATGGAAGTGCAAATGAAGTGCCAAAGGAGAACATAGAAGGGTTGTGAGGACTGAACCAGTCATAATAAAAGCACACAGTTTAATAACCAGGAGGCAAAAATATAATTCTGCTCTAAATCCCAAAGAGCCTAAGTATATTGTTCAGAAAAAATATATAATTCCTTGTCTCTTGTTGATGGAAATCTGTTGATTGAGTGATAAAATACAGAAAACTGAGGTAAATTTTCTGGAGCATTTCAAGAAGATGTCTTTTTATATCTCCTCCATATTTAATATTATATATTTTAATCAACACACTAAAAATAAGAAAAAAATTAAATACAGTACACTACAAAGAAGCATAACTTAGATAGCATGTAGGTGTGTATGCATATACACTACTATACACATCTGTGTGAATAGGGGTTGGCAATGCAGAATGATCGTTGGTACTTACCTGAATGTCGATTCTAATGATGAGAGCGGGAGATGCCAGTGGGCTATCATCAATCCTGATTAGTCCATAGACTGAGAGAAATTGTTGCAGCCACGCCTCTACTCCTTCTGCCCAGTTCCTTGAGGTCGTAGGGAGTAAATC
This sequence comes from Natrix helvetica, assembly GCF_964273705.1. Classification (NCBI taxonomy): domain Eukaryota; kingdom Metazoa; phylum Chordata; class Lepidosauria; order Squamata; family Natricidae; genus Natrix; species Natrix helvetica. The sequence continues at coordinate 114,325,950 of NC_138554.1, forward strand.
TGCGAAACCAAAACTCACAACAAGGGAAACAGCTCCTCCCCCCTGTCTGCTACACTAAATAGGGTGGGAAGGTAGCACCTCCTGCTCTCATCATTAGAATCGACATTCAGGTAAGTAACCAATGATCGTTCTCAAAGATGAGGAACAGGAGGTGCTACCAGTGGGACGTACCCAAGCTAACATCTATAGGGAGGGAGAACTATTATGAATCTGAGACTCCCAATGGAGCCACTACCTGCTGCAACACTCTACGTCCAAAGGATGCTTCATCTGACACATAGGGTCCGGGTGACCCACTCCCTTCTGTCTCAGAGGCCGCGGGAAGCCCCTCTACAGGGCAGGGCAGAGGAATTTGGGAAATATCTGCAGGATAAAATCGCTCAAATCCGGAAGGAATGGGTCCCTTTCAGTGGTCTAGTGGAGACACCCGAGGCGAGTCTTGAGAGACCACCCTGGGAGGAGTTTGACTCGGTTGCCATCGAGGATTTGGACAGGTTACGTGGACGTCTGCGACCTACCACATGTTTATTGGACCCGTGTCCCTCCTGGCTTGTACTGGCATCCTGGGAGGTTACACGCGACTGGCTCCTGGGCCTAGTGAATGCTTCGTTGGGCGAGGGGTCTCTGCCAGCCGCCGTGAAAGAGGCGGTTGTGAGACCCTTACTCAAGAAGCCTTCCCTGGACCCAACGGAGCTAGCCAATTATCGTCCTGTCTCCAACCTTCCCTTCTTAGCGAAGGTTGTAGAGAGTGTGGTGGCCCAACAGTTTCCACGTCACCTGGAGGAAAATGATTATCTAGACCCGCGCCAGTCCGGCTTCCGACCCGGGCACAGCACGGAGACGGCCTTGGTCGCGTTGGTTGATGATCTCTGGAGGGCCAGAGATAGGGGTTGTTCCTCTCTCCTGGTCCTATTAGATCTCTCGGCGGCTTTCGATACCATCGACCATGGTATCCTGTTGCACCGGCTGGAGGGGTTGGGGGTTAGGGGCACCGTTTTACGGTGGTTCGGCTCCTACCTCTCCGGCCGGATGCAACGTGTGTTGGCAGGGGAGCAGAGATCGACCCTGAGCCCCCTCACTTGTGGGGTGCCACAGGGATTGGTCTTCCCTCCCACTCCTGTTCAACACATACATGAAACCGCTGGGCGAGATCATTTGTGGCTTTGGGGTGGGATATCATCTGTATGCTGATGATACTCAGCTGTACATTTCCACCCCGAACCACCCCAACGAGGCCGTCGAAATGATGTCCCAGTGCTTGGAAGCCGTACGGGTCTGGATGGGTGACAACCGACTCAAACTCAACCCCTCCAAGACGGAGTGGCTGTGGCTTCCCGCCCCCCAGTTCAACCAGTTGCTTCCATCTCTGGCCATCGGGGGCGAGCAACTGGCCCCCATGGAGCAGGCACGCAATTTGGGCGTCCTCCTGGATGCCCGGCTGTCCATGGATGACCATGTAACAGCCGTGGCAAGGGGGGCATTCCACCAGGTCCGCCTGGTGCGCCAATTGCGCCCCTTATTGGACCGGGATGCCTTACGCACAGTCACCCATGCGCTGGTGACGTCTCGCCTAGACTACTGCAATGCTCTCTACATGGGGCTTCCCTTGAGATGCACTCGGAGACTACAGTTGGTCCAGAACGCAGCCGCGCGGGTGATTATGGGGACTACTAGGTACTCCCATGTAACACCTCTCCTGCGCGAGCTGCACTGGCTTCCTGTGGTCTATTGGGTGCTTTTCAAGGTTTTGATTACGATCTTCAAAATGCTCCATGGCACAGGACCTAGTTACCTGCGGGATCGCATCCTGCCCCATACATCCCTACGACCAATCCGCTCGCACAGAGAGGGACTCCTCCGGGTGCCGTCCACTAAACAGTGTCAGGGGGCGACACCCAGGAGCAGGGCCTTCTCTGTGATGGGCCCAGCCCTTTGGAATGACCTCCCCCTTGATATCAGGATTACCTCCGATCTCCGCTCCTTCCGTGTAAAGCTCAAGACCCACCTTTTTCAATTATCTGGCCTGGCTCAACCGTAGTTTCATCCTATTCCTCCTGACAGTCTTTTTTAAATTCGTAATTTTTAATTTGGGGTATTTTATTTTATTGCTAATTTTATTACCGTTTGGCCACACACAAGTAGAATGTGCAGTAATACCCTGAGGTGGACTCTTGCCTTTGGCTTCATAGGCCAAGGAAATAGCTTTCCTCAGCCACCTGCCTATAGTGTTTGATGTCACTCTTGCTTACTGTGTGGATGGTTGGAATGACACCAGGAGAGCTTCCGACTTCTGAAAGGAGGCCGTCCACTTGAGATAAATTCTCAATGCCCTGCGGACATCTAGTCTATGCCACAAATGCTCTCTAGAGTGAGACGGAGCTGGGCAAAAATTGGGCAACATAATAATAAATAATAATAATAAAATTTTATTTGTTAGCCGTACCCTCTCCTAAAGGACTCGGGGCAGCGTACAATAAAAGCACATAAAATATACAAATGAACAATACATATACAGATAAAAATAAACACATACACATACATACACATATACATGGAGGAGGTAACAAATATATAAAATAGAATTTAAAATTGACAATTTAAAACACCCTCAATTAAATTACAAGATTTTTAAAAAACCCGTCAGGAGCGATAAGGTAAGACTATGGTTGAGCCAGGCCAGCTAATTGGAGGAGGTGGGTCTTGAGCTTTGCATGGAAGGAGCGGAGGTCAGAGGTAGTCCTGATATCAGGGGGGAGGTCATTCCACAGGGCTGGGCCCGTCACAGAGAAGGCTCTGCTCCTAGGCGTCGCCCCCCGACACTGTTTGGTAGACGGCACCTGAAGAAGTCCCTCTCTGTGAGAGCGAATTGGACATAGGGATGTATGTGGCAGGATGCGATCCCGCAGGTAACTAGGTCCTGTGCCATGGAGCGCTTTAAAGATCATAATCAGAACTTTGAAACGCACCCGATAGACCACAGGAAGCCAGTGCAGCTCGCGCAGGAGAGGTGTCACATGGGAGTACCTTGTACTCCCCATAATCACCCGCGCGGCCGCATTCTGGACCAACTGCAGTCTCCGAGTGGATCTCCAGGGAAGCCCCATGTAGAGAGCATTGCAGTAGTCCAGGCGAGACGTCACCAGCTCATGAGTGACTGTGCGTAAGGCATCCCGGTTCAATAGGGGGCGCAATTGGCGCACCAGGCGAACCTGGTGGAATGCCCCCCTTGCCACGGCTGTCACATGGTCATCCATGGACAGCCGGGCATCCAGGAGGACGCCCAAATTGCGCCCCCAATGGCCAAAGATGGAAGCAATTGGTTGAACCGGGGGACCGGAACCCACAGCCACTCCGTCTTGGAGGGGTTGAGCTTGAGTCGGTTGCCATCCATCCAGACACGTACGGCTTCCAAGCACTGGGACATCACTTCGACGGCCTCGTTGGGGTGGTTCGGGGTGGAAATGTACAGCTGGGTATCATCAGCGTACAGATGATATCCCACCCCGAAACCACGAATGATCTCGCCCAGCGGCTTCATGTATGTGTTGAACAGGAGTGGCGAGAGGACCGACCCCTGTGGCACCCCACAAGTGAGGGGGCTTAGGGTCGACCTCTGCTCCCCTGCCAACACACGTTGCGTCCGGCCGGAAAGGTAGGAGCCGAACCACCGCAAAACGGTGCCTCGAATCCCCAACCCCTCCAGTCGGTTCAACAGGATACCATGGTCGATGGTATCAAAAGCCGCCGAGAGGTCTAATAGGACCAGGACAGAGGAACAACCCCTATCTCTGGCCCTCCAGAGATCATCCACCAACGCGACCAAGGCCGTCTCCGTGCTGTGTCCGGGTCGGAAGCCGGACTGGTGCGGGTCTAGATAATCATTTTCCTCCAGGTGTCGCGGAAACTGATAAGCTACCACACTCTCTACAACCTTCGCCAGAAAGGGAAGGTTGGAGACAGGACGATAATTGGCTAGCTCCGTAGGGTCCAGGGAAGGCTTCTTGAGTAAGGGTCTCACCACCGCCTCTTTCAAGGTGGCCAGAAGAGACCCCTCGCCCAACGAAGCGTTCACTAGGCCCAGGAGCCAGTCGCGTGTAACCTCCCAGGATGCCAGTACAAGCCAGGAGGGGCACGGGTCCAGTAAACATGTGGTAGGTCGCAGCCGTCCACGCAGTCTGTCCAAATCCTCGATGGCAACCAAGTCAAACTCCTCCAAGAATGGTCTCTCAAGACTCGCCTCGAACGTCTCCACTAGACCACTGAAAGGGACCCATTCCTTCCGGATTTGAGCGATTTTATCCTGCAGATATTTCCCAAATTCCTCTGCCCTGCCCTGTAAAGGGGCCTCCCGCGGCCTCTGAAACAGAAGGGAGCGGGACACCCGAAACAGGGCGGCAGGGCGGTTCTCTGCGGATGCAATGAGAGCGGCACAATATTGACGTTTGGCCGCTCTCAATGCCACAAGGTACGTCCTTAAATGGGTTCGTACCTGTGCTCGGTCAAATTCGGAACGAGAGGATCTCCAACGACTCTCTAGGTGTCTCTTGCGGCGTTTCATCACCCTTAGCTCCTTGGTAAACCAAGGGGCCAGGGTGGTTCATTGCCGCCAGAGAGGCCGCAAAGGCGCCACTCGGTCTAAGGCCCCGGTAGTTGCATTATTCCACGTGACCACCAGGTCCTCTACCCGGGGGCGGGTCAAGGCTACAGGAGGTGGCCCAAGCTCCATCTGGAACCTATCTGGTTCCATCAGGCGCCTGGGGCGGAACCATCTGATGTCTTCCGGTTCCGCCTCCCCGCAGCGGGGGGTAGCACCAGGGAAGTCAAGCCATAGAAGTGAGTGATCTGACCATGACAGGGGAGTGATGGTTAAATCCCCTACTCCCAGATCACTCAACCACTGGCCAGAGACAAAAACAAGGTCCAGCGTGTGGCCTCCCTCGTGTGTCGGGCCCTGGATCAATTGAGTCAGGTCCATGGCTGTCATGGAACCCCCTCGGATGCTTCTCACACCGATGGCAGGTTAAAATCCCCCATCACTAAAAGTTTGGGGGTCTCAACCGCCACCGATGCGATTAGCTCGAGGAGTTCAGGCAGGGCCGCTGATGTATAGCGAGGAGCCAGGTATACTATCAGCAGGCCCAACTGTCTCCCAGGGCCCCACTTCACGACAAGGGACCCACACCCGGATGTCTGCGGCACAGTGGACTCCCTCGGCTCTAAGTCCTCCCGAATAATCACTGCTACCCCACCGCCCCTTCCCTGGGCCCGAGGCTGGTGAAATGCTTGGTAACCTGGTGGGCACATTTCCACGAGGGGTAAACCTCCCTCGTGGCCCAACCAGGTCTCCGTTATTCCTGCGAGGTCCGGCTCCCCCTCAAGAATTAGATTGAAAATGAGGGGGGCCTTGTTGACAACGGACCTCGCATTGCATAACAACAGCCTCAGGCCCTGGGTCTGCAGCTCCTGACCACCTAGTACGCGGGGGTTGGTACAAGCGACCGGGTGTGACCAACAACCAACACTATTTCCTGCGCCCTATGAAAGAAGGTATTAATTTTAGGAAGAAAAGCTGGGTCTAATCGTAATGTTACCCTATCCTGGTGGAAAATACATAAATCGTTCCGGGAAGATATAGCCCCTAGTTCTGAAATACGTCTAGCCGATGTTATAGCAATTTAAAATGTCACTTTCATAGTCAAAAACTGAAGGGATACCATGCGAATTGGCTCAAAGGGAGACTCTGTCAATGCCTGCAGAACCAAAGGAAAGTCCCATGTAGGAAATCTATATATAACTGGAGGGGCAAGATTAGGTGCCCCCTTTAAAAACCTCCTAATTAAGGAAAGATGAGATAAGGGGACCTGGCCTTCACCCAATAGAATAGTAGAGAGTGCTGCCATCTGGCAACGCAAGGTGTTCAATGCTGGGCCCCTGTCTAACCCATCTTGCAAAAAATCTAACATCTGAGGCACCGAAGCCTCTTCTGCCTCAATGGATGCCACGTCGCACCACCTCACAAACACCGACCATGTACTGTTATATATTCTAGTGTTGGATGGTCGCCTGGCTGCTTCCAAGGTGGAAATAACCCTATTAGACACCTGGGCCCTTCTCAAAATGTCCCTTTCAAGTGCCAGGCGGTTAGTTTTAGCTATTGAGGCTCTGGAGGAATTAAGCCCTGGCACAAACAAATCTCCTCCCTGGGAATCCTCCAAGGTGGGGACACTGACAGTTGGATCAGATCCTCATACCATGACCTCCTAGGCCAATCCGGTGCTAACAGAATTATCTCCGCCCCCTCTGACACTATCTTTCTGATGGTCCCTGGAAGAAGGGGAAGGGGGAAAAAGGTGTATAGAAGGCCCACCGGCCAATGGCATCTGCGTCCGTGTCCTCGGCCCTTCAAATCCAATATCTGGTCACAAATCTCTGTAACTGAGCATTCTTCGGGGTCACAAAAATATTGATCACTGGAGTCCCGAACCTGCTACAGACCTGTAGAAAAAGGTCTGGGTGCAACTGCTACTCCCCATGGTCCACTGTGGCTTGACTGAGCCAGTCCACCTGGTGGTTGACAATCCCGGAAATGTGGTCTTCTGTGATCAAAACCACATGTGTCTCCGCCCACAAGATCAGACTGTGTGCCTCTGTCCACAGAGCTCTGGAATGAGTTTCTCTTTGCCTGTTCATGGGAGGGAACCTGTACTAAGACATCATCCAGGTAAAATTGTAATCATACGGAGGTAGACCTAAGGTAGGCTGCCACCACTGCCATGACCTTGGTGAATGTTCTTGGGGCTGAGGCCAGTCCAAATGGCAATGCCCTATATTGATAATGAACTCCCTCTTTAGAGAACCTAAGATATCTGCTATGAGAAGGTAATATTGGAATATGAAGATATGCTTCGGTCAGTTCTATAGAGCCCATTAAATCACTCTGTCTAGCTCCTTGCAAGATGGAGTTCAAGGATGCCATCTTAAATTGACAGTATACAGTAAACTTGTCCAGATGTTTCAGATTTAGGATCGCTCTCCACCTTCCACCCCCCGAACTATAAAAAGGTTGGAATAAAACCCCAACCTCTGCTCCTCCAAGGAAACTGGCTCTATTGCCTGAATTTCCAATAAGTGTTGAATTGCGAGCTGCACCAGATCCCGTTTTACCGGGTTCCGGGAGGAGGGGAAAGATCTGAAGAAGTTGGGAGGGGAAGAGAGAAATTCCAGTCTGAGACTCCGTTGTACAGTGGCGAGGACCCAAACGTCCATCATTATGCATTCTCATTATGATGCAAAATGATACAGATGGCTGCCGATGGAAAGCGTGGGATTTGACTCACTTCCCTCTGCGGAATGGACGACTGCCTCCCCCTTGAAAGGGCTGTCTGGACTGACCCTGGCATCTATTCCTGTCCTGGAAGTAGTTCCTGGATTGGAACCTGTCCCCCCTGAAGCCATAGTACCTGTTCTGTTGGAATTCAGACTCAGAAGGATGGAAGAAAGATCTGCTGCGATAAGGCACAGGGCGGTTCTCCTGACGCTTGTTCATTGTTGGGAGGACTTTCTTCTTTTCTTTGTTTTCAACCAAGATTGGTTCCAAGGCCTCTCCAAATAGATTCCCACCAGTGTACCAGTGAAATTTCGATTTATTATCCACCTGCCAGTTCTTTAACCACAGGAGACGTCTTGAAGCTACAGAGGCAGACAAAGCTCGAGAGGCAAATTTAACGGAATCAAGTGTGGTATCCACCGAATATTGGGTTGCTGCAATGATCTTATTGAAATCTTTCATTGTGTGAGCGTCCTCCAGAGAGGTATGCTCCTGCAGCTGCTGCAGCCACAACAAGGTTGTTCTATTAAAGAAGGACGCAGCCGCCACCACTTTTATGACCCAATCCGAAGCCTGAAAACCCTTCCTAAGGATGAGTTCAGCTTTCTTATGCTCAGGCTTCAGTTTGTCTGCCACGTCTCCTGCCACCACCACAGCCGAGGATGACAAGGCCGCTACCGAAGTGTCAACTATGGGTACCTGGAGTGCCTGAGAGAAGGACTGATCCATATTATAAAATTTCCTGTCATTCACTCCAGGATTTGGGAAGGTGCCTGGTTGGGACCACTGATTCTTAATTACTTCTAGCAAAAGAGAAGGCACTGGGCTCTTCTTTATCTAACTGTGTTTTGACAAACATAGTCTTAGTTGGCTCCTTCTGAGACTCTGGAGTGGGAGTTGACTCACTTCTGCCCAATTTAGTCATGGACTTAGCCTTGGTTAATAACTATTTAACAATGAGGGCTGAAAAAGTCCAGCAAAAGAGGGAGTATCCTGCTTTCCTGCGTCCTCATCATCGTACATCACTAGGCTGCGCATGGGCTCATCCTCAGACACTGACCCTTCACTAGCCAGGGAAGGGGAATCAGAAGCATCTCCCACTTCATGAGGGAGGGCAGGGTCCGATGCCTTCTTCCCTGCAGCCCACAGGGTTGAGGGAGGTTGAGCCTTCTTGAGGACTGGACCTTTACTATGTTGTTGTTTCATTCCTGAGGCAATGCCATGTGAGATGGCGGAGGCAAAGTTTTTGAATATTAGGGGGCAAGTTTTGCAATTCCTCATATTCATTATCCATGTCCTCCACACCAGGAGACTCAGACCGAGGAGCCAGCAGGGGATGGGGAAGCAGAAAGTCCAATAAACTCCTATAAACAAACAAACAAAGTCTCTGGAGGTGCCCTCCATGGGGTCCCCCATTACTTCCCTAATGGTCCTAGGGGAAACAAAAGGAGAGGGGGAAACCTCCATCCTAAAACTCCCACCCCCCTCTGCTCGTGGATGGGGCTGAAAAAGACACAGGACTAGATGCCCTGGAGGAGGATCATTACCATGATCTTGATGGTCCTGCAGCAGGCGTTCTGCCCAGGCCACTCTTTTTTCCAAGGCCCATTGCCTCCGCTGTTCATCTCGTAGTGTGACCCTTGATGGCCTTTGTGCTGCCGTGGGCCTTGCTGCCACTGCCCTAGGTCTGGCTCCAGAAACAGGTACCTCAGAGGTGCAGCTGCTTTCCCCTGTCTGGATGACATTCTATCACTCTTTTTCTATTTTAAAAAAACAAAGGTGCTCCACTGGTAACCTAGCGGGGAACCTGCTGGTTAGGTCCTCCTTCCCCTTTAAACCTGCAGCCGAAATCCAGTTAATGTCTTGCCAATCAAAATTGCAATTTACAAGCCTCATGGCCAATCTAAAATGGCCGCTGCTCTTTTACTTGCCTCTAAAATGGCTGCCAATTAGAATAACGGCAACCTGCCACACTAGAATGGTGGTTGACGCAGCCAAGAATTCAAGGCCTCGGCGCCCAATCTCCTGTTGTTATTTTTTTTTGTCGGGAGCCCCCTAGGAAGACCGGTGCTGCTGCGATCTCCAGCATCCCGAAAAGGCACCTCGGTGGTGACTGCTGGCTCGCTGCAAGAGAAGGAGAGACTGTCAGGGGAGTTACTTTTTAAACAAACCGCAGCTTTTCCTGCACCCTGGGGCCACAGCTGCGCGAGCCAGTCACCACTCACCTCAACCTCTACAGTGGAGTCCTCCACTGTAGGCCCTCTGGATCAGGCCAATCACGATCTAGAGGCCCCCATGAGATGGTGACGCCCAACGCCCCCTTCCCTGACAGCGACACTCAAAGTCAATTTGAAATAAATTTGGAGGAAGGTCGAATTAGCCAAAATGAACAGATAATTTAGTACAGAAATCTCTAACTAGCAACAGCTAAGAAACTACCAGCCTATTTGGACCATAGACTGAGAGGAACTGGGTAGAAGGAGTAGAGGCGTGGCTGCAACAATTTCTCTCAGTCTATGGACCAATCAGAATTGATGATAGCTCACTGGTAGCACCTCCCGCTCCTCATCATTGAGAACCCATGGATCTACCGCATTTCCAATATTCTTCTCCGTTATGGCCTTTCCATCTCTAGCCACTTTTCTGGTTGCAGGACTGTGTATACAAGCATGACAATGGGCCATGTTTGCATACATTCTTGGGTCATATCTATAAGTCTGATCCTCCGTTAGTCATACATCTAAAGATATATAGATCAGTCTTTGATTTTAACTTAAGGGCCCAAGAGATTTGAAATTTCCAATAAATAATTTATTCCTAAGGTTTAATTGAAATCCCTGACATAAGGCATATAACTCTGTGCTGTCCATATGCAATTTGCACAACAGCATATTATAGCAAACTGTAGATTTTATTTCATAATAAACCTATGCTATAGAAGACAAAAGTAGTAGAACCAGCTAGTAGTGGTTGCCAAATAGGAGTATAGAAAATCAACTCTCTGTTTATATTTGTTTGTTTGTTTGTTTTGTCACTCGTGTACAAGGTAACAGGAATAAGACTAGACATGAATAAGAACACAGGAAATGGATACAAATAAATGGGGATAGTAGGACAGGGACGTTTGACATGTTGGTGCACTTATGCACGCCACTACTGACCTCTTTGGCATGGGGTGAGGTCAACAGTAGATAGTTTAAAGTTAAAGTTAAGGATATAACAACAGAATCAAGTAATGCATTCCAGGCATTGTTCACTCTGTTGTTGAAGTTGTATTCCTATTGCAAAACACATGACATGGTTAAATTTAGGGATTTTTGTAAAAGCTTTAACAAAACAAAGAGATTAACACCAAAATAATAGATCTCCCCCCCAATTCTGAATTCTTACTTTTAGTCGAAATAAAAAAGGAGGATTGGTATATGACTCTATGGCCTTTTGAATACCACAAAGCATTTAGCTGCCAGGAAATCCAATGTTTTTAAAATTCCTTGATGGTGTTCAGCAAGCCAGAGAGGATTAGTTTATTTCTGCCTTGAAAAGTTTCTGGTCGCTATGGAAAGAACTGCACTTAACTAAACCTAACAATGGAGGTGGACAGATATCTGTACAAGTTCTTCTTGGCAGGTTTCAGAATTCACGTAATAAAATAAGTATTACTAACTATTTTAAGCGTCTTTGGTATTCAAACATCTCCTAGTTTATATCATTCCTAAGCTAAAGACCCAGCAAAATAGCTTAAGTCAAAGAGCTGAGAAAGTAATTGAGAACCACTACTTTTCTGTCCAGTTGTGCAGTTTTTGCATGACATTTTTCTGCCCCCTCTCATCCTCAGGGGAGAAATTTAACCTTTCCAATTTCATCTGCAGAATAAAGGGGTGTGTAACTGAAGGATCAAAATTTTCTCTCTTGATTCACAAATTTGATTCAGATAGTGCCAGGACACGGATGTCAAATTTGCGGTATCACATTGATGTCATGTGATGTTTCATGATGTTTTTCCCTTTGTGGAGCTGGGGTGGATGTGCCCGGCGCATGACGCATACGGCCCACAGACTGCCAGTTTGACACCCCTGTGCTAGGAGAAAATTTGCAAGGAAAGAATATATTCTTTAATTGGAAAATAACAGTTTGATTTCTACTGTTTATAATTAATTTCCATTTTGCTGAGATACTGAGGAATTATTATTTCTCCAGTTTTTCTTGTCAACAAATTGACATCTTAGTTTTGGAGAACTGAATGTATCAGGAGTCCTTGATGCAATACGAAATGTAGTGTTGCAACTATCAAAGTACTTTTCAAAGAGACTATTGCATGTACATTATTTGTCCAGTCCAGATGACCAAGGAGCATCTGCTACATATCCATTGTCTTTCAAGGTTTAATTCAAGGAGGCCAATGGCAAGTGTCCTGTGTGTGGACTCCCCTCCTTTGATGCAGGCTACCTTTCAACAAGGCTATCTCCCATTCTCTTGGCCTTCTAAAGATTGATAGAAGTTTGTGGTTTTCAAAAGGACTTTGGAAATTATGTGGCTATTTTAATCAGAAGGATTATTAAATGTTTTTCTAAAATAATTTGTTGTTTAAGACTGATACGCTGCTTAGAGTCACTATGGATCGAAGCAGTCAATATATTCTACAAGTAAATATATAGTGTACATCTACTTCTAACAAACTTGAAGCAACAGCTTTGGGAATTTGCAGTCCATGACTAGCTCCATGATCCTTTTTTTTTTTTTTTGCTGTTGCTATGTTTAACATTCAGTTTGAAGATGTTTTGAGAGACTCTGAAGGTTTGCTTGTGCTTTTGTTCATTATAGTACGCTAATAAAATATATTTATACATTAATAAAAATAATTTATTAAACTTACATGTCTCTCAGTTCTCAAGAACAAATATTCTTGGCCACTGTGACTTTTAGAGTTTTTTTATTTTCCTTTCTAAAACAGTTTTGTTGACAATTTTGATTACAGTAGTAAAAGCAAATACAAACTAAAATCAGAGAGAGAGAAATAGAAAGAGTAAAAAGTGCCAAGAAAGAAAAGGAAAAAAGTAAGATAATGGAAAAGAACAATATTTTAAAAATGACTTTCTATTTTCATTACAATAAGTATAAACAAAGTTAGTAACACTTCAGCCCTGTATAAGTTTACAAATCTCTTCTTCCTACAACCTATTCCTAATCTCTATGCATCTCTATAAATCATCAATATTTCCTGGTGTCGGCATAAACTCTGTAAAGGTTTGCTAGAGCTTTATGGATTAAAAAAAAATGGTCACACAAACCAACTTTATATTTCTTCCTTTGTCTCTAACACATTCAAAGATGACTTAAAGCCTTATTCAGGCTTAAACAACAAACAGCGCCTCCCACCTCCTTTGGGAGTCACAATTGTAACACTCCTGTGAATCCTGGAGTTAGTTTTGTGCTTCCAAAACAGATGAGATGGTAACACCCCACAAAGTATTTTTGATACATCTTTAGTTGGACAACTGTATAGGCCTAGATAATGAATGGATCAAACTTGTAGTTTTATTCTCTATGCCTAATTATTATCTGCGTTGAGAACCAGTCTTCAGTTTAAGATCAGATCTTTGCCTCAAACTTTGGTATCAAATCTTTGTCTCAACTTGGTCATGAGTGGTCATTCAAGATTGGAATGCCAAGGCATAGAAAATAAGAATTTTTTAATTATTGGAATATGATCTAACCAGAGGTGGGTTGCTTCTGGTTCGGCCCGGATAGGGCGAACCGGTAGTAGTGGCGGCAGTTGGCTCTACCCACCCGCCCGGACGCTTCTGTACATGCGTAGAAGTGTTGTGCGCGAGTGCGCGAGCGAACCTGTAGTAAAAAATTTGAAAACCCACCACTGGATCTAACCAATGAAAAACAAAAACATTGTCACAGTTTTGAAAATGAAATGAAATGTTGGTAAGTATACATGTATCAAATAAACAAAGATGATTCATGAGTTTAGCACAATGCTTTTTTTTTTTTTTTTTTTTGCAGCCTCACACTTCTGTTTGTTAAAAAGGACATGCAGCCATGAATAAGCCTGAATTTCTCTATTGGATATTTCTTATTTTATTATTTGTTTCTGAAACTCTTCTCTTTGCTGAGAATAAAAAGCATTCCCTATGTGCCATCAACCCAGCAAAATAGTTTTGCTTTATTTATTAGCAGCGTTGAAGATTATTTTTTTAACGATATCCCTCCATAACATGCAGCTTTTTGATAGACCCATGATTACTTTGCCAGTGCCACTGAGAAACCAGAGGACAAATCATTTTGTTGAACTTAGGATATGAGGTCTGAGCTTTCTTACTAAGCAATTATGATGAACAAAAGGGAAATTGCCCTCTTCAAATTTCCCACTATGTTATCAGTGCTGTGTGCATATATTTCATAATAGATCCATGGGGGTGCATTCCTCTGGATTTATTTGTCTGGAACAGTGTAGGGTTTCCTGCCTAAGCAGGGGGTTGGACTAGAAGACCTCCAAGGTCTTCTTACAACTCTGCTATTGTGTTGTATTATATTCCTTGCAACAGGATCTTATTTATTGGAGAAAAGAAAATGATGGTGAAGTATAGATTGAAAAGTTTGCCAACTCCAATGATGCTATTAAAAGAAAATCCAGTTCTTTCCAAGTCAGGACAAGAATGGAGATCATAGGCAGTTGCCTGAAGAAGAAATGAAGTTTATTTCTGACAGCAGGATACAGGCAGGATATCAGGTCAGCAATCCAAAGTCACCATCCTGAAAGATGGACCATCTTTCCCCAGAAGCCACTTATATAGGAAAATCTTGCCTTTGTTCTCTGAAGGTGCACCCTTTAGGAATGCTTAGAAGATGTCATCGAGCAATTCTCCAAAAGGGAGCACTCTGGAGCCAACTACTGAGCTATTGTTTCCCACTTATTTCCTGTTCAATTAATATTATACATAGAAGTCTCATGGAGGAAAGTATCTTTTGTTTATTTAATGGGTGAAATCTCTGGCAACCTGAAAGGAATATTTACCCAAATGGGCTGCCACTTTTGCCCAATTTTAGCCTCTTGGTCAAGTTTACTACCTTGTTACTTTTTTAAAAAAGCATAATTTGTCAGCTTTTGCCTAGAAAATGGTTATAAGGTTGAGATTGAAGAACAGGGAAAGATTGAATCGCAGGGGAGGTTTGAGTTCATTCCCACAATGCCAAAAAAAATAAAAATAAAACTCAGTTTTTAAAGAAGTCTGTGCAGAGCATAACATTGAATTGGTCAATATTTTTCAATCCAGACCATCCTGTAAGAATGTAATGCAAGTTTTCCATTTTCCTTGTTAATGCTTTTCTCCCTATATCTTTTCTCCCTAATTAAGAATGAAAAGGCATAATATTCAAATGGGATTTATCAACCTGATGAGCAACATGCATTCCTGATTTTTCCTACCGCATTTATACCTTTTCGTTTAGGGTGGGTTTTTTGGATGGGAGTATATGTGCCCCTTTTAAATTTAGAGTATTTGCCTCCTTTCAGAGGATCTTTTGATTGAGGAATCTTGCCATGCATTTAACATACTAAACAATCACAGAGACAGTATAACGGTGCAGTTAAAGCTATGCCTAATTTTATGTGTAATGCAGGTAAAAAACCATATGGAGCTTTAATTGCATTGCCACAGCCATCATGTTTATTTTTTTTCTACCATACTTTACAGATATCTCCTTAGCTTTTTCCCCCCTTATTTATTCCCATCTATTAATTGTGTGTCTCATTACCATTACCTGAAGGAAATATTGATTATTTTCTACTGATTGGAAATACCTACAGGTGCCTTATTGCTTGTGTGGGTTTGTTTTAATGTCTCTCAAGTAGGAAAACAAAAAAGAACAATCCTGATTTTTCTTTACTTTTTAATTGATTAAACCAAATGCTCTAAATTTTCAGTAAGTAATGTAAACTCAACTTATTTCCCCCATATCTTAATCGTTTCCCAATGAGCACTGTTTTCCTTACTGAGTAAAGGTTTAATGGCATATTATGCCTTCTGCCAAGCAAAATCAATGGGGAAGCCAGAGTCACTTAACAACCGTGCTACTAACTTAACACCTGCAGTGGTTCACTGAACAATTCTGACAAGAAGGTCATAAAGTGAGACAAAATTAACTTTCTTGCTTAGCTACAGAAATTTTGGCTCAATTGTGGTCATACCACAAGGACTACTTATACCTGATACAATATTGTGAATATTTGTTATTAGTGAACAATGCAGTGACTTTCAAGGTTCATATTGGATGTTCTCAAATGTCTATGTTTTTGGTTCTGATGGAAAGGTGGACTGACCAAACTTCAGTAAATAGAAGATAACTGGTAGCCTTTTAGCCCCTAGTTTTTCTGAATGGAGATCATATTATACATTCAAATGCAAGGGTTACTCTATCATATTAAACTAAACTAACCTTTGGCTATCCAAATAAATGATTTGTGTAGCTTCCACCATTTATAGCTTTATTTTTCTGGAACTCTGTTTATGGCTTCAATAAATTACAAACCAGTTGTCAGTCACAAGGTTATTTGTTGTGGAATGAAAGAAAGATGAAAGAAGAGCCTCTGATCTTGTCAGAGATTGTTGATACTCTTTCAACTCATTTTAATCTCTGATTTGTATCTTGAACATACATCAACAAACAAATACAGGCCGGTTGAAAATAAATAGGTTGAAAATAAATGCAGATTATTGTGTCAGCTAACAGGTAATCTAAATATTTTCATAATAAAACATCACCATTCAGCATCCATTTGGTTTAGTCAGGTAGTGCATCCCTTATTTTAAGCAACAAAAATTTATACTGGCTAGTTTCGTCATTTCCTCAAATTGGAATATGTTTCATTGTATTTAATATATTGTGATAACTGTCTATTGCAGGCTGTAAACTGTTGCTTAAGGCTCAAAAGTTTGTGCCAGGCAAAAAATGATGGTTTACCCAATATATTTAAATCATGCCTTTGCACAGATAATTTGATGATCATGAAGAACGCATATGTCCATTCAAGTCTTAGTTTTGAGTGCACACTGGTTAAAAAGAAATGATAGTGAATAAATCTGTTTGTTCCAGACAATAACATGTAGAAGCAGAGGAGGAATAGAAATGGAGTTGGTCCAGAAACAGTTTTTTTTTAAATTGTGGGACTAACAAAGAGGTGACATTTGCATAAATATACCATTTACAGCATCTGTTGAATGATCTTGCAATGCCTTTTTGTCACTACATTTAAGGAACAAAAACGAAATGCACAGGTACAGTATAGATGGTATCTTGCTCAATAGTAGTAACTGTGAAAGGGATCTTGGCGTCGTAGTGGACAACCATTTAAATATGAGCCAGCAGGGTGCAGCAGCTGCCAAAAAAGCCAACACAGTTCTAGGCTGCATAAACAGAGTGATAGAATCAAGATCACATGAAGTGTTAATACCACTTTATAATGCCTTGGTAAGGCCGTACTTGGATTACTGCATTCAGTTTTGGTCACCACGATGTAGAAAAGATGTTGAGACTCTAGAAAGAGTGCAGAGAAGAGCAACAAAGATGATTAGGGGACTGGAGGCTAAAACATATGAAGAACGGTTGCAGGAACTGGGTATGTCTAGTTTACTAGAAAGAAGGACTAGGAGAGACATGATAGCAGTGTTCCAACATCTCAGGGGTTGCCACAAAGAAGAGGGAGTCAAGCTATTCTCCAAGGCACCTGAGGGTATAACAAGAAGCAATGGGTAAAAACTAATCAAGGAGAGAAGCAACTTAGAACTGAGGAGAAATTTCCTGACAGAACAATTAATCAGTGGAACAGCTTGCCTCCAGAAGTTGTGAATGCCCCAACATTGGAAGTCTTTAAGAAGATATTGGATATCCATTTGTGTGAAATGGTATAGGGTTTCCTGCCTAGGCAAGGGGTTGGGCTAGAAGACCTCCAAGGTCCCTTCCAACTCTGCAATTGTATTGTATTGTATTATACTAGCCTCCCTCTCCCCAATGGCAATGGCCTTGGCCTGACCCTATCATGATTTATGCTGCCTTGAGTACTTTTCTTCTGCATCCAAAAGATAAGGGAAATGCAACAAGAGCAAGGGCAACATTGTGTTTCTATTGGAAACTCTTTCTATTACCCCAAGAAGAGCTAAATCCTGAGAAGACCACTCATAAAGAAAGGCTCAGATGTTGACTATCAGCAGAATGTCCTCTAACTTCAAACAGAAGTATTGGAAAATGATGATTTCATGCCATTATTTACTTAATTTATTTGTTTATTTATTTATATTTTGCCTTTATTATTTTTAAAAATAACTCAAGGCAGTGAACCTATCCAACACACTTTCCTCCTATTTTCCCCACACAACAACCCTATGAAGCAGAAGTGGGTTCCGGATCCCGTTGCAACCAGTACGGTGCAATAGGGCCGGGCATCCACCACATGCGTGTGCATAGCACACACATGTGTACTTACTACCCACGATGCTCTGTGATGGGTCCGCAACGCTCCAGCTGCTTGGCGGAGCATCGCGCAGGCTCCGTACGTTTCGTGCACATGCGCGTAAGCCCCGATTGGGTCAAATACAGGTAAGGAGGGTGGGCGAGCGGGCCCTCCAGAGCACCGTACTGGAACAGGGATGCCTGTACTGGGGCGTACCGGTTGTATCCCACCACTGCTGTGAGGTGAGTTGGGCTAAGTCTTAGAAAGCACTAGTTCCAAGACCAGAGTTTGTCTTCCCCAACAATCTGAAAATGTATGGAAATTTTGTGCATACTGAAAATAGGATTGAATGAACTGAAAATTGTAAAACAAAAAAAAACTAAATTGATTTATTTATCTATACAGAAAAGAGAGCTGTGTATCAAAAGAAGACATAACAATTTACACATTTGTTCTCCAGGTTTCTCTGCAATTGTACCATTACATTTCTTATCAGCAGTATATTAATGTGCCCAGTTTCCTGGCTATTCTTCATGCACTGTATTTTATTGTTCAATATCTACAGATTAATTACCAAGGAGTAGAAAGTACCTGGAAATTACTTTTTGACCTGTTTCTCTGTATCTAGATATACAATTGCATGTATAAATGGGCAGATTCAGTTCCCTTAGCACAGTGGTGGGCAACCTTTTTTTTCAACTGAGCCAAATCTCGCCAAAACCACGATTGAAATTTATTTTGAGAGCCACATTTTTAAAACCGAAAATACATAGGATGGTACACTGTTTTTAGTTTCAATAAACTCTGGCATTTGAAGCACGCAAGTCTTAAAGCTGTCAAGTTACAAGATCCTTGCACCCCTAACCCTTTAGAAAAAAAAAACCCAGGGGTCTTCAAACCTGACAGCTTGAAGACTTGTGGACTTCAACTCCCAGAATTCTGAGAATTGAAGTCCACCAAGGGCATCAATCATATTAGCCCAGGGATCTGCAAAATTGGCTCTTAAGACTGGTGGACTTCAATTCCCAGAATTCTGAGAATTGAAGTCCACCAGTCTTAAAACAGCCAACTTTGCAGACCCCTGTGTTAGCCCAAAGCCTGGTGCTGGGCCTTGCTCCCCCATTGGTGGAGCCCCAAGAAGCGAGGAGGGAGAAAAAGAGACGGAGGCCAAGGAGCTTCCCCCCCGCCCCCTCCCAGCAAAAATCTAACCGGGGAGCCGGACAGTAGCAAATTAGCCAATCATGCGAGGAAAGCGAGGTGTGACCGGGTGGGCAGCGAAACTCCAGGGCTCTCTGTTCTAATTCCCCATGAAAACTGTTGCCTCTGAAGCGTTTGCTCTACTGTTTGAACCTTTAAGCGTCCCTTTCCCTTTTTTCTTTTCAACCCACAATGATTAGGGAGGATCCTGAAGTCGGGCGGGGACGAGAAGCGAGGAGGCAGAAAAAGAAACGGAGGCTAAGGAGCTTTCCCCCCTCCCCCTCCCATTGTGGGTTGAAAAGAAAAAAGGAAAGGGACGCTTAAAGGTTCAAACAATAGAGCAAACGCTTCAGAGGCAACAGTTTTCACGGGGAATTAGAACAGAGAGCCCTGGAGTTTCGCTGCCCACCCGGTCACACCTCGCTTTCCTCGCATGATTGGCTAATTTGCTACTGCCCGGCTCCCCGGTTAGATTTTTGCTGGGAGGGAGAATCTCCTTGGCCTCCGTTTCTTTTTCTGCCTCCTCGCTTCTCATCCCCGCCTGACTTCAGGATCCTCCCTAATCATTGTGGGTCGAAAAGAAAAAAGGGAAAGGGGCGCTTGTTATGAAGTGCCCGAGAGGAGGGAGGGGAGCGGGCGCTTCAAAACAAGCGCCCCTTTCCCTTTTTTCTTTTCGATCCACAATGATTAGGGAGGATAATAATCCAGCACACAGAAGAGCCGCATTAAAATGTGTAAAGAGTCGCTTGTGGCTCACGAGCCGCGGCTTGCCGACCACTGCCTTAGCAGATACAATCCTTTTTGATAACTAAACTCATTCTTCTTCTTAGGAACAGCTACTCATTTCCATTTTAGCTTTATGAAAGAGGCTGCAAGCATGAACAGGTTGACCATGAATTCCCTGGCATATGCTTTGTCCAAATGATAACATCCAGGAAGGAATGTTACTTTGAATTGTTTGAGATTTGGTGTATATACAGGGGTGGATATAACATTCACGGTCCAGGACAAAAAAGGAGGAGCTGCTTCTCTTGAATAGTCTCTAAAAAAGGCAGTTACATACACCTGAGCAGTGTATGAAGGTCATGCAGATGGCCAGCAAGAAGATAAATGAGGACACTGCTGGCTGTGAAAATTGGTTTGATAGGGGCAACTAAAGGAATCATATCCGATTGAATGAACCATTTGCAATTCACTGTAGTAAAATATATTTAATAAAGAAACACATTTGCCACAGGAGTACAATTAATTTTCCAAGGGACCATATCAGAAACTAGAACTATTGTGGAGTGCTGAGCCAATAAGCTGAACTTAATTCTGCCACTGGCATCCAAGTGTTGGGAGATGAGGCAGCATGGAGCTTTGCCTCACCTCACTTCACCTCAGCCTGATTGCTGCTCTTCTGGTGCACGCACAAAAATGCTCCCACCAGTCCACTAAAGGAGTGAACTTGGCTTCTTCCCCCATTTCTATTTATGTTTTATATTCTAACTTCAGATTGACCAAACATGACACAGACAAGACAGTCAAAAGATCATCTGTGGCGCAAGGGCGATAAAATTAATGTATAAAAGAAAAACTACTGTTTTTCTTTTAAAAAAACTGACAAAAGGTAAGCTTAAATTTAAACTATCTACTGAAATTTAACTTTTCATAATGTGGATCTGGCCTAGTGGTGGGTTTCAAATTTTTTTAGAATCTCTTCTGTAGGTGTGGCCTGCTTTGTGGGAGTGGCTTGCCGGCCATGTGACCGGGTGAGAGTGGCTTGCCAGCCATGTGACTGAGTGGGAGTGGCTTGGCAGTCATGTGACTGGGTGGGCGTGGCCAACTTGTAAAATGTGGTGAAACTCACTTAACAACGCTTTTGTTTAGCAATCAAAACGTTGGCTCAGAAACTCTGGCATTTGAAGCATGCAAGTCTTAAAAACTGTCAAGTTACAAGACCCTTGCACCCCTAACCCTTTAGGAAAAAACCACCAGGGGTGTTCAAACTTGACAGCTTTAAGACTTGTGGACTTCAACTCCCAGAATTCCTCCTCCAGTCAGTTGGCTCAAGAACTCTAGCATTGAAGTGTGCAAATCTTAAAGCTGTCAAGTTACAAGACCCTTGCACCCCTAGCCCTTTAGAAAAAAAACCCCAGGGATGTTCAAACTTGACAACTTAAAGACTTTAAGGTTTAGATAGGACTCTTAGAGGCGGGCGGGGCGATTGGTGAGTTAGCCAAACAGTGAGCAGGGGGTGGGGCAAGCGTGGTGAGGACAGGTTGGGGGGGAGAGAGCTGGAACCGGTTCTAAATGGCACGGTAGATTTGTGGAACCTCTTCTATAGAAGTGGTTAGAACTGGCAGGAACCCATCCCTGGTCTGGCCTATGCCTGTTGTGATAGGATCTAGACTTTTTCAAATACTGCAAAGTAAAAAATTATAAACAGTGTAATCCAATACATTAAATTTTGAATGTATAGTATCCAATGGGATCTGTCAACAGTATTTCTTAATTTAATTATTTGTTCTGTATAAGAGATTATGAATCATTATGAAGAATAATAATGTTGTCACTTTACAAATCATTGTCAAATCCAGCAGAGACATGTGGTCTATTTCTTCTTTTGTAGAAAATATAGGATGCAAATCCTGTATCGTACCGATGCATATGAAGATAACTGGGATAACTTTCATCACAACTGTGCCATACACCAGTTATATTTGTTAATTTAGTTCTTTGTTGCCTTCAAGAGATTGTGAATCCTTATGAAGAATAACCACATTGTCACTATACAAAGAATGGTCAAATCCAGCAGAGACTTGTTGTGCTCTGTTTCTTCTTCTGTAGAAAATATAGGCTGCGATTCCTGCACCGATGATTATAAAGATAATTGGGATAACTATCATCATAGTTGTGCCATGTGTTGGTAGAGGTGTCACTCCTTTCTGCCCTAAAATACCAAAGAGAAGAAAAAGCACTGAATATATTATGATAAAACTATGATAAAGTGTGAGCTTAAATGGACTCCGGGGAATGGTAGAGGATAGGAAGGCCTGGAGGAACATGGTCCATGTGATCGCGAAGGGTTCGACATGACTTCGCAACTAACAACCACCACAAATGATAAATCTCTGATTTAAGTTTTTTTTCCCAGTGACAAAGAAGCCAAGAGAGATTGCATTCTAGCTAGAAATAGTCTAATAAAGGCAGAGCCAACAAGACAACTATCAGCCCCAAGAATCTGTGAACTGTAACTCAGTAAAAGGAAGTAAATTTAATACTTTTCCTGTCTATTACAGATTCCAAAGGAAATTGATATATGTTGACTGTGGAAGATAAGGACTGAATTGACAGTCTTTTGATGTAAAGCTCAGTGTTAGATATGTGCGTTATTCCATAGCAAAAACAATTGCACATTGCTATGGCTATCACTTCTTGCTAATTATTTCTTTGGGAACTAAAAATAATCATAATTAACCGAAAATAATAATAATTATTCAATCATATTAACTGAAGAAGGTGGACTTTCAAGACTTGGTTTCATAAATATGAGATCATCCAAATGATCATAGATAGCAGGAGAAGTTAGGAATACAGTTCTAGGCTTTGACACTGGGGAATAAAACTTCTTAGAGATTTAATTAGATTTTTATAATATCTCCAGCTGACTTTAAAAAAAATATCTTTTTTCTCTCTCTGTCTCTCTTTAATTTCTCTGCTGCAATAACACAGAACTGTCATTTAATTTTTTTTTACCAAATATAAAAAGGTAAGGTAATTTCATGATATATCCTTAAAAATATAATGGTGTTAACTCTCGAAATGACTCTAGCTGAAGCCATATTTTTCCTCTAATTTGTTTCTTAATTGCCATGCCATGACTTATGGCATGTAGAATGTTTTCCTCCAAAGCTCCAGACATAACAGTGATAAGGCTTGTGAAAACCAAGGCCAGCTGAATGTCCCGTAGCAATGACAAAAGGGAGTGCTGAGAAGTTCATCACCTGTTCGGTTAGTTAATGTGACCTGTGACCCAAGGCTGGTACGTAGTAACTATTCTTTAATTATGCCAAAGTGTGGGAATTATTCAGAGTTGAATTTACATTTGAACGTATGTGATGTATCCAATAAAATGGATCTTTGAGAAAAGCTACAGATTCAGAGTCCTGAATTGATTGGGGCCATTACTCGGAACCATGATAGATGGTTTTTCATTCACAGCTGTGATATTTGGCAGCAGCTACCAACATTTCAAGGTCTGAAGAATATAAAATGCAATAGGTAGCCATCACAATGATCTACATAGCTTCCACTCTATTAATATAGGAAATATTATGTAAAACATGACTATTGTAACAACTGACTGGAGATAAAATAAGTTTTCATAACAACACTGAATATATTTTGTCATCTAAATTTTTTAATCTACAAAATATATATATTCCGCTACATTTGACCTATATTAGAATTTTTAGTTCACAGATATGAAAATTTTATTACTAAATTTTAAAAATAACATTCTTACCTTTAAAAAAAATTACTTTCTTACCTGGTATTGCTGTAGACTTTAGAGTTGATTCTTCAATAACTAGAAAATAATCAAATATGGTTTCAGTATATAATTAATGTAGATGCTTTCTATATCATCAACCATGGTTTTCTCCTGGGGCAGCGTCAGGGGATGGGAGTGGGAGGCCTTGTGCTAACCTGGTTCATTCCTTTCTCTTCAACCGCTCTCAGTCAGTGTTGATAGGAGGGGAGAGATCCAGCCCTCACCCACTACTTTATGGGGTTCCACACGACTCAGGACTCTCTGCTCCTGTTCAACATTTATATGAAGCTGCTGGGCGAGATCATCTGTCACCATGGACTGAGATATCACCAATATGCTGATAATACTCAGCTGTATGTCTCGGCCCGTGGTGAATTAAGTGATGCCGTGTCCTCCCTCTCACAGTGCCTGGAGGCTGTTAGGGGCTGGATGGGGAGCAATGGGTTGAAACTAAAGCCTTGCAAGTTGGAGTGGCTCTGGGTTTGGGGTTCATTGGCTCAGGAGTATTTCCACATTTGGTCTTGGATAGGGTGGCACTACCCCAAACAGATCCTGGGGTTTTCCTGGACTCACGACTCCTGCTCAAAGAGCAGGTGGCAGTCGTGGCCAGGAGTGGCTTTGCACAACTGTGGGTTGTGCACCAGTTATGCCCTTTCGTAGACCAACAGTCCCTACTCACAGTCACTCATCCTAGTCGCTTTCCGTCTTGACTATTGCAACATGCTCTACACGGGGCTGCCCTTGAAGAGCATCCGGAAGCTCCAGTTGGTGCAAAATATAGCAGCCCACATGGTTTTGTGCAGACCCCGGTGTACACACATATCACCTGGTATGCACACATATCACCTCTCCTACGGGAGCTGGATTGGTTGCCGATTTGCTTCTGGGTGCAATTCAAGGTGCTGGTTGTCACCTTTAAAGCCCTTCATGGTTTGGAATCAGGTTATCTGAGGGACCGTCTGTTGCTGGTCACATCTACCTGGCCCATCAGAGCAGGGAGGAAGGGAATGTTGTGCGTCCCATCCCTGAGGGAGATATACCTGGTGAGATCCAGAAGAAGGTGGCTCCCTCTCTCTGAAATATCATTCCCCCAGATATTAGAATGGTCCCCACTCTATATACTCTTCTGGAAGGTGCTGAATACCTGGTTCTGCCAGCAGGCCTGGGGAACCCAGAGCGTGATGGATCCCATTAAATGGCTCATGTGATCAGCTGTCACCGGGACGGGGAGGGGGAGATGGGGAGTGATTTTGTTATACTGTACTATCTTAATTTATTTGATATTTTTTATTAGTTTTTATTGTTTTAAATGTGGTCCTATATTCTGTAAGCTGTCTTGAGTCGCCATGGGTGAATATACAGCAATACAAATTCAATAAACAAATAAAAAACAAATAAATAAATAAATGTGTTACTGCACACCCTTAATTTAACAACAAAGAAGGATATGCAAGGCAATTTTGAAAAATGAATTCTCTGAATCACAGCAGATTTTCATACTGAATGTTAGCAAATTTTATGAATTCAAAAGAGACAGCTATATACTTTAAGACAACATCTTAAAATTTCTTTCATATATATCTGAGTTTCATTAAAGTTTATATTGTTTGATAGGAATCTGAATTCATGGGATATTCATTACAGGAAATATTCTAAACCATGTTTAAAGTATCTATCAGGAATGAATTAAGACACAAAAAGTGACAGCAATATTTGAGTGTATAGACCAGCGATGGCGAACCTTTTTTGGCTCATGTGCCATAAGTGGGGGGAGCGCAGGGGGGTAGTGTGCTGTGCACTGCACCCATAATGCAATGTGTGACCCCCTCCAGTGCGCATGCGTGCACACAGGCCGACCCCCCATTTTTTGCATGCTTTTTTTGCCCTCCCCAAAGGCTTTATAGGAGCCTGGGGAGGGTGTAAACAGCCTTCCCCGCCCCCCGGAAGCCCTCCAGAGGCTTGAGGGACCTTCAGGATGCTTCCCTGAAGCCTCCGGAGCAGTCAAAATGAACCTCTGAGCAAACTGGAAGTCCGTTCCCAAACTTCCGGTTTGCCCATAGGGCTGTTTTTTTGCACTCCGGAGGCTTCAGGGGAGCTCATGAAGCCTCTGGAGGGCCTGCGGGGGGGAGGCTCTTTTGCCCTCCCCAGGTTCCTATAAAGGCTCTGGAGCCTGGGGAGGGCGAAAAATGGCTTTAAAAAAGGGTGAATTCAGCTGGCCATTGCGCACATGCGCGCTGGCAGCTGACAGGGCAGCGCCTCACGTGCCCTGACAAATGGCTCCTCATGCCACGCATGCCATAGGTTCGCCATCACTGGTATAGACAGAATAGGCAGCTAGAAATACAAAATTTCAGAAGTAATAACATTTACAAAGCAATGCAAACCCTCCTACATTAGTCATTTGCCTTAAATGTTATGAAACAAACATTGGTTGTTGACACTGTTTTTATTCGGTTCAGTGAATAATAGATTACTAATGCCATAAAACAGTTGATCTAATACTTAAGGAACAACAACTGATGGAAATGAATCTTTGTTTATTAAAACTATACTGCTAAGAATATATCAACAGCAATAGCATTTAGATTTATATACTTCAGAGTGCTTTACAGCCTTGTCTAAGTTGTTTACAGAGTAAGCATATTGCCCCCAACAATCTCATTCCTCATTTTACTGACTTCAGAATGTTGGAAGACTGAGTCAACCTTGAGCTGCTTAGACGTAGCAGCAGGCAGCAGAATTAGCCTGCAGTAGTACATTCTACCACACCATCAAGTATATTATACAGATCAGGGATGTCAAACTCATGTCGTCGTAGTGGCAGCATGTGATGTATCAGGACTTTTTCCCCCTTTGCTAAACTGGGCATGGTCAGCATGCAATGTATCTGCCCGCAGGCTGGGAGTTTGATAGCCCTGATATAGATAATAAACTTAATTATGTATATTAACATTTGTCATTCAATAACTGGAAGCAAAAATAAATATATTTTGTCATTGATTCTATTTTTTACTTTTATTATATTTCACCTAACACATTATTTGAAAAAGAAATAAACCTAGGATAAAAATGACAATTCAGACAGTTTGATAGAAAAGAAAAGGAAGGGGAAGGGAGAAAAAGAAAGATTATGTACTTACAGCATATAAATTATTATTAGTTGTCTAAAAAGACAAAGAGCACTGATAACAACAGCAAAAGACAGTATATATAGATCAGGATGAGGTCTTTAAAAATAGATAGATAGAAAAACCTGTCCATCAAGGAATTATAAACACAGAAAAACTTTGAATATTTTGGATATATTTAAAAGTGAGCAGATAATAAAATGGTAAGAATAATTCTAAGGAACACCTACCTAGGAAGAAAACAGAGGGGTTAGAATATTATAGGAAACCATATAATTTAATGTCTATTCACTGCACAAATCTCATTTTCAGTCTAATATTGTGATAATGATAATGACACTTACTTTTGTTTCTTTTACAAATAAATGGTCTCACTTCAAAATAATGGCAGTGCCCGGTGAACCATTTCCCAGAATCACTATTCATGTAAATGCACTTGTTAAGATCTGCATTGTCCTCTTCACTATCAGACTGTAGAGATTTTAATTCTGGTTCATTCCAGTTGACAAAAGCAACTTCATTGTTATCTTGCCATAACCATTCTCCTAATAAAACAAAAAACAGCATAATGATTAAAAAGGGAAATAACTGCACGGTGATGAAAAGGTATATGCTATGGAAATACATTAACACTCACATTGATGATTTTACCTAGTTGGGTGATGAAACATTTACAAGGAAACAACAAAGTTCAGAGAGCACCCTTGACTCTGCAGTTCAAACTTGAGCTATAGATACTGACTTCTATAAGAACCACTATGGGAATTAAATGTTTTATAAAGTACATATCATAGGTGGGTTTCTACCAGTTCACACCGGAACTGGCAGTGAAGCCTACGCAAAGTGAACCGGTACCAACGCTGGTAGGAACCCACCCCTGGCACACACAGGAGATCTTTGCAAATAGGAAGGCAAAACTCCACCAAGCAACAACTATTCCTTCTGCATGAATTCCTTTGGCACTATGGTCACCACTACATATTATACTTTATTCTCAATAGAGGTGGAGCAGTGATGGGTTTCAAATTTTTTTAGAACCTATTCTGTAGTTGTGGCCTGTTTTGTGGGAGTGGCTTGGTGGTCATGTGACCAGGCGGGAGTAGCTTGTTGATCATGTGACTGGGTGGGAGTAGCTTGGCAGTCATGAGATTGAGTGGGAGTGGCTTGGCAGTTATGTTTCTGGGTGGGAGTGGCCAAGTCGATGTCACTGAATTATTTGGCCCAAACAATGACCTTCAAAAGAAGATATAAAAAAGGAAATTTGTTATTTTGTGTACTTACTACTTAAATAAGAATAAAATAAGTACACAAAACAATAAAACAGCTACTTACAGAGGAAATATGGCTGTCTTTGCCGGTCTTCAACATTACTGATCACCTTACACTCATACTTCCAGCCCCTCTGCCTCTTCCCTCTTCCTGGATTCACTCAGACATTTTTAAAGCTCACAGCCTGTGCACAACACACACTTTTCCAGCAGACCCTGTGCCTCTTCCCTCTTCCTCAGCATACTCCCCACCCCACCCCAGCCACTCACCAGTTCTTTCTTCTTCTAGTTCTTCTTCTGAGAACTTTTTGGCAGCATGATGAGGATGGGCAGGGTGAGTGAAAGAGTGAAGGAGTGGAGGGAGCATTCTGGTACAGGGCCTCCTGACCAATGGGTACGGGAAGGCACGCTAAATTTCACCATCCAGTACAGCCATACCACTCTGTACCAATTGAAACCCACCCCTGAGGTGGAGATAGCATCCATGCATGGGTTGACATTGTCTGCCTTCAGATTGGACTGAGTTTGATTAAATATAGTTAAGACTCCCCCCCACCCCGTTGCTAGCCTTATCCAGCTTTTTGACTCAGTCCACTTCGAGGATGGTCATGTCATCATTAGCTTCTTGATAGGATTATTAATAATAGTGTAGGTAGAATAATTATTTACATTGATTTGTTTCTATACCTTGCCTGGATTGAGGAAGTAAGCCTGACATTGTTATAACTGTGAGCCAGACTAGAGTGGAAGGGCCTTGTGCCCATTGCTCGCCCTGAGGAAACTCTGATTGTCAGGTGACAAGGTGGATAGAGTGGAGCGCTCTTTGTCTGTGCCATTACATCGGCACAAACTCCTCCTCTATCCAGCTAACAAGATCGTTTCAACGATCTGTGATTGATTCTGCGATTGATTCTTGATTCTGTGATTGCAGGGGCTGCCCCATGAAGTTGAGACTTTGACAGCTTGCTGAGGGTGCCATGGCTGAGACTCGCATGCTGCTGCACTTTCTTTCAAGCTCAACTCTCGCCGCTAGCTCCCGGAGGCAGCAACAAAGAGAAATCACCTGGGCGGCTGGGTCTTTCGCCATTTGAGGAGCGTGCAATTTAAAACACAGCTGCGCCAATTCTAGCTCCAGCCCTTTGATCTCTTGTGGTCAGGCTTCATTGGCAGCGCTTGTGGAGAGTTTTGCAAAGCGCTGCGATCAGGATTATTATGATCAGTGGGAGCGCTTTAAGAGTGGCAGGTGAGAGACAGCCCTGGGCCCTGCACAAAAGTTTGACAGCTACACTGGCCATAAGGGAGAATAATCCCACAAAGCACAAAGTGACAGCGGGCATTAGAAAGGGCGCAAGATGCCATTTTGTTAGTCTAGCGATCACAAGATGGCTGAGCCGGTTGCTGTGGTGGATAATAAGGCCCTATCTACACCCTGAAGGATTAATGAGCCCTGGCATTATAATGGTGGAAGCCTCCACCTCCATGGCTGGGACTCATTCCAGGGGGCGAAAAAAGGCAGAAAAATGCTGGGCAGTCCAAATCTAAGAAAGCTTCAAAATCAGCCTCCAAGGCGGAGAAGGGGCAAGACAAGTCATCCAATAAGCAAGGCCCCATTGCGTCTTCACAGATCCCGTTCATTATCATCTAAAGGGGATCAAATCTCTCACATCAGCAACAGATCTTTCCAGCTATCCCTTATTGGGGTGGGGCAGGGCCCTTTTGTCCACTATTTGCCCACAAAGGCCTGTGGGAATCAGGCTCTGTTCTCCAAAGCAATATATTAGCAGAGCAGCATATAGGCTCTGGGAGTAATAGACCTTCACTCCTACAGCTGTGGGCCTTCACTCAGGCTTTCCAATGAACTCTCTAGCCTTGCTCAATATTCAAGACATTATTGCATTGGCTCATTAGCCAGGGCATGGCAGCTGGGTTGCCACAAAGGGCAGGAGCAGTTCTACCAGTGGTTCCTGTGGCCCCACCTGTGGTCCCTCCTACTGCAGTTCCCAGGTCTTCTACGTAGGGGGGCATATCACCATCTCATTCTCAGTGTAGCCAGTCCCCAGTGTCGGAGGAGGAAGAGCTCAAGGATGCAGAGTTCTCTGAGGACGAAGAGGCAGTGCCTGAAAAGGCCTCATTTTCAGATCTGTTCCAGCCAGCCCATTTCAAAACCCTGCTGACCAAGACCAAAGCTTCAGCCAGTTTCGGGACACAGATGCCACTTCCTGAACCTATTGCAGCTTCCGCTTCAGAGGATTCCTTTTTTGTGGAACAAATGGTGGAGATGGACACCGTTCCAGCTCCTAAGCTGTTCCTCAATGTAATGCAGAGGCAATGGCCGTCCCCAACATCAGCCCCTACACCTTCTTCTGTATACAAAAAATTCTACAATGTGACCAACAACCTGGGACAGTTCCTGCAGGCCCCAACGATCGATGCCCCGATGGCAGCCCTCTACACGGTGACTACTACGTTGGGTTTGCAAGAAGAGGTCCTCAAACCGGAGGACAAGAGAGTCAACCTCACGTTACAGTGTGGTCATCAGAAGGCAGCTTGGGCAGTGCATGCTTCAACAACAGCATCTCTCATCTTGCGGTCGTGTCTCTTCTGGCTTCAACAGCTACAGCAGAGGATCCTGGCAACGGATTTGAGGGCTCATCAGGATCTGAATAAGATAGTTGCTGCAGTCCAGTTTATAGCTGATGCGATGCTTAACGCCACGAGATTTGCGTCCAGGGCCATGGCTTCATTTGTCACATCACGCTGCTTGCTGTGGCTCTGCCAGTGGCAGGCGGACATGAAACAGAAAGGGGGGTCACTCTTTGGGGAGGCTTTAGAGCCATTATTAATAGAAAATAAGGACAAAAGAAAGATTTTGCCCTCAGTTTCCCCAAGAGGGAATTCTCATACAATACCTTTTGCCAGGAGCTAGCCATTTTGGCCCCAGGATTACAATGCCTCCTTTCAGGGCCATGAATATGGTTCCTTAGATTTCAGCTCACACCGGGGGGGGGGGGTATAATCAGAGACAGAGACAGCAGTCTTATAGATACCAGAGAGGCAACCAGGCCAAGAAGCCATTTAGGTGGGGCGGGAGATGTAACTTCCAAAAGTCTTAGGTCACACGAGGCCTCCAGACCCATCGGGGGGCATCTCACATTCTTTGCCAACTGATGGGATGAGATTACCTCTGATGATTGGATACGGCGTACCATTAGATCAGGTCTAGCTCTAGAATTCCTCTCCCCACCCCCAAGGTTCTTTATTCATTGCCTGGTGTCCCACAATCTGGACAGACAAGCCCTCATGAATTCGGCAATATAACACCTCCTGGACATCAGGGCTGTCCAGCTGGTTCTGGGTGACCAATTACATCAGGGTTTCTATTCTATTCTTTTTGTTATTCCCAAAGCCTCGGGGGGTTGGAGAGCAATTCTAGACCTGAAACGTCTCAACCGTCACTTAAAATATCACAGGTTTAAAATGCACTCTTTGCATTCTATTCTAGCAGGGGTGCAGGAATATGACCTCTTCACATCCATTGACTTGATGGAGGCTTACCTGCACATTCCTATTCTACCCAAACACTGCCAATATTTGAGGTTCTGTTACGGCGGTGGCACTATCGGTATAAGCCCTGCCATTTGGCCTTTTCTTCACCCCACAGGCATTCACCAAGGTGCTGGCAGCATTGGCAGCACATCTGAGGGCTTTGCCCATGTGTGTCCAATGCTACCTCGATGATATGTTGTTGCAATCCAGGTCACTATCTGGAGCGAGGCAGTGGTTTCTCTTAGCCTTTCAGAAGGCTCACAGGAACACAACACTGGTGAAGGTCACTGTCCCCATAGATGTCCTCCACTCCCTCCGCTGGTGGAGGTTGACGGCCATCACCAAGGGCTGCCACTTCAGGGTCATTCACAGAGTGATGGTTACCATGGACACCAGTTTATATAGCTGGGGAGCCCATCTGCAGGTGCAGATGGCCTAGGGACAGTGAGGCCAGGTGGACAGGACTCACAACATAAACAGATTGGAACTCAGAGCCATCTACCTGGCCCTCCAGAGGTTTCTCAGCACCATTGCCAGCCAACACGTGCTAGTCTTGATGGACAATGTGGCTGCCAAAGCCCACATGAACCGTCAAGGTGGCACAAAGTCCAAGACACTCATGAAGGAGGCCAAGGGATTGGCCTCTGGGCGGAGAGGCCCTTGGCTTCATTGACAGCAGAGCACATCTCGGAGAATGTTCAGGCCGGCTGGCTCAGTTGAACCAAGATGGACCATGCAGAATGGCACCTCCATCCTCATCTATTCCAACTGATCTTGGAGCACTTCGGCTCGCCAGTTATGGACCTGTTCACCACCCCAGGCAACACACAGCTCCCCCACTTCTATGTGAGGTTTTGGATGCAAGGGGCAGAGGGGATGGACGCTTTCAGGTGTCGATGTCTCCCTGGCCTTCTTTGTGTGTTTCCCCCGCTGATTTCTTGGGTGTTGCACAAGGTGATCACCGAAAGGGCAGAGGTATATGCTATGGAAGGTATATGCTATGGAGAGAAGGTGGCACAATCTGGATGTGCGACAGGCCCTTAAGATCTATATCAGCCACACTTCCGACTTTAGGAGTGTCAGGGGAAAAAAACACCCTGTTAGAGACCGATGGACCGTGGCTGATTCCCTTCAGCATATCTTTTGAGATATTGAGAAAAATAAATCTTTAAAAGTATTCTAATTAATAAACAAACTTTAATAATAAAATAAAACAGAAAATAACTAATTGGTTACATTTTGATAATGAAAAGCTTCGTTAGCCAAAGTTGGCTGCTGAACAAAGAAGAGAGGAATTTTGGAATGTGTTACGCGTGCGCAATAAATCACTTTCAGATAAGAACCTTTTTTTGTTTTATGACCTGCGCAATAAAGCTTTCTTAGTTTAACTCTTGAGTGTCAATTCAGGCAGTTCAGGCCTAGCAAACTTTTTAACATCGTGACACCCCTTCTTTTGCTAGTCTGGGCTGACGTCATCAAATCATCAATTAAGGCACATCTTCTTTCGCAGATACTCGTGTTGATTTGCGGCAAGTGGTTTGTTAAGCATGTCTGCAATCTGATCATGTGTAGAAACATATTGCAATTTAACAAAACCTTGCTTAACTAATTGCTTTGTGTTTTGATAACGAATGTCAATGTGTCTGGACCTAGAACCTGTAAAATGTGACTCAGAAATATAAACAACAGATACATTATCTTCCATCACGGTGATTGGTCGAATCGGACGTGTCCAGATATCTGTGATCAAAGCATCAAACCACGTTAGAGAATTACAAGCATCTGAAACACAAGCATATTCAGCTTCAGTAGATGAACATGAAACAAAACTCTGTTTTCTCACTTGCCAGTAAACAGGACAACCATTTAGGAACATCATGTAACCAGAAGTGCTTTTGCGTGACTTCTTGTCGCTCGCCCAGTCGGCGTCGGCAAAACAAATCAGCTTTGGTTGATCAGTGTGTGTTGGTTCTAGCAATAACTTCATGTGTTTAGTGTGTTTTAGGTATTTCAACAACTTCTTAATGCATGACCAATGAAATTGTGTTGCCTTACCTACTTGTCGTGATAAAAGATTAACACTAAGTGCGATGTCAGGTCTGGTCCAACTACTAATGTATAATAGTGAACCAATGACTGAACGATAGAGTGTTTGATCCTCGAACTCAGGACTTGGTTCATGTGTTAAGTTGTGAAAATCTGTTTGCATGGGTGTCTTTGTTGTGCTAGCATCTTTCATGTTGCAATGATGTAGAATGTGGTCAATTTTCTCCTCTTGTGAAAGACTAAACCCCTTCTGTGTCTTTTCAATTTGAACACCTAAATAAGTGCTAATGTGTCCTAAAGATTTTAGTGTGAAGTATCTCTGCAAACTTTTAGCAAAAATCTCACTCATTTTCTTATTTGGACCAATATAAACAATATCATCAACATAAACAAGAATTATCTCATATGCATTGTTAGATCTTTTTGTGAACACGCATTCATCAGTTTCGGACTTAATAAAGCCCATTGAATTTAGTTTGTCAGTAAGACATAAATACCACATTAAACCTGACTGTTTCAGACCATAAAGACTTTTGTTCAGGAACCAGGTATCCCCTTCTTGCTTTCGGAATCCTGGAGGGCTTCTCACGTAGATCTCTTCATCTAGGTCTGCATGTAGATAAGCTGTGTCCACATCAAATTGGAAAGCTTCTAAACCAAGAATAGTTGCAGTGGTTAAAGCAATTTTTACACTTTCAGTTCTGACTGTTGGTGAGTAAGTGTTTGTGTAGTCCTCAGGATAACGTTGAGCGAAACCCTGAGCTACCAGTCTGGCTTTGTATAAAGACTCACCATTCGGTTTCTTCTTGATTCTGTAGACCCATCGGGTGCCAATGACTTTCTTGTTTGCTGGAGGTTTTGCAGGTGTGAATACATTAAGTTTCTTTAAACTGTCCATTTCATCCTGCATTGCATCATACCATTTGTCTTGTTCTGAATCAGGAAGCTGTTTGATTTGTGTGAATGTCTCTGGAGGAAGAGTAACGTTGCAAATCAAAGGTACTGGTGATTTTGTCAGTTGCCATGAATAACGTTGTGGAGGGATTCCTTTTGTGGCCCTCTTGGAGCGTCTAGGAACATCAGTCCAGTCTTCTTCTTCTTCTTCATCATCATCCTCGTCCTCACGTTCGTCGCTAGCATCAGCATCCGCGGCTTGAGAAGACGGAACATCAGGTTGTGAAGAACTGGTAGAAGGAATATCTGCCTGCGAATTGTCATCAGGCTGCGTGGCATCTGGAACACCATCTCTAGGAAAATAAACTTCAGGATCATTGGAATGAATCCTGGACCAGTCAATGTCTTCCTCAAAATTAGCAGATTGTGAAATGACAATCACATGTTTAGTATCAATGAATTTGTACCATTTTGAATTATCATCAATACCCATAAATCTCAGTCTCTTTGCTACTGCACCTCCCTTTCTTCTTTGACTTAAGGGAGTGTTCACCATAGCATATGAACCAAAAATATGGAGGTTCTTGAGATTAGGCTTGTAGCCATATAGCATGTAGAAAGGAGTTTGATTGATTACACTGCTCCAAGTACGGTTGACAATGTAATTTGCATATTTGATTGCTTCACCCCAGTATGCGTTACTGAGATTGGCATCTTCTAGAAGACAACGCATCATGGTTTGTAGAACCCCTTGTCTTCTTTCTACGACTCCGTTATGAGCCGGTGTATATGGAGCAGATGTCTGATGAAGAATTCCATTCTTACGCATCCAGTCCTGGAAACGCTGAGACATGAATTCTGCACCACGGTCACTCTGGATTCTGGCGATGCGAACTTGGTATTGTGTAGAAACAAACGCTGCAAAGTCTTTAAAGATCTGAAAGGTCTCAGATTTCTCTCTCATAGGATATACAAATCCATATCTAGAATGATTATCTACAATTGTTAAAAAATACTTTCTGCCACCAAGTGTTGGTGGGAAAGGACCCACTATGTCAGTGTGTACCAAATCAAAAATGCGTGTTGACCGGCGTGTAGCGTGTTTGGGAATTGCAGCCGCCTTGGATTTAGCCTTTTTGCAAACCGCACAATCCAAAAACACCTTACACCCCTTTAGATCCAAACCTTTTGCGAACTCCGGCATCTTTCTAAGAACACGGAAACTGGCATGCCCCAATCTTCTGTGCCACTTGTGAATACACCTGGAATGCAAAGGTTTACCAGTTAGTGAATTCTCAACATTAACAGTTTCATGAGGACCCTCAGGCTTACTTTGAGCAATCTGTTTCTGTTTTCTTTGTTTGTTGGCTTTAGGAGCCTTTGGCACAGTAACGCTTTCTCTCTCTGGGACAACTCTCTCTGGGTTTGCGTTGTGCCTTTTTGGAGTTTGCATACTTGCCTGTGCTTGCCCTTTAGGCTTTGGCTTTAAGTAATAAACACCACCAATCAGCATGGTTTCAGCAACAATATCACCATCTTTAACTAAGTAACTTGCTTTTTCGAGGTGGTGAACCTGGAACTTTAACTCTCTAGACAAGTGACTTTGACTAAGCAAATTACTGGTTGCTGAAGGTATGTAATAAACATCAGGGATGTGTGTATCGAGCTCTTCAATGTAAACAGTTCCTTTTCCCATAACCTTGCAAGTGTGGTTGGTGAAGGAATACAGTTCTCGATACTCGGGCTCTGGTTCGCCCATTTCTGTGAAAAGTTCCCTTCTGTGGGTAACGTGCACAGCTGCTCCACTATCTAAAGTCCACAAAAGACGTCTGTCGAACTTTGGATCAGGTTGTGGAACGTTGGTTATGGCCAGTGTTGCAAGTGGAGCTTGTGGATCACGCCTTGGACCACGACGACCTTGTCTTCCGCCTCTACCTCTGCCTCTGGAATCTGTTCCTCTGGGCTGGTACGTGGCGGGAGCTGGAACTCGTTGGGGACAATCCCGGGTGTCATGTCCCACACGGTTGCAGGTGTAGCATTTTGGCATCCTTGGAGCGTAGCCTCTTCCTCGGAAGGGACGTCTGGCTGGAGCCTTCGGTGCTGGAGGCCGTTGCAGATGTGGGGTAGCTAACCTGATAGCTTCGTCTTCCACTAAAAGTCTGCAAACGTGGTTAACTGTGCGTTGAGCAATAGGCACGTAGTTAATCTTTGCAACAGCATCTTTCCATTCATAATTCAATGAGTTAATGATGATGCTAATCATTTGGATATCATCGATTACATGGCCATTTTGTCTCAATTCACTTCTCATTCTTTTCAGTTTGGTCAAATGTCCACCAATTCGTTCACCAGGTTTCAACTTCGAACCATGGAACTCAGACATGAGCAAACATGAGGATTCAATTGAAACGGGCCTGTAGCAATCTTCCAAAATAGCCCATATTTCTTGGGCAGTTGCATCAGGTGGAAAGATACCTTGGATCTCAATTTCCATTGACATGAGTAAAGTCGTGATAGCTCTGTTTTCAAGGTTTCTTATTGCAGGTGTCCAGGGTTGACGGGGAGGATCAAAAACCATGGAATGTGTGCCTTCTCTTCGAAGCAAGAGCGCAATTTCACTGACCCAGGCTTTATAATTCTCTCCTGACTCCTTTAATTTGGACTCACCAGTCAAGGGGGTGACTGTGAATACCTGCTGAGGAACAATTTGTTGCTCTGGTTGCAAATCTGGTTGTTGAACCAGGGGATGCTGGGGTTGCATCATTGGCCTTTGCGTGGCAACATCAAATTGGCTTCCTCGAATTCGCCTCTGGCTTTGCCTTATTCCATCTAGGGAGAATTCCACACCGCCAGGAGGTGTTGAAGACTTAACCTTTGGAGACAAAGTTTTGGCTTCTAAAGGACTCATAGACATATCTCTGAAAATCTGGTCCAATTGCTTAATCTTTTGCTGTAATAATTTTTTTCCGCCAGCAGATGGCAGTGCAGCTTCACTTCTTGGCTGCCTCTCCTTTCTATACGTATGCGGGAGTTCAGTTGACTCAAAGGGACCACGTGACCTCGGTGACGTGTACATGTCTCTTTGTTCTAATTGACCAATGAACTCTGTGGGGTGTGTCTTAGGCTGTTGTTTTGAAGAAGACAAGATGGCGTCCTCAGACATTTTGGGAGTGGGGGAGCTTCTTCTACTTCGCCTTATCTCTTCAAAACACACTCTCGCCTCCTTAGCATATTTTTCAAACAGTTCTATTTGATCTAGATAGCTTTGCATTTCTTGCTCATCTGGGGAGATGTTATAAAATTTGCTTTCTGCGTGGGAGGATTTTAACTCTGCCGGCAGTTGCCATTCATCAATCGTTTGATAATCTGCGAGGGTCTGGGAATGGAGTGGCTCTGGCAGAGTGGGAAGTTTTGGCTTGGCCCCCAAAAATTCATAATCTCCTGGAGATATTTTAGAAGGAGGAACCACTGACCTCGTTTCGTGGATGTCGCGTCCTGTAGCTCCTTCTCCCATATTTGGCTCGGCACCTGAAGGAATTTGTTGTTCCTGAAGCACGTTTTGATCTTGCTTCTCTGTGTCCGAGGGAGCCTCTTTGTCAGAGGAAGCTGATCCATCTGTGCTCGCCCCATCTTTCTTTTTCTTTTTTTTCTTTTTCTCCGACATTGCTAATTAGGCTTAGTCGGTTATCTTTAGATAGCATGAAGGGAAAATACAGCCATAAATTGTAACCATCTCAGCTGGTATCATCAAAAAGCCAAAACTCTGCTACCAAGTTGTCAGCCAAACCTCTGCTACCAAGTTGTCAGGGGAAAAAAACACCCTGTTAGAGACCGATGGACCGTGGCTGATTCCCTTCAGCATATCTTTTGAGATATTGAGAAAAATAAATCTTTAAAAGTATTCTAATTAATAAACAAACTTTAATAATAAAATAAAACAGAAAATAACTAATTGGTTACATTTTGATAATGAAAAGCTTCGTTAGCCAAAGTTGGCTGCTGAACAAAGAAGAGAGGAATTTTGGAATGTGTTACGCGTGCGCAATAAATCACTTTCAGATAAGAACCTTTTTTTGTTTTATGACCTGCGCAATAAAGCTTTCTTAGTTTAACTCTTGAGTGTCAATTCAGGCAGTTCAGGCCTAGCAAACTTTTTAACATCGTGACAAGGAGGTCAGAAACACTTTTTGTATCATTCCAGCCAATGACACTAGACCGGAAGGTGTTTGCCTCAACCATTGGCAGGTGGCTTCGCATCTGCATAGCTGTATAGCATACAATTTACAACATGAGCTGGTGCTTAGAGACATAACTGCGCACTCTATTAGAAGTGCGGCTACTTCGGCAGCCTGGGCAACCCAAGCCTCTCTAGATGAGATCTGCAGGCCGGCCACCTAGGTTTCACCATCCCCATTCATTACCAACTATAAATTAGATAAATTTGCATCTGCAGAGGCGGCATTTGGCTGCAGGGTCTTACAAGCATTTCATTTGGCAACACCTGTTTCAGATCAGTCTGGATCTCTCCTGTAGGGACAATAGGCTTGGGTATATCCCATGCATGAATGCTATCTCCACCTCTATTGAGAAAGGGCATTGATATTTACCTGATACGCCTCTTCTAATAGGGTGGAGATAGCATCCATCACCTCCCTACTATACAACTGATCTGCATTACGAACTGTTCTGAAATACCCTTGGTATCATGGGTTTATGCACCTCAAGGAGGGTTATGGTTCAAGTTCTTTATTGTCGTGTTGTGGTTTGATAAGACTTAATTGCTGATGAGTTATTGTTTACTAAAGTTAATGTTTGATGACACGCTGAATCTGTCTAAGTTCTTCTTCGCCGAAAAGCTGGGTAAGGCTAGCAACAGGGGGCATGTCTTAACTATATTTAATCAGACTCAGTCCAATCCAAAGGCAGACAATGTCAACCCATGGATGGATGTGGTCTCCACCCTATTAGAAGAGGCGTATCAGGTAAGTACCAACACCCTTTTTACTCAAAATACAAGCCTCCAATGAACTGCACAGTTGGATGGAAAATAGCTCAAACAAATGGCTGAAAAATGATACGTTTAATGACCATGGTTGCTCACCTCAGATTGAACAAATAGTAGCACAACATAGATAACCTCAAAAGGCAACCGGAACAAACCATGACCCCAGAACACACAAAAATGCTGACAACCGCCATTTGATAGAGTTGTTCTAGTTCTATTTGAGGCTTTTGTATTTTGTGATTTTCTCCAGTTCTTTCCCTTCTTCTCTCTTTTGCTGTCTCCAGGTACTGCCACATCCACTATTGAAGCTTTAAAGTAATAATTGTTAAGACAGCTATTATGTGTCAAGTGCTTATCTGCTTACATTCTAAGAACATTCAAAAGTGTCTTAGAGCACTTTAACTTCTTCATTTTTTATCTATTTGTAGTCCCACCAGCTTGAAAATTGCTTGAAAGTGGTATTTCTTGCAAATCTTCCAATGCAGCATTGTTGCTCCTTTGTCATGCCATTGTTTGTATAGTCAGTCTGTTTGATCTTCTTGTAACAGTTAATTAGATGGTCCATTGCTTTTTTAGCTTCTTTGCAGAGGCAGCATTTTCTCTCTGTTGCTGTCTTCTCAATTCTGGCTTTGTATGAATGTGTCCTTAAGGCTTGGTCTTGTGCAGACAGAATTGGCCCCTCAATATCTTTCTTCAACTTTCCTACACTCAGCCATTGCCAGTCTTGTTGTTATCTACTTTGCCTGCTATTTTTTTATATATTGGACCTGCAATACTTTGCCTTTTCATGCCTCTTTAATGTTCTTCACTTTGTTTTTCTTGTATGCTATTTAGGTCTTTCCAGGACTCAGTTAAGCCTTTGTGGCATATTAGTTTCATTCTTCCTCACTTTAGATATTCTTCCAATGCCCTTTTTTCTTCTTCAGCTGTCCGGTGTACTCGAAACATTTAATGCCCACCTATTTTCTTCAATAAATAAAGTCTGTCCACATTGTTACATGAATTAAGGGCAAGATTCACTGTCCTTTTAATGGTCTTCCTATTTATGACTTCCAGTTCAGCTTGAGTTCAGTTCACTATTCCAGATGTATACAGTATCTAATGACTAGAATTCCCCAGGTGTTAATTGCCTTGATGGTATTTCTTCCATTGAGTCTCAACATTAAGATGTCGTTCACTCTCTTTTTTGTCCAGGATGATGACTGATCTGGTATGAGTTTCTATAAATCACATTTCCCATTTTGTTTTTGGGAGAGACACTCTTTGTCCAGCATCTCTGATGAGATCTGTCTGTTATGATTGAACATCTGGCATACCGCTCATCTTCCCCAGAGCTCACAAGTCCCATAACCATGTCAAGATAGTGTTTCAATGGGGGGTTATTATTACTATTTTATTATTACTATCTATATAGATACATAAGAATTATATAATTACCATCCATATTTTTGAACAAGCCTATCCAAAAATCTGCATATTCAAGTTTTCCCATTTGTTCCTGTAAAAATTGTAATTCATCTGAGTCTTCAACTGAAGTCAAGGCACCACCTATGAAACATAAGATAAATAAAAAAAGCTCATCAACAGGTTCTATTCCCATGCCACCAAAAGAGGGCCAATCCACAAACCATGGTCAATAATTTATTGTCCAGCACAAGCAATAATTTTTATTTTGAATATCTAAAAGAAGCAAATAGTCTTCTTTCAAAAACCAATTAGTTCTGTATTGTTTAATATGTTTATGATGAAAGCCATGGCAGTTTATTCTTTGGGTATAATGATGCAAAAAGTAAAACCTGGTAATTTAAGCAAACATTCTGCAAGAAAAGTATTTTGCACAATGCAATGGAATCAAGAGACCCTGGTGCTCTCTGAGCTTGGTTGTTTTCTTGCATATGTTCATTACCCAAACTTGGTAACATCATCAATGCAGCATTGATGATGCTATCTGATTTGGGTAACAAAACATGTAAAAAAAGTAATCAAGCTTACAATTATTCTCCTTTATTGGAAAGACAAATTTATTTTGTTCTAAATTCTCCACAGTATTTGAAAAGCCCCACCAAAATATTTAAAAAAATCAGGAAAACTAGCAAGTCTTCCAAAAAAGCTGATATTTCAAAATATTTTCTATTTTTAAGGTGCTTAAAAATAAAAGCTTCCAAAAATTACAATTATTGTTTTCCGATATCATATAAATGATTTTCTTCTATAAAAGAAAATATATTATAATAAATTCATTATTACATAAAATTATGATGTAATTTGATGAGTTTGTATGTCATTAGCTATAGAAACAGAATAAAATGATGGCAAAAAATAAATGACAAGTACTCAGGCACATTCTGTATTTTTATCAAAGTATCTCTCTTGATTCACTCCTGAAGCTGAACAGCATTTGCCCAAAGGATCAGCACAAATGCATCATAAAATCATAGGGATGGAAGGGACTTTAGAGGTCTTCTAGCCCAGCCCCCTGCCCAAGGCAGGAGTCCTTATTTCATCCAGACAAATGAATGTCTACACTTTCCTTGAAACCCTTCAGTAAAGGAGCACCCAAAATTTGGGTAGACAAATGATTCCATTGATTAATTGTTCTCACTGTGAGGAAATTTCTCCTTAGATCTAGGTCAGCTATCTCTTTAATGAGCTTTCACCCATTGCTTTGTATCCTACTCTTGTTGTTAACCCTCTGGAATGCTGTCCTATCTGCCACTGTGCAACTGGCAAGCCATAATGTACACACTAGCAATTTCCCTAAGCATGGAATAATATTGCTATTATTATGTAGCTGAAAATGGTACTAACCTATCTGAGTACACATCAGGACAGCTGCTGGCCAAGATCTCTTTGAAACATAAACTTTATAGCAATGACCTCTAAAAGGTATCCAAGATATATGGTTGTTTTTAGAGGTTTGGCATTTTCCTGGCAACTGTGGAATCTCAGTTGGCACTACACCTGTTATGAAACAAATATGTTTTTCTTTATTAAATAAAATGCATATGTTTTAATAATGTGTTACTAAGAAAATGATTAATAATAGTAATAATAATAATAAGCAGTATAGTGAAAAAACAGAGCAAGATATAAAATAAATGTGTCATTTTCTGTTTGAAACTTTAATAACCACCTGCTTTTGAAAATTTATCTTATCTTTTTGTTGATATGAGCCACTTTTTAGTAATTAGGTACTAACTGAAAATTAGTGCAATTCACAAACTCTATTAAAATAGACATATTATTTATGTCTATATATTTTTCTTACCATAATATCTCTCGCAAACAGAGAAGTATTTTTCACTGCAATTTGCTGTTTTCCAATAACCATCAGTGTCTAGGTAGACACAGGCTACCTTATGCAATGGTTCTCCGGCAGCCCAGTTAGTGTACACTAGCCTCCAGTTACTAATCCACTTGTACCTAGCATCACTCTGAAAACCAAAATGCATAAGGGAATAATTACAGGAAGTGCAATGAAAAAGTATTATTGATTTAATTTCACTATAGCCAGTCCTCACTTAATAACTCTAAGAATTAACACAGTTGTGGAAGCAGAGGCTTTCATGAAAAAACACACTTCTCTCTTAGGTGACGTGGGGG
This sequence comes from Natrix helvetica, assembly GCF_964273705.1. Lineage (NCBI taxonomy): Eukaryota > Metazoa > Chordata > Lepidosauria > Squamata > Natricidae > Natrix > Natrix helvetica. Next base: position 114,368,957 of record NC_138554.1, read on the forward strand.
ATGTTACACAAGAAACAAAGCAGGGAGGGGCTGAGGCTCTGCCAGTGGACAACTAGAAGACTCAGGTCACAAAAGTGAATTGAAACACTATTTCAAATGTTGTTACAATGTACTTTCAAGGAAGTGACAAAAGTAAAATGATTGAAACATACTGACGATTTTTTGTTAAACCTAAAACTGCTAATATCTATGTAAATGTTCATAGCTTTTTATTTTTCCTTTTTGTAAAAGTTGCGGGACCCGGGGGGGGGGGGGCTTCTCCCTCCCCCCACATGATGTAGCTGTCAAAATGTTCCATAACCTCTTAACCCCTTTTTCCTTGTAAAACTTTTAAAATCAATAAAAAATTTAAAATAAATAAATAAATAAAAAACTCTTAAGTGGGACAGGGATTTACATTGCTAAGCAAAGCACCCATTTAGTGAAACATGGTGTGACAACGTCATTTAGTTCTGTTAGTCTTGGTTGTAGTGATTAGGAGAGGACCACCCAGAACTGCTTAAAGTGGAAACAATATAAATCAATTACAGAAATAAATCAATTCTACCAAAGCATTTAGTCTTCAAGGTCCATTTAGGAAATGGTCACATATATGTCAAGTCAGGTGCCTAATTTAGTGATCTTGGCACTTACAACAGTGATAAAGGAGTATCTTTATGACTAATCTTTGCATTTACAACCTTAAGATCATAATAATCAAAGTTGCAGTTTCACTTAGTGATCTTTCTGTTTAAGTCACCAATCCCAAATATAGTTGCTAAACAGGGACCACCTGTATCCACAACACCTTCTAGTCTCACAAACTCCTTTCCTTGAGTTCCTTATCTATGTGACAATTTTTTCAAGTATACAATTTTAAATATGGGGCTTCATTGTGAACGTATAGATTCTGTTCTTACCTCTTTGCTGCTTAGTCCAATCCACACAGGCTTCTTATATTTGAGCACTTGCAGCCATATGAATGATTCTGCATAGGGGTCTACAATGGTGGCAAGTTTTGCATTTTCAGATTCACATTTCTTCCTTGCTTCTTCCCAGGTCATCTTGGGACCAACCATAGAATAGCTGCTATTTCCATAACTGATATAGTGAGATGCTGGAACTGTTGGTTCAGAGTAAGGTTCAGGACCTATTTTTTTTAAAAAAAATCAGTCAAGATCACATACAGTTCTGCTATTTTTTTTAAATTCTGAAAACCCTTAATATTTAATTTCTATCTTTTCTTAAAATATCATCTCAGTTCCATAGTATGAGAACATTTAATACTAAAAAATCAAAAGCACATTAAACAAATAGAGTGAGTTACTTTAAGGAGAACGTCTTGAGGCATAATATTAAATATATATGTTTGATTAGTTCAATATGTGAATTCATGAACTAAGGATATCCTCTGAACACTAGTACAGATATAAACTTAATCATTCAGCCTATAACTTTCAGTCTAGATATTAGTTTAAAAAACAATTTGGTTGACTTCTTGTTTCATTAAATCTCTAGTACAGGAGAAGGAGAGTGCTTTTTTGGAAATAGTTTAGGCCTTTGGGCTAAATAACTGATTCAATGCTACTAAAAGCCTTTACATTGGGCTTCAGGTATTTGGTATCACAATTATATTTATTAGTTCACTATATTTAAATACTTCCTGAAGCTGATGATTCTGTGATTTAAGTTTACAATTTCTATACATTTTTTACAATGTATTTTCTTGGTTAGCATATCTGTCTTGTTGCCGTCTTACTTGGCTCAAACATGTTTGTGTCCCGTCCCCCAGGTTTTTCTTTTTATATATATAATTTGTATTAAAACTTTTTAAAAAGCTAAAAACTAGTACAAAGTAATATAAAATAAGGGAGAGAAAAAAATAAAAAGAAAGTAATTAAAGAAAAATAAAAAGTTCAAGAAATGAAAAATAGTTGAATAAAAATAGGAAGAAAAGAAAGACAATATATAAACAAATGGCTTCCAATAATCAGAAGTTATAACTACAAACATATATAGTATGTTTAACTTCTATGTCTCTTTCAAGATGCATCATATTACTCTTCTTTCTAGAATCTATGCCTTCTAATCATCAATATCAAAGATCACTAATTTGCTTTTTTTGAATTCTGATATTAATCTGTAGAAGATAATCTAAATTAAATGTTTAATTTAATTTCAGTGAGAACAATATTGATAGATACTTTTTACAAGACACCTGCATAATATGCAAGAAAGAGAAATGAAGAAAGAAGGTAGAAGACTAACTACTGTATATGGGCCATCCTTCCATGCATCAAAAATATTTGGAAGATGTAGAACTGCAGTTTACAAAATTTAAAGTGGGCATCACACACTGCCTAGATACGAGGAGAAATCATGCTTTCCAAATAGCTGGGAGACACTTCTAATGTAATCAACTGGATTCCATGCATGGTTTACCACTGTGACTATTTAGGACAGATGAAGGGGAAGCTAACCACCTGATTGCAAAAATACAAGCAAAAGGTCAGATGGGGAAATCTGAACTCATGGTAGCCTCACACCTGAACGAGGACATTTAATTTTTCAGCTACTAAGATTGTTAGCCGAGCAGATAAAAAGATAGCCAGGGAAATGATTGAAGCTGGGAAATGGGTCCCTTGTCAGTCAACAGGAATGCTGATTTACCACCAGCTTATTAGGTCCATTGGAGCTGAGCATGTGGCAGCACAAGGAAACCACAGTCAATAGCTGGCATCAACATACCAATCAACCAATAGGAAGCCACATCCAACCAGACACCACATCTGGATCCTACAAATTTCTGAAACTGAATTATTTTCCAAGACTTCTATAAACTTACCAGTGTTCTTTTGGCAGATGTAGCTCCGCTTAGAAGAACAGGATCCAACTCTCCAATCTCCTGCAAACCTTTCAGGCTTTCTCAGCATAAAAACGCAATCACCCTACAATATTTATGCATAGCAAGAAAGCCAAATGCAGTCACTGGTATCATGATTGGAACAATCTTTCTGGAACCCCTCCTTTATAATCTCAAAAGAGGAAAAAAATTGTATGTGTGGTTTTTTTGTTCCTTGTAACTATATAAGATGATCCCCATCTGAGTATCTGTCATTTGTCATAATGTCCTATAGCGTCTAGCACAGAAGCATCCTAAAGCATATTCAATAGAAGCATTTGAGCCTCCATCATCAAAGGAAGATGCTGCCACTGCCTATAGTATAGAACTGGAAGGGGGGAAAGGAAGTTTCTAACAGCTGCCTTTAATGAATCTTTATAGTCGGGGTACTTCATGAAAATAATGGATTGTGCAGAATGGATGCTATTTTAGGCAAAGGAACCATTTAGGTACCCATCTCTTCCCAAAAGTTCCAGTGTACATGTACAGAGCCACTTTAGCATGTTTCTTTGGCAAAGCCATCAAAAGTGATACGTAAACATACACAATCATGGAGACAAACTGGAGAAGCCTTCAAAGATGCCACACTGATCCTTCTAGGCCCTAAGATGGGAAATGAGTTCTTTGCTCGTGTCATCAAAGCTTTGCCCTTTGGGATACTGTGCTCGGCTCATTGCATACATCAAAGGTAAGCAGCCATGAGAATCAAATCACTTCTGTGAATTTGAAGGCTGTAACTAGCTTTATGTATCGGGCATTCTAAACCCGGCAGGGTCCTTTCTTCTCCATACTTATTTTAATTTTACATATTTATATATTTTAATTCTATAGATTTTTTTATTTTTAAATTTCATTTTATTGGATTTTTTCTTTTCTTTAAAGGAGTGTTGGTAATAGTAAAATTCTCCAAAACATAATATGGAATGGCATATGTTTCATTCATTAGTAGAGAGACAGGAGTAAGATTGAATTCCTTTTGGCATTATATCACCGTCTATTGACAAGGAGAAAGCACAGCAGACTTTTCTTATTTAAAAGAGAAAAGATCTGAGTTATCATATACATCGTCAAGGGTTGGTCTCAAGAACCTCTTACTTTACATTTTAAGGTATGCCTGATGCCTTTGAAAATCCTATAGAAGATTTCAGATGGGATGCTCCTAAGCTACACATTCTGCCTCCTTTGCCTAAGACAAGCTAAACACTTGGGTAAACAGAAGTTTAGTGTACACAGATGCAGGACAGTTGGGCCGGAGGGAGTTAACTCTGAAACTACATACACTATTCTTCCAGTGAAACTCTTATACCATTGGAAATATGAATAAAAAATAGAAAGAAAAACTGTCCTAGAGACTTTTGAGAGCAACTTTGCACTTCAACCACCTAGTTTAATTAGTGTGTTTTGATGCTTAGATCATATTCTGAGCTCAAATGTTTCAAATTACTTTTTTCCCCATAAGGGTTTTTTTATAAGCTCTTCACAATCATAATTCTTGTTCTAGACTCTGTTTCTTCATTTATTCATTCATTAAATATATATGGCCAGTCATCACACAAAAAAGGGAGTCTTCTCTCTATCATCTATCTATCTATCTATCTATCTATCTATCTATCTATCTATCATCTATCTATCTATCTATCTATCTATCTATCTATCTATCTATCTATCTAGTGTGTGTGTGTGTGTGTTGTATTTGTGCTGATAAATAAATGGAGACTAGTATAGATCTATTTCAAGCTATTTAGCTCTCATCAGCTAGCCATACCCTTACTGGGATTAGAACCTGGGCTGTATTACATATTAGGCAGATGTATTAGCCATTAAGCCACAGGCTCTCCTCCTCTCCTCCTAATATGTAATACAGCCCAGGTTCTAATCCCAGTAAGGGTATGGCTAGCTGATGAGAGCTAAATAGCTTGAAATAGATCTATACTAGCCTCCCTTTATTTATTTATCAGCACAAATACAACACAAACATAGCAAAGGCAACATTAAAAATAAAAATATGATTTTCTGCCTGGATGGTCTTCTGTAATGAGCCGAAGGACAGAAAGGGGTAGTAGTGAGCTCCCTCCCATATTTGTGCATACCAGGGGTTGTAATACAAATAAATAAATACACACACACACACACACACACACACACACACACACACACACACACACACACACACACACACACATACATACATATATATATATATATATATATATATATATATATATATATATATATATATTCTGTATCATTGCAGGAATTCAGCAGCAAGGAGATTTGTGGATAAATAGAGCAGGAAAAATCCCCAACAATTTGGACTTACATTGGTTGAACGAGGTGACCCTTTAGCCCAGTTTGTAAAATACACTCCACTCCCATCAGTCCAGAGGAAATGTGCATGCCTATTCTTGTCAGTGAATCCAATCCAAGTATCACCAGCAGCACTTTTTAAATTTACTGTGAGAAAAGCTGGGGAAAATGCAGATATATTTTACAATAAAGTATTTGGCAGACCCGTTATTTATTATATTTTGTTCCATCCTTTTTAGTACAGCCTTTATTGTCATTGCACAAAATAAATACAATGAAATTAGTTAAACTTTTTAAAGGTTACTTTGATTACCGTATTTTTCAGAGTATAAGATGCACCAGAGTATAAGACGCACCAAGGTTTTGAAGAGGCAATTTTTTTAAAAAAGTAGGTAGATAGATAGAGGGATAGAGAGGGAGAGAAAGAGAGAGAAATACAGTAGGTAGGTAGGGAGAGAGAGAGAGAGAGAGAGAGAGAGAGAGAGAGAGAGAGAGAGAGAGAGAGAGAGAGAGTAGTTAGGTAGATAGGTAGGTAGATAAAAGAATGTATATATAGAGAGAAAAATAGAGATAAAGAGATAGAGAAATACGGTAGGTAGGTAGGTAGAGGGATAGAGAGAAAGAAATAGAAAGAGATAGAGATAAATTCAGTAGATAGGTAGGGAGAGAGAGAGTAGGTAGGTACGTAGGTAGATGAAAGGGGGGAGAGAGAAATACAGTAGATAAGTAGGGAGAAAGAGAGAGTAGATAGGTTGGTAGATGGAGAGAGGGATAGAGAAAAAAAAAGAGAGAGAAATACAGTAGGTAGGTAGGGAGATAGAGAGAAAAGGTAGATAGGTAGATGTTTCCAGGTGTATTTATCCATGTGCTGGAGAAGGAAATCACTGACAATCTGCAGCACCTAAGACTTTGATTCTGCGGGCACAGCACTTGATCAATGTAATTCTCATCAATCAGTTAAAGAGCTTTCCAAAAGGAAAAAAAAAAGTTTTTGCACTCTGCAAACCTCCCCAAAATGGCCCGTTTTTCATGAAAATGAGCCCATTTTTTTTAAAAGGCATGAATAGCATGGGGGGGGCTTGCAGAGTGCTCCTGGGGGTGGGGGCCCAAAAACGAGCAAAAAATGGCAGAATTTTGGAAAAACGGGACCATTTTTTGTCAAAATAATTGCATGCATAGCCTTATGGAGGCTTATAGAGTGCTGCTGGAGATGGGGGGGGGGGCAAAAATGGGCCTTTTATGCTCTTCTGCTCTCCACAGCCCCCAAGAGCTCTCTGAAAGCCTCCATAAGGGTATGCATGGCCATTTTGGTGAAGGGGGCGGTGCTTCGGGGGCAAAAAATGCTGTATTCGGTGTATAAGACGCACCCAGATTTTCAGCCTCTTTTTTTGAGGAAAAAAGGTGCATCTTATACTCCAAAAATATGATATATCAGATTTTAAAAAGTGCTTCATTGTACCAGATCAAACTCTCCTCATATACAATGCTTATGACAGCCATCATTTCTACGTTCCTATTTTAAGAACCTTCTAGGCACAATTCGGAAGGATGACAAGAAAAATGCAAGGATACAATTTTGTCTTTTGCTTTAAACTGCTGCCAAGAATTGAGTTATCCAAATTGTAGATACTGGTTCAGTAGGTGTGGCTTGGTAGCCATGGCAGGGGAAGGATACTGTACAATCTCCATTCCCTCCCTACTCCAGGGGAAGGTTACAGCAAAATCTCCATTCCCTCCTGATCAGCTGGGATTTAGGAGACAGAGAGTAGATGGGGGCAGGGCAGTGGTTCTAAATTTTTTTTAGAACATATTCTGTAGATGTGGCCTGTTTTGTGGGAATGGCTCGGCAGTCATGTAACTGGGTAGAAGTGGCTTGGCGGTCGTGTGACAGGGTGGGTGTGGCCAAGTTGGAAAATGCGGTGAAACTCACTTAACAACGCTCTTGCTTAGAAACCAAAATTTTGGGCTCAATTGTGATCATAAGTTTCCTTCCTTCCTTCCTTCCTTCCTTCTTGTGTCTCTCCCCCCCACTTATTTTCTTTCTTTCTCTTCCTTCCTTCTTTCCTTCTTGTGTCTCTCTCTCCTCCTTATTTTCCTTCCTTCCTTCCTTCCTTCCTTCCTTCCTTCCTTCCTTCCTTCTTGTGTCTCTCCCCCCCCACTTAGTTTCTTTCTTTCTCTTCCTTCCTTCTTTCCTTCTTGTGTCTCTCTCTCCTCCTTATTTTTTTTCCTTCCTTCCTTCCTTCCTTCCTTCCTTCCTTCCTTCCTTCTTATCTCTCTCTCTGCAACTGTCTTTTCTTTTTCTTTCTCATTCTTTCTTTCCCTCTCTCTGTCATACATCCACATACACACACCATTTCCCTTATGTCTGCCACTCACAGCTCTCAAAGAGAAGGAAGGACTCCTGCCTTGGGAAGGGGTTGGACTAGATTACCTCCATGTTCCCTTGCATCCCTCTATGTTCTTTGTCCCATTTAGTCACAAACAGCCCCATTCACTTTAAAGTTGGTCAGCAAACTCCACTCACCCTGCACACACCCTGGTCCCACCTAAGGAGGCGAGCTGTGGGGCTCGGAAAATGGGGGATTCTGTGGCTCCACATTCTTCCCTGCCTCAGTTCTGTGGGTGAGAGGTGCTGCTGCTGAGGTGGCAAGGCAGTGGCAGCGGCGGGTGGTGGTGGTGCTGTCTTCCGAACAGCACAACCCACAGCTAGGCAGGAGCAGGAGCTTCCTCCGCCAGCTGCTCCACGCCGCCATCACTTGCTACCACTCAGGCCGGAGGCTGGGCATGCAGAGGGAGTGTGGCAGCAGCGCTTTGGTGGGTGCTGAGGAAATGAATGAATGAAGGAGGCTGCAGGCTCATTTGCCCCCGGCTATGCGACCTCCTTTTGTTCTCTCCTGCCCGAACCAGTGAATGAGGCAGACGGAGAATGAAAGGAGATTGTGTAGCCAAGGCAAATGAGCCTGCAGCTCCTTCCTTCACAGTTCACACATTTGGGCAATTGGGGCAGGGGCTTTCTCGCATGCCTTTGGAGAAAGAAAGAAGGCATGCAAGAACCCCCCCCCCCACTGCCCGAACATGTGAATGAAAGAGGCTGCAGGCTCATTTGCTCCCGGCTACGCGATCTCCTTTCATTCTCTGCTGCCTGAACGAGTGGTGGATGAGGCAGATAGAGAATGAAAGGAGATCGCGTAACTGAAGCAAATGAGCCTGCAGCCTCCTTCCTTCCCAGTTCACACATTCAGGCAATGGGGTGAGACACTTTCCCGCACGCTTTTGGAGAAAGAAAGAAGGAGCCCCATCTGCCTCTCAGAGGTGGGGTGATTGGTGAGCTAGCCAATCAGTGAGCGGCAGTTGGGGAAAGCATGGTGTGGATGGGTGGGGTGAGTGAGCAAGGGGGGGCAGGCAGGAGGAAGCGTTCCGGTACTGTCCCACCGGACAAACAGGTTCTAAAAGGTACAGTAAATTTGACGAACCCCTTCTAGTGTACCAGTGCGAACCGGGAGCAACCCACCCCTGGGGTGGGGCCAATCAGAGGTGGTATTTACTGGTTCTCTGAACTACTCAAAATTTCCACTACCGATTCTCCAAAACTGTTCAGAACATGCTGAATACCACCTCTGCCACAGGGTCAACCTGCTTTTCAAGCAGGGGCTATGAATCTAGGTGGATTCTACACCCCTCAAGTTCTGTACTAATTTTGAATGAGAAAGTGTAATCTCATGCAACACCAATGATGAAAATGTCCATGACCAAGATGAACCTGTACAAAGGTCCCCTGGCCAAATGTCAAACTGAATGAGGAAGTGTAGCTAAACAGTCGTAATTACTTAATCATATCAGGATTGACCTGAAGTCTGCTACTCCCCAGCCAGGCTCAAACAGCCTTGAACATTGATCAGTACATCAATCACTTTGCCCATCTAGAGAAAGATTGAAATATAAAAGTGGCTATGATGATACTGAAGCCTGAACCAATGAATGAGCTCACCTCACCATATAACCCATATCAGAGGTGATTTGCTGCCAGTTCAGCCTGGTTCAATCAAACCAGTAGTGGTGGTGGCAGGAGGCTCTGCTTACCTGCCTGAATGCTTCTGCGCATGCGCAGAAGTGTTGCCCATATGCATGAGTGCACACACCAGCAAACCAATAGTAAACCGATTAGCAACCCACCACTTCTATATAAGTTTCTGTTTATATCTTTCAGATAACTATAGGGGTGGTGAAGGTTCTTAGTCAATATAACCTTTAAATATAATGAGTAAAACATAAGATATGTGCTGCTTGTAAAAATACACATTTTATTAAATTCTGCTTTGAAAATAATCCAGCTACACACTTGTAACTGCTGTAACTATTGCTTAACTCATATAATATTGACAAATCACAGTTTTTATATTATTATAAAATTACTTCGGCTTCTTATTGCCCTTATATTATCAGCACGGCAACCTTTGAGTTAGGAATGGGCTAAAAATGTGCATGGGGCCATAGAGAAGGAGCATATCCTAAGAATTGTGGCAACATTTTCATATCTTTCAGGTCCTTCCAAGTGGCAAAACTTACATAAACTGAAGCTTAGGAAAGAAGATTGGGCATAATAATTTCTAAAAAAGTTACTTAAGAAAAGATTCCTGGATTTTAAAAGAAATGTTAATAGTCAATATGATTTAGAGAAGTGATTGTACCTTGAACAGCTTTGTTTGGTATACTAGCCAGGTTTCCTCCTAGGTTTCTGCAGTGATCACGTGCATCACTCCAGTTTTTCTTCTCCTCTTCTTTGAAGCCAAATATTTGAAAGCACTAGAAGAATAAAAATCAGTAGTGGCATTCAGCCGGTTATATCCGGTTCTTGTGATCCAGTAGCGGTGGCTGCGGGAGGCTCTGCCCACCTACTCAGATGTCATCATGTCCTGTTTTTGACACTCTGCACATGCAGGGAATGAGGTGCGCATCTGCGGCCGGTGCATAGAACAGGGCACTGACACTGGTGCGCTCAAGAAACAGAGCGGATGGAGGTTGGAAAAAAAATTTGCTGCAAGAAGCCTGCATCAGCCATCTCTTTTTTGGTGCAAGAAGCATCCAGCTGCACCAAAAAAAGAGGAGGCAACTGCAGGCATCTTGTGGCAAGGGGGACTAGATGCAGGCTGGTGAAGAGCCCAGCAGCGACAGCTCAGCCCTAGCTTGCCTTCCCTGGCAGCCAGTTGTGGGAGGAAGGTAAACCCAAAGAAAGAGATGGTCGTGGGGGAGGAAGTGGGGATAAGTTCAGGGCCTCTGAAGGAGGGGAAACAGTACTGGCAAAGGGAGAGCGGGAGACCTTTGACAGATTAGGCCAGGCTCCGGCAGAAAATAGGTAGGTAGAAATTCAATTTTTCCCCTACTGGGTTCTGTGGGCGTGGCTTGGTAGGAGAGTCATGTGACAGAGTGGGCTTGGAGGTGAGTAATGTTGAGTTAGCCAAGCCCACTCAGTCACTGAACCCTCCACCAAGCCACAGCCACAGAACAGGTAAGTGAAAAAAATTGAGTGTCACCACTGTTTGCAACACTCCATGGATACATGAACAGGATTTGTGTGGGGTTTTTTTTGGGGGGGGGGGTGTTGTTGTTTTTTGCTGGAAACTGATGTTTGCTTCTAGTTACTGGCAAAAAAAATGCTCATTGTAGAAAATGAGTTCACTTAACAATCATGGATTTCACTTAATAACTGCTGCATTTGCTTTACTACTGCCACATTTGCTTAATGACTGCTGCAAAAAAGTTATAAAATCAGGTTGGTCACATACTGACCCACTTAATGACTGGCATGACTTATGACCATAATTTTGGGCTTAGTTATGATTTTAAGTTGAGAACTACAGGCAAAAAATGTCAACAAAAAGTATAGGGAAATAGAATGTGAAAATATACTTTAAATTATATTTAGATTTTATGGAGCAGAGCAAAAATGGCATTTATCTAAAATGCTAAATCTATTTCTAAAAAAACATGGCTCTTTTACTATTGGCAGAATTTATATTTTTCATTGTTTTATTGTTGCAGGTATTTCTATTTTGTGGCACAGTTATTCTGTTCAAATATTGTACCTAATACAATAGATGTAATGAAGGACATGAAGAATCTCTTGTTGAACTACCTGTGTTCATTGAGAAGTCTAAAAAGACCATTGGCTACCTATGGCAATCTCTATGTATTAGCATGGACATTGCTACAGGATGTCTCAACAGTGATGCTACCTCATTTTTTTTTACAATTGCTATATCAGTTACCTTGTCATTAAACCAAAGCCAGTCTTCACTGCACCCTTTTGGTGTTGCAGGTAATGTGGGTGCTGCAGTTGTACGGACAGAGCTATTGTGTCTCTCGCAGATGAAGCTTTTCTGATCACTACAATTTATATCGTGCCATAAACCTGGTGAAAGAGGTTATATTGCCAAGATTAATTTATTCTTAGAATAAATAGCAACAGATCATATATGTGTTGCAACTGAAATAATGATGAGAATAATGCAAAGTGCAATAGTACTACTGAAATCCTACAGTATTTGTGAAAGTGTAAAAGTAGTCCTCACTTACCGGCCACTCGTTCAGTAACCATCAAAAATTATAATGGCACTGAAAAAGAAAAGTTAGGGCTGAACTTTAAAGTTGCAGACATTGCCACATCTCAACAGTCACATGACTGTGATTCAGGGACAGGGCAGTTGGCTCACATTTAAGACTATTGCAGTGTCCCGTGATTGTCATTTATGACATAAATGATTGTCATTTATGACCTTCACAGCCAAATGATTGTCATTTATGACCTTCACAGCCAATATTCAACAAGCAAACTTAATGGGAGAGGCGACAGATAACTGCAAGTTATGGCCACATGACGTTGTGTTTAATGACTGCAGGTGACTTACTTAATGAACACAGATGAAATTGTCATGGTAAGTAGGCACAATCATGTGTCTTTCATTTTATGATGTGTCACTTAGCAATGGAACTGCTCAACCCAATTGTGGGAGGTTAGTGAGGACTACTGTATTTTTGTAGCCTGAATGTCAATAATTCCAAAACATGGTCCCAAAGAAGAGATAGGTGACTACCTACGTAGTTATTTTGGAATAACTTCACCATTGGCAAGACTATTGTGGGTTTATGAGTATTGCAAATTGGTATTTCCTGTGAATATATAATGCAGTAATTAAGTTATGTAGTGTATGGATGAAACCTTAAATTCTTGATTTGAAAATAATATGCTTATATGCTTGCTTAGAAAATGATGTTGTAACACTTTATGCCAATGTAAATATTTACATCATAATGTAAAACAAGTTAATTAGAGTAACAAAATAATGTATTTTTGAATATTTTAATGATGGAATCTATAATAATGTGTGCCAGTTAGCCCAAATTAAACAATGCTGCGCCTTATCCTGAACATGAACATACAGATCACTGCTGAAAACTTAAAGTTTATTTTACTTGCCTGTTTCATAATGCATAATTACACAGTGTTCATCTTCATTGTCAAAGTTAGGTTCACTGGGGGCCCAGGCTTCATATGTCACTGGAGTTCCATCCATCCAACTGAAGAAAAATGTTTCACAGTCACCTATGATGCTCTGAGCTCAAAACAACTGCTGGAAGCTCAAGAAGGGCTGTTTCAAGGCTAGGACACTTTGAATTTGAAATGTTTTGCAATCTTCCATTATTCAATCTCTTTATTATTTAAAGACATTATAACTCCACTAAATGGACTATACAAACAATGTAAAACAAAATAAAAGAATAACAACAAAAAACCAAGCAAAGCAAAATGGTATAGCACACTTACAACTATTGACAAATTACAGGTAGTTCTTGAGTTATGAGACAATTGGAATTATCATTGCTGTCACTAAGCAATGCAGCTGTAAAGTGTAGCATCCTGTGATTTAATCGCTTAGCAATGGCAATCCAGGTGGTCCCATTTGTGATCATAAACCTAAAATAGATGAGTTATTAAGCAGGAAACAGAGGCAGTCACAAGTTAGGAGCATGAGAATACTGCAGGCGATTTGGGGAGCCCTTGGAGGACATCTTTAAAGCGCTCCATGGCATAGGACCTAGGTATCTGCAGGATCGCATCCTACCACACACGTCCCTGCGACCTATCCGCTCACACAGAGAGGGGCTCCTCCTGGTGCCGTCTGCTAGGCAATGCCAGCGGGCGACACCTAGGAGTAGATCCTTCTCTGTGATGGGCCCAACCCTCTGGAATGACCTCCCCCCAGACATTCGAACTACCACCGACCTCCGTTCCTTCCGGCAAAAGTTAAAGACTCACCTATTTCAATCAGCTGGCCTGGCACTTTCTTAGTTTTACCTCCCGGGGATTTATTCATTTTAATTGGGTTTGGGGTTTTAATAAGCTTTTAATGTATTATATTTATTATTCTATATACAGTCTTACAACCTCCTTCACCTACGTATTTAATTATTTAACTGTTTTATGTATGTATTTTATAACGCATTTTAATGACTGTACACCGCCCCGAGTCCCTTTCGGGACAGGGGGCGGTCTATAAATATGAGTAATAAATAAATAAATAAATGCTTGAATTGGGCTGGTTGGCTGGCATGAACTCAGGGAGTCTGGGGAAAGTGGGCTGGGATGCATGCACAAGCATAGAAAGGCCAGGAAAAGAGAGCACAACATGCATGCATGCATGCATATCTTCATGTCTGCATCACAGAGGCATGGAGAGCAAGTGTATGACTGCAGGGAGATTGGGAAAGATTGGGAATTCACTATGATTAGTTTAGATGCAAATAATTACAATGTAAAGAAAAGTGTTTTTTCTGCATAGTTTATGCAACCATTTTCACAAGGTTGAAATGCCACATGACAACATCCATTGTTACACAGAGTTAGATGTATGTGCTTGGATTTTTTTTTATTATAAAATCTCTAATGGTATCTCGGGAGATTCACAGCCTGCCTACCTACACATTCCTTGGTGAACCGCTTCCTTGCTGGGTGGCTTTTGGTAAAAACTGAAGAAGTATGTATCTTAAGAAACTGAGAAATAAATCGGTTCCAAAGTGAAAGCATTTAAAATAGAGTTGTTTTCCCTTTCAGTAAATTTTGTTAAAGAAAAACCAGCCAAAATCTTTTTTTTCCAGCAAAATTGGCTGTCTTATTTATATTTATTACAATTTATTATCAAAAATAATTTAAAAACAGAATTCCATTACATGCTACAGAATTTGTGAATTAGTTTAATGTATTTTATTCACCTACCCGAATTTTTTGTCAAAACTCAAAATTAAACCAATATAGGAATTATAATGAATTCCATAGGTGACAGCCTAAAATGTAAAATAAAGAATTAGGAATAAAAATAATTATGTACAGCTTTAATATAAAGTAATGAGATAGTATACCAATAAATCTGATTCAGTTATTCTATAAAAACTCACAACCAATAATCCAATATAGGATAGACTCTTTCCTAGTATGTTTGTGTTTTATCAAACATAATGTATAATTAAAAATATTATTTGGAAATTATGTTGAATAGAAACAACAAACACAAAATCAATGACATAACTTTGAAATGTTATGCTCTACTTTTTAACAATATGGTGTTCTTTGAAAATTCATGTGAGAAAAAAAAACGTTATTAACTTATTGTGTCTTTAAATAATTTGTTTCCAATTAAGTTGGCCATACTAAAGTTCCAGTAATATTAATTTAATGGTCAGCATGTTGTATAGTAGATATATAATAATGCAACATGAAATGTAGAAAAGAATTTTTTAAAACTTTTGGTTCTTAATTAATTTACACACACATATACACAGAGAGAAAGAGATATGCACACACACTCATGGATTATACGCACATACACACACACACATTGTGAATTGTCCTAAAAATGTTCCAGATAAAAGAAACAGACATTGTGATCTCCGGAACTCTTAAAAATATTTAAATCGATTAACATTGTATAAGGCAGTTATCTATTTAATGAATTTTACACTCTGACGATGTTAGCAGTGGCTAATGAAAGCTAAGTGAGAAATATATATTTAAAACTCCGGAGAGGGCAAAAATTAGGCCTACCGGAAGTCTGGAAATGGGCCCATTTCTGGACTCCAGAGGGCCTCCAGAGGCCAGGGAGGTGGTTTTCGCCCGCCTGGAAGCTCCGGGAAAGCCTCCGGAGCCTGAGGTGGGCAAAAACACCCCCCCCCATGGTGCAGGCGACCATGTAGGCCACGCGTCAATGGTCTCGCCCACACAGCAACCAGGCAGCAAGCCGGTTGCTAACATTTTTCAATCCCATCCCTGTACCCACATATATACTTTATAAAGCTTGTTATTTTGCATGGGTAATTATTACATATATTTCTTACATATTTCCACAAAAATATTTTTTCTTCTTTACTCTCAATGATGGTAAGATCACCACCATGTTGTTTGCAGAACTTCCTGGCTTTTTCTGCAGGCATTGTTGTATTACTGAAATAATATTCATTGTTTCCATATTCAATCCAGCCATCTTCAATTCTTCTAAAAGAATTTTCTGCAAAAGAAGAAAATGATTTATATGACTAGGATCCCTTTGCATGCATGCCACAAGATCACAAAGCAAACAGAGCTACTTGAAGATTACGTGCTGCCCTTTGGGGCAAAGCTCTTCCTTCCAAGATCTTCTGAATAGGTACAAGCACACCCAAAAGACACATCCAGGTTATAGATGGCAAACTGACCTCAACTGCGTGCTTCCAATAACTGGAAGAGGCTTCTACGCAAATTTACGGAATATCCAAAAATATCTTCTGGGTATTAGATATGCTGGGATGAGACATAGGACAAAGCAGCGTAAAGGGAAGCAATGAGGAGGCCATTTTAATTTGCTTTCAGAACTAGAGGGAGAGAGAAATGGGTGGTTGTCTTAGGCAACTGCTTAATTCGCTAGATTCAATTAAATAACTATCAAATACAACCACTTCATCAAAGCTTTACATATTTGGGGATGTTTTTTAAACATGATCAATGATTTCTTATGGATATGAAAAGTACCCTAAATTTTAGTAACTCCTCTTTGGTTATATTTCTATGTATGCTTGGTGTTAGATCTGGGCAACGAGAGACAGACTGCGGACACGAAGTGACTTAACAGCTCATTTATTAATAATAGTAGTGATCCAGCTTGCTCTGTGGTCGGAGGGTTCCCCTTTTATAGGAATCGGGTACGCCCCTCGA
Source organism: Natrix helvetica (assembly GCF_964273705.1). Taxonomy (NCBI): domain Eukaryota; kingdom Metazoa; phylum Chordata; class Lepidosauria; order Squamata; family Natricidae; genus Natrix; species Natrix helvetica. The sequence continues at coordinate 114,385,384 of NC_138554.1, forward strand.
CCAATCAGAATGATACCTGTTTCCTGCTGTAGTAGCGGACCAGAGGGGAGACTTATCACGATATATGCTAATATCTAACACCCCTCCCCTCCTAGATGGAACGTTGCGGTAGGTAACATAGTCTTTTAGGTATGTGGGTGTTTGTCTTGCTCGGGAGGAACGTCGTAGTTCGGGTTGGTTCGAAGTGGTTGCAGGATCGGGTGCGGGTTGGTTCGAGACAGTTGCAGGATCGGGTGCTTTTCCTGTTTCACGTTCGGGAGGTTTTGTGCCTTCGTTGCTAGGGCGTTCAGGAATCTGCTCGGCTGCGTTGTCTGGGGTTTGCTCTGCTTCGTGCGTGTTTTCTTGTTCCACGCTTGGTTCGCCGGTGTCGTCGTTTCCTATGATGGGGCTCTCGCGTGGCTGACTTTCTGTAGGCAGGAAACTCTCGTCTTCGTTTCGAAGGTCAGAGTGTGCTAGGCGACCCCGAAGTTGATCGATGTGCCTTTTCCAGTTCCGCCCATCTTCTAGTTCCAGCAGATACGATCGTGGACCCGTGATGCCAATGACCTTTGCCGGCATCCACAATGTTCCCCCTGCATAGTTGTGGGCGTATACTGAATCCCCTATTCTGAAAGACCAAATTTTACTTGTGGAGTCTGAGGGAGCTGTGGCAGAGTAATTTGGGTGAAGACGGTCCAGGTGAGACCGTAGACGGCGGCCCATGAGTAGTTCAGCGGGGCTCCTACCCGTCGTTGCGCTTGGGGTAATGTGCTGAATTAGGAGGTAATGGTCAATGCGTGTTTGCCAATCACCTGGACCCATCCTAGCGAGGGCCTCTTTTGCGAATCGCACCATTCTCTCCGCCTGTCCGTTTGATGCCGGATGGAATGGCGCGACGAGGGCATGCCGAATTCCCTGACCTGCTAAAAACATTTCGAATTGCATGGCCGTGAATTGGGGCCCGTTATCGGAGACTAGGAGGTCGGGCAGGCCATGAGTGGCGAAAAGTCGCCGTAGAACCTTAATGACTGCCTCTGCCGTGGTTGAAGTCATTAGGACTACATCTAGCCATTTTGAGTATGCATCCACAACTATAAGGAAAGTCTGACCTTGGAATGGCCCTGCGAAATCGATGTGTATTCGCGACCAGGGTGCTTTAGGTTTCTCCCATTCTGTGGCGGGCGCTTCCGGGGGTGCTGGTCTCGATTCCTGGCATGGGTCGCAAGTGGCCACCCACTCCTCTATTTCTTTGTCCATGTTTGGCCACCAAACGTAACTTCTTGCTAACGCCTTCATTCTAACAATCCCCGGATGACCCACATGTAAAGCATCTAATACATTCCTACGTAAAACATACGGAATAACAACTCGATCCCCCCACAACAAACAACCCTGTAGCACTGAGAGTTTGTCCCGTTTTGACCAAAACATTTTGAATTCCGGGCCCACGTTTCCCTTCGGCCATCCCCTCCAAACTCAAGTTTGAACTTGCTTTATTAAACTGTCCTTAGAGGAGAACCTTGCAACGTCGTATGAAGAAACCGGTCCAGAGTCCAAACAGTCAATGAGCAATACCGGTACTTCTGGAGTGGGGTCTGGCAGAATGTCGGGTAATGGGCAACGGCTGAGTGCATCTGCGTGCCCGAGAGTGGAGCCCGGTCGATGAATTAACTTGTAGGAGTACGCAGCCAGGAAAACAGTCCACCTGGTCATGCGTGGAGAAAGGGAGACCGGAGTGGGGCGGTTTCCCGCCAAAAGTCCCAACAGCGGTTTGTGATCTGTGATTAGTTCAAAATCGCGGCCGTAGAGGTATTCGTGGAACGTTTTACTCCAGCTACGGCAGCCAGCGCTTCCCTGTCCATTTGGCTGTAATTCCTTTCGGCCGATGAAAGAGTTCTGGAGTAGAAGGCGATGGGTGCTTCTTTTCTGTCGGGCATCCTGTGGCTGAGGACTGCTCCAACTCCGAAGGGTGATGCGTCGCAGGTCAATACCAGCGGTAGGGTCTGGCTGTATTGGACAAGCAGTGAGTCAGTGGTGAGCAGGCGCTTTACCCCGGCGAAAGCTGCAGCTTCGGATCGTCCCCATTTCCATGGTGCGTTCCTCTGGAGTAGACGGTGTAGTGGCTCAGCAACGGTCGCCTTCTGTCTCAGAAAAACGCTGTAGAAATTAAGTAATCCGAGGAAGGCCTGCAACTCGGTCTGATTTCGTGGTGTGGGGGCGTCCTGGATCGCCTTGATTTTCTTTGAAGTGGGGTGTATTCCCTGACCATCGATTCTATAGCCCAGGAATTCTACTCTAGGCACGTTAATTTGGCATTTTTCCTTTTTAAGGTGGAGACCCTTTTCTCTGATTCTGGCCAAAACAGATCTGACTCTTTTATTTAATTGCTCCTCGTTTGCAGCGGACACCAAGATGTTGTCAAAATAGGGGACGACTCCCGGTATCCCTTGCAAAAGTCGTTCCATGATGCTCTGGAACAATCCTGGGGCAATGCTCACACCAAATTGTAGCCGGTTGCATTTGAATGCTCCTCTATGCGTCACTATAGTCTGGGCCTCCGCTGTGGCGCTATCAACTGGCAGTTGCTGGTAAGCTTGTGCCATGTCTAACTTAGCAAAAACCTTTCCCGGCCCCAACGAGTGCAATAAGTGCTGTACTACGGGCACAGGATATGCGCTTTGTTGTAGCGCGACATTAATTGTGCATTTATAGTCCGCGCAGATGCGGACTGATCCGTCTGGTTTGACTGGGGTCACGATAGGTGTTTCCCAGCGCGCGTGATCTACCGGCTCAAGGATCCCTTGTTCCACTAACTTATCTATTTCCTTATCTATTTTTGGGCGGAGTGCAAAAGGCACTCGTCTCGGTTTAAGTCGGATTGGCGCCACTTTGGGGTCTAAATTGAATGATATTGGTTTACCCACATACTTACCAAGACCGGGGCTGAACACATCCTCGAACTCCTTAAAAATCTGTTCAGCGCTGCTGTTTCTCACGGCGTTGATTCCGGTGACTTCTAACCCCAGGGCTTCAAACCAATCAAGCCCCAGAAGGTTCTGCAATGGCGCGCTGGCGATGGTCACGGGCAGCTGGGCTTCGATGTCCTTGAAACGGATGTGGAATGTGCCTTGGCCCACGATGGGGACTTGGTTCCCCTGGTAGTCGCGTAGCAGGACGTCTGGAGCACGTAGTTGGCTCTTTCTGAGGCTAGGGATAGCCTGTTTCATGGATGCCCATGAAATAATCGTCAGGGTTGATCCTGTGTCAACTTCTAGCTCGCAGGGTGAGCCCTCCAAAAGGACTGTGACTCTCAGCCTTTTTGGCCGCTTAGGGCGGACCTGATGTATTGTGGTGAGATACATTCGCAACTCCTCTCTCTGGGTCAACTCTATCTCATCGTCAACATCCTGAAAATACTCTCGTTGAGCGTCTTGATAGAACGCTCTTTCAGCTCTTTGTGTGTATTCTCTCTGGGGATACGCTCGCTCAACTCCATGTGAGTAATCTCTCTGGGGATACGCTCGTTCAGCTCTTTGGAAATTTTCTCTCTGGGTAAACACTTGTGGATTTCTCTCTGGGCGCCCTTTTTGATTTCGCCAAGCCCCTGGGTTGGGCTTCTGTTGGCGGTATATGGGTGGCTGCCGTGAGGCAGGGACTCCGCTCCGGCACACTCGTGCGATGTGCCCAAGTTTGTTGCAGTGCGAACAAACAACGTTCCTGAACCTACAAGTAGACCTGGGGTGATTCCCTCCGCAACTTGCGCAGGGCGGCAAACGGAATCCGGGTCTCCCCCCAGGCCTCAAGTGACTGCTCTGCATCAGGTGACTGTCCTCGAACTCGGGATTCTCGTAGTCGGGGCTTGTGTCCTCGTAGTGTACTCTGGTTTGTCTTGGTGCTGGCTGGTTTACGTTGGCCCCTCGTTGTATGGTCACCGATGATTTCTCCGCTGACTCTGACGCTCTTGCTTCGTTTAGCGCTGTCTGTAGGGTTAAATTCGGGTTTGCCAACAGCTTCTTTTGTAAAGAAATGTCTCTTAACCCACAGATGAGCTGCTCTAAGATGTGCTCGTCCAGATCCCTGTACTCGCAGTGAGTTGCTGCTTTTCGTAGGGCTGCAACATATTGATTAATGGATTCTCCCGCCTTCTGGTTCCTCATGTTGAATTCCTTGCGGCAGACATGGCGGGAAGGTTTTGGCGCGTAATGAGTTTGCAGGGTCTGTTGCAAGGTCGTCCACGATACTGCCTGTATTGGAGTAGGCGCGGTGAGGTCTCTGGCCGTATTGAAGACTTCCTTTCCGCAGTAGCCGAGGAAGATGTTTTTCTTCCTCGCATCGGTGATCCCCGTGTATTCGTTCGCTTCGAGGAAACACTCGAAACGAATCATGAAAACTTCCCATTCGTCGTTTGCTGGGTCGAAAGGAGCGGGGGGAGCATGCATCGCCATCTTCTCTGTTTGAATTTGCCGCGCTGCGGTGATCTGAGATGGCTGCCGGAATTTCTGCCGAATTCCTGGGCTGGATCAAATCCGGAGATTCTGGAGGTAGCGTTCTTCGTCCTATCTGTCTCTCAATCCCACCCTCGTCGCCAATGTTAGATCTGGGCAACGAGAGACAGACTGCGGACACGAAGTGACTTAACAGCTCATTTATTAATAGTAGTAGTGATCCAGCTTGCTCTGTGGTCGGAGGGTTCCCCTTTTATAGGAATCGGGTACGCCCCTCGACCAATCAGAATGATACCTGTTTCCTGCTGTAGTAGCGGACCAGAGGGGAGACTTATCACGATATATGCTAATATCTAACACTTGGGAAGCCTCTACTTAATTAATGCCTATGAAGAGAACTGTGACACCTTAAGTGACTTCCTTTCACCTAAGAAAAATCACAATGTCTGCAGTTTTACACTATGCAGAGTCAATGTCTGGCTTTCTTCAGTGCTCTGAGAAATTGGTTTGCTTACAAACTCAACCATTACACATCACATTTTAGGAATTCTCCTTTATGTCATACAGCCAAATTTAGCTCAAAGCAGTCTGATTCAAATCAAACTAAAATAGTTTTTAGTAAATATTGCATACAACATTTTGACATTAAATTGTTCAACATACCAAAGTTGTTGCTTGCTTCTGGATTTAAGGGTGTACCTGCAAAATTAAATATTTTAATTATAAGGAATTCAAGCCTAACCTTATCAGAATTCTTCATGTTGCAAAAGGCAATTCTCAAAAACTGAAATGTTGTATTGGCTTAATGTATTTCTATATTTATACGTAAATAAAACCATAGAAAATTGAATCCCGGTTTCCTCTAACCTGCAAATGGCCACCACTTGTTGTTTAAGAGATCCATGAAGACCTGGCTCTTTACTCAGCCTTTGGCAAAAAAATTCCTCACTCCATTGCCCTTGCCATATTTTATCTTTACTCTTTTATTCAAATCTCTTTGTTTGATGGTTGTGAGCCTCAAGGCAGCATACAGGTTTCATGAATTATTTAGATGGTGGTGGTGATTATCATTATGAAAAAAAAGCTGTTGGCATAAATAATGCCTTCTTTGTAAATTTATGCAGAGATTTATATTTGAAATTGTACCATGTTATTTAATTAGTCATACAGTAAATAGAAATTTAAAATCTGCAGATTTAAAAGGGACTTGTATTTAAGACTCTCAGATTCTTCCCCCAAAAGAAATAAAGAACTTACAGTTCACATGATGGTGTGTCTTTATTTTGGGTTAGGAATTTGAGAGTCTTGTTTTACAGTTGAGAAATATACTAATAAACTACTTGAGAATGAAAAGAATACTACCTTTTGTAATTTGACAAATCCAACTAAACAACCCATGACATGGAAAAGGTGACCAGAATCCAGTTTCTCCCCATATTACTTTGCATCTTTCATCATATTCATTTTCTGAAATCCAATGAGATGGTTCATATAGGTATACCTATAATAAAAATCAAAATGGATTTACAAATCTACTTTCTAAAAGCCACCAGTTTTAACATGTAGGAAAAACCAAGTGCATCATAATGACCTTTTAATGATTTGTGTTTGCATGTTTGATGGGCTGTTAGCAAAATTTTGCCAATGTGGTTTTGAGTATTGAAATTGAAGGAGTGGAAGCTCAAATCAATCACCTTTCAGCAGCTGAGATGTAAAGTTGTGTATCTCTCACTAATGATACTTAACCCTTTGCCATTAGGTTACATTCTCAACCAGTTTCAGCTAGATGCTAAATAAAAGTGAGAAGAATATCAGGCCCTTCAAGAATCCTAATTCCAATACATCCTCCTGGATGGCAATAGAGTGTTCCTTATTCTCAATCTTTGGATATGATCCAGAAAGATGCAATGGTTGATGGTTATTAAAAGCCACTTAGAAATCAAATAATATCAACAGGATTGCAACTCCCCATAATGGTCTTACCAAAAATCAACTCTAAATATGACTAATGTATCTCAGTTCCACTCATAGACCTAAAGCTATATTAAAATAGTTCCATGTAATTTATTTATTCCAGAACACTTTATACGGTAGCCAGAAATGTTACAGATACATTAATAATTTTGTAATATTTTTGGATCAAGCTATACTTCTGAAAGAATAGACACAAGGCATGTGGCATCTGTCATCAAATAAGAATGCATCCTTCACACACTCCGTCACTGAATCCTCTTTACCTTCCTGTCACTTGTCTTTTAACTTGCACATTGATACAGGTTTTTCTGTTAGCAGGGAGAAGGAACAAGATGAGTGTAATCCAGTACTTAGAAAAGATATTTGTGCAGTTCACTCCTTCCTTCTCAAAGTGGATCCAACTTCCTTTCATTGGTCCTCTTTCTGGGTCACTACCATAATGATATGTTTCCATCTATCTTCTTGGTCTCTCTATATCTCTTTTACTCAACAATTGCTTTGGAGATTTTTAGCCTGTTCTCCAAGTTCTCAGACATCAGGCGGGTTGCTCCTGGTTAGGACCGGTTGGGGAGAACCAGTAGTGGTAATTGGGTGTGGGTCATTGAACTGATAGTGATGGTCATGCCCCATAACTGGTATACTCGGATGCTCACCCTGCCTCACCTTTGTCACCTGCAATCACACAACTGCCTCCTCCTGCCTACACACAGATAAGCAGCATTCACGCTAGCCTAGCCCCCCTCCCACTGGCCAGCATCTCCTGAAGCTGTCGCTGTTGCAGCCCGGCAAGCTACACATGCTGGAGAGGGTGGCAGCGGGAGGAGAGGGCAGTAGTGATGGGAGGGAAAGGTTAGCATGCTCCCAGCCACACCATACGATACATCCATCTGCCAGCTCAGTGCAGATGGATCAGCTGCAGCCCGAATGAGCCGAGGAAGTGTGGAGAGCTCTGCATGTTGCAGAGGGGGGGGGGCAGCCTTTGCCTGTACCTCTGTGCTGGCCAGTGTCTTCCACAGCCACGATAGGCATGGGGGCAGCCCGCCAAGCTGGGCACCCTAAAATGGCATGGAAGTGCAGGCAAAGGCTGGGAGGGGGATGCAACATGCAGGGCGGGCTCCCTGCAGCCTCAGCTCATCTGGGCTGCAGTTGAATCCACTGCCCTGAGCCGGAAGAGGCAACAAAGGACATGGCTAACCTTGCCCTTCCCAAGTGCCAGACTCCACCATTGCCAACACCCCTTCCCAGCTCGCCCCCAGCTGGGTCCTAAGCTAGGAGGCAGTGGCCAGTTCCCCCTGCCCTCCGGATTACCAGCATGAATGAATAAAGCACTTTCATCTCTGGTCGGCCGGCAAGAATGAAGAGCTGCCATTGCCACCATCTTTATGCATGTGCCTGCCTTGGACTTGCATGTTTAAAGATGGTAGCAGCTTGCTGCTCCCGCCCAGTGCTGCCACACTCCCGGTGGTCGCCTGCTTACCTAGGGGGTCTGTGGGGGCTGAGAAGCAAACCAGGTGGGCCCACTTGCATGCCATGAGACAGCTGCAGGAGGCTGATCAGAGGGGAGGAAGGAAACAGCCTTTCAGGCAGTCCCACCCAGCATCCCCAGCCCAGGACCTCTTTGGAGGCAACAGACCCAACAGAGGCAAGCACTCCTCTCGGTGAGGCAGCCATGCTCACTCACTCCTGATCCAAAGCCTCACAGCGGCCCCACCCAGCCAAGCATGACTCACCTGTGCTGGGAAACACCTGGCAGCACCAGCGGGTCTCCCTGGTGATGGTTGGTCAGTTGTGATGCCATCTTTTCCAGCCCAGGCGCATCCTCCTCCAGCTGCGGGCCACTTTGGGAGCCCCAAGGGCTCGCAACCGACTGTCTCCTCCAGTCCAGGCGGAGCTGGAGGCCTTGGAGCTCACAGAGCAGCTCATGTGCATATGGTGCTCGGCTGAAAAAGGTTGCGCCCAGGATGTAGGAGATGGTCAGTTGTGAGGCCTCGGGGCTCCTGGAGCAGCCCATGTGCAAAGGGTGCTCAGCTGGAGGAGGTTCTGCCCAGGCTGGAGGAGGCAGTGCAGCAACTGACTGCCTGTCATCAGGGAGACCCGCCAACGTCGTTTCAGGAGCCCCAAAGTTTTAGACTGCTGGCATGTTTTTTGGCTGGAAAAGGGGCAGAGAGAAACATTTCCGGGTGCCAAGGTACGCAACAGGGGGTAAAAATGTGTACCTCTTGGACTTTGCCTGTATGTGCTGCCTCTAAAGTAAAAAAAAAAAAATGAGGCGAGGAGACAGAAAAAGGCGATCTGTCAGGGCAAACCAAGCAGCAGCTACTCTGGGGGGATGTGCGCCATTTGGTGCTTTTGTTTCCCCTCCATTGTACTTCAGGAAAGAGAACAGGGGAAAGTCTAAAGCCCTGCAGATGCTGTGATGGCAAGTTTGTGGGAGAGGGGGAAAGAAGAAGAAAGCGTGACCGCAACAAAAGGTGGGGAGGAAGGGGCAGTTGTGATGTTGGCAGTCAGGGCTGCTACATGGTCTCAAACCCTTTCCTGTGCCAGGGAAGTGGATGTCTCTGTCTTCTATAAGGCTTGTACACACGCGCACACATGCACACACACACACACACACGCACACGAGAGAAGGGGGAGAAAGAGAGAGATGCGAAACAGAGAGAGAGGGAGAAATAGATAAGAGAGAGAAGGAAGGGAGAGAAAGAGAGATGAGAAACAGAGAGAGGGAGAGAGAAAGAGAAAGTTGAAAGACAGAGAGAGAGAGGGAGAAAGAGATGAGAAAGAGAGGGAGAAGGGCAAAGAAAGAGATGAGGGAGAGAGAGAGAGAGAGAGAGAGAGAGAGAGAGACCTGTTTAAGTGAACCTTGTGGTCGTTAAGTGAACCTTGTGGTCATTAAGTGAACACCATGGTTATTGAACAAGACCATTTTCCCAAATGGGCATTTTTAACCAGAAACCAGAAGGAAGTGTTTGAAACTAGCAAAAAACATAGAAAACATCAGTCATATGACTGTGTAGGATGTTGTAACTGGTCATAAGTGTGTGTGTGTGCGCGCGCATGCGCGCACGCTTGGCTGTCAAAACTCCAAAACAGGTCAAGTAGCTCTGGGGAGGTCAGTCGTAAATTATAGCACTTACTAAGCAATCGGCCATTAAGCAAAGGTTACTTGTATTTGGTTTGCCTTAAGGGTTCAGAACTGTATAGAATCTGTATGAAAGGAAGGAAGGAAGGAATGAAAGAAGGAAGAAGGAAGGAAGAAGGAAGGAACGAGAAAGTGGGAGGGAAAAGTGAATGACACAAGATGGATGGATAGATAGATGCATGAAAAGAGATAGAAAGGAAGGGAGAGAGAGAGAGAAAAAAACGTAGAGGAAGGAAGGACCACAAACCCTGGCACTAGAGGTGGGTTCAGAAGATGCTTTGAAACAGCACATCTGTTTCACGGCTGGAAGGGATCTCGGAGGTCATCTATTCCAACCTTCTGCTCCAGCAGAAGATCCTTACAGAATCATAGAATAGCAGGGTTAGAAAGGACCTTGGAGGCCATCTAGTCCAACCCCCTGCTCCAGTAGGAAACCTTATATTGTCTGGATTATTTTGACGCCTCTAACAGAGAGGAAAATTGCCAGAAAGGAGGAGGAGTTTACTAGGACAAGGCTGCCAACAGAGGAAGGCAGAGGTAGTCCTTGACTTATGACCACAATTGAGCTCAACATTTTGATTGCTAAGCTAGAGCATTGTTAAATGAGTTTCACCACATTTTACTGAATCCATGACATCTCCTGACCCTAACAGTCATGTGCAGGCCAGGGAAGAACATCTGAAGGCATGTGTAATGTTCTAATGTACAGAAGTTATAGTTAAATGTGTGGCAGAAAGTGGACTCTGTGTGTGTTTTTCCAAATGCAGTAAGTGAGGTTGAGTGTGTATAATTTTAGTAGAGATGTGTGTGTGTGTGTGTGTGTACCTACACATAAAGTATTTATACTAGATAATGTATCTTTTTTGTGCCTATAAACACTCTATACTATGTTATATGTATGTACACATATGACATATATACATAAGATTAAATAGTATATTTTGGATGTTCAGAACTAGTAAATAAATAGACAAAGAAATTGTATCACGTTGAGGCCTTTGAGGCAAGTTGAGGCGAGACATCACTCATCCCTTGACGTGAGTGATGTCAAGTTGGCCATGCTCACCCAGTCACATAACCAACCAGCCACATGACCATGAAGCCACACTCACCCAGTTACATGACCAACAAGCCACACCTATCATCACATGACCAACAAGCTACGCCCACCAAACAAGCCACGCCCACAGAACCGATAGTAAAAAAAATTGAAACCCACCCCGATCATAATAATACTTGGTCAACCATGATGCCCTCTGATTTTGTTGCTCTTCAGATATCTAAAACTATCTTCTTCATCTGGCAATAGCATCATGAGTATCAAATAGCTCCAATGGGACCAACAGCAATAACAGTGGTATTCACAAACATAACGCATAAACTGCATTATAAGGTATTCCACCTTATCATCCCCCAATTGCAGCTTTATGATCATAAAAAACTACATGTCACATTGGATTCAAGGTTCTAGCCCTAGGTCTAAGCCCCTAAACACTAGTGATTACTTAGGAAAAGGACAACTCAACTTTTCTAGCTGGACATCCTCTCAGTAAAAATAGATAAAGGAAAAATTAGTAGAATGTGAAATGAAAGATTTCATGTAACTTGTTGGCTTTTATAAGAACAATGAAATCAATTGTTTTTTCAATAGCACTCTGAAGTAAATCCATAGAAATCGTCAAAATAAGCTGAATCAGATCAAATATCAACATCATATTATATTAAGATTTTAAATAGTTGGTTTAACTTAGTTTAACAGTTGAATATTATTATATGTCTATGAAACTTCACTACAAAATATTGATAATACATCATTAAGTATTAAAAATACCAGCAATTTCACTTAATATTGTGTTATAAGGCATGCATGTTGATCATTTACTTACAAGAGATCCATCAATCCAAGTGAATTTTGCGCTGTTCAAGTTTAAATCAGTCCAGCCTTCTGATTCTGATCTAAAATGTAATAATTAGCAAATACGTTAAATATGTTTCAAGCACGTGTCTTGTTTAAATATAATGCTGCAATTTTCTTTCTTTCTTTTTGTTTTCTTTTTCATATACAGAACATAAGCATATCCGCAAATCAATAATCCCTGAAATATACTCTTAAATATGGCATATGCCACTATGACTGCAATATGAAAACTACTCAAGTGGGAATAGGTTCTGATGACTACAATGGAATTTATTTAAGTAGTCATGTACAAGCCTAGTTACCTTATTGAGATGATGATAATGATGATAATGATTATGATTGAATCTACATTTATGATCATTCATGAGTATTACTATTGTAAGCACTGGAGGACTTTTTAAATATATAAATGATGATGTCTTATCCAATGGCTTATTAACATAAAATGAAGTATTGGATATACGATTCTAAGCAGAAATCTCTGAAAGAAAACTCAACTACATGCAGAATACTTTTGAATGAATAGATGTAGGTTTATGAAATTTACACTAGTTATATATTCTGTGATAATGAATTCAGTCCTCCAATAAACCCTTTGCCAGGAGTGTTTCTGCTTTGAAATCTAAGAAATAAGCTGTCTATTATACTCACAGTTGGTTTAATAAGTGTTCCTCTGGCTTATTATTAAAAGAAGCCAGGTCTCCTCCAATTGATTTACAAAAGTCATATGCCTCATACCAAGATTTTCTTTCAGCTTTCTTCTTTATATAAGCCTAAATGGGTATAAATATATTTTATTACATCACTATTAACTAAGTTGTTTGTTTCCCTTATAGCTATTATTTAATAATCATTTCAAATAACCCTCCAACTTTCATATTTGATACTTTCACTTTTCACCAGTATTTAAATTAATCTTTCTAACCCCATTGATGTTAAAAGAAAATGGGAGAAGTTAAAGGATTTTTTCCCCTGCTGCCATAACTAGAGCTTTGTAAATTATATGTATAGGAACATCTGCTGGTTTTTCTGAGAAAAGGCCAAGATATTTTCCCCTTCCCCATAGATGAAAATGATGGTGATGATGACAACTTTATTCCTGAACTCCTTTTGACTACCAAACATTTACCAGCCCCTTGGATATTTGGGGATGGATATTGACCACTTTTGGAAACCCTGCCCTAAATCAATTTTTGATTAGTAAAGCTATATGACTGAAGATCAGATAGTCAGGCCAACTGACTACCTAATTAAGCTATTTCCTTATGACTACTCCTTAAGCGTATTATGTCAAAGCTCTTCCTTCCTTTATTACAATTCAGTTAAAATTCAAGGCAATTCCTATAGGTCACTTTCAAACTAGTCTAAAAGAGAATCAGACAGCAGGATAGTAGTTAAGGCAGTGATGACTAACCTTTTTCCCATTGTGTGCCAAAGTGCAGGAGGGTTGTGCTTGGGTGTGCCACACCCACAATGCTATGCGTGCAACCCTAATCCTTCCCTAAAGTCTCCAGAGGGCGAAAAACAGCCCAAGGGCAAACTGGGAGTCAATTCCAGGTTGCCTCTAGGACCATTTTTCCCGCTCCAGAGGCTTCAGGGAAGGCTGAAGGCCTGAAGGCTCCGGAGGGCAAAAAACACCCGTACGGGTAAACCAGAAGTCCGTTCCCAATCTTCCGGTTTGTGCATTGGGTTGTTTTTCACCCTCTGGAAGCTTCAGGGAATCCTCCGGAGGGCAAAAAACAGCTGAAAAAGAAGACCGAAGTCAGCTGGCCAGCCCACATATGCGTGCTGGAGCTGACAGGGCAACACCTCGCGTGCCCTTACAAATGGCTCCACGTGCCACCTGTGGCATGCGTGCCATAGGTTCACCATCTCGGAATTAAGGTATCAGGTTAGAAAGAAGGAGACATTGAGTCTTGGTCTTGCCTTAGGCAAAAAACCAGCTGGGAAACTTTGGGCCTGTCACTCCCTCTCAGCCATAGGAAGCAGGCAATGGCAAGCCATTTTAAAAAATTCTCCAAAGACTGCAGAGATTGTCCAGGCAGTTTCAAGAATCAGACATGATAGAATGGAATAAAAAAAACCCTGTGTTATAACAAAACTATGCAAATGTAATTGTGAAGAGTTAAAAATGTATGAAACAGGACTGCTTCTTGGAAGAATCAAAGACGACTGAAAGAAAAGTGCCAACTTCTAACCATTCTATTAGAGCCATATATGTCTTATGCCAGTTCAATAATGATAGTTGTCATCTTGTTTGAACTGCTTAGAGCAGAATTTCTTGGGGCCCAATATCCCAAGAAAATGAATGAAGAGTTCAGAGAGAGGGTCAAAGATATGCTGGCTGCAAAAGAATAACAGTTGGAAGGGACTTTGGAAGTCTTCTAATCCAACCTCCTACACAAGCAGAAGATTCTATACTATTTTGGACAAATGGCTACCCAATTTCCTCTTAAAAGAGATTGGGTAGCCATTCGTGGAGCACCCACAACTTCTGAAGACAACCTATTCCACTGGTTAATTAAGTTTTTCCTTACTTCCAGATTGCTTCTTTCCTTGATTAGTTTCCATCCATTACTTCTTGTCCTGCCTTTTGCTACTTTGGAAAGTAGTGGCAATTCTTTGTAGCAGCTCTTCAAATATTAGAACATTGCTATCATGTCACCCCAGTCCTCATTTTCTCTAGATTAGAAATACCAGTGGTGGGTTTCAAAATTTTTTAGAACCTATTCTGTAGGTGTGGCCTGTTTTGTGTGAGTAGCTCAGCAGTCATGTGATTGGGTGGGAGTGGCTTTGGCAATCATGTGACTGGGTAGGGAGTGGCTTGGCAGTCATGTGACTGGGTGGGCACGGCCAACTTGATGTCACTCACCAGGAGGTGTCATGGATTGGATAAAATGTGGTGAAGCTCATTTAACAACGCTCTTGCTCAGCAACCAAAATTTTGGGCTTAATTGTAGTCATAAGTCAAGGACTATCTCTACCTTCGTCTGCATGGCAGCCTTGTCCTAGTAAACTCCTTCTCCTTTCTGGCAATTTTCCTCTCTGTTAGAAGGACCAAAATAATCCATATAATGTAAGGTTTCCTGTTGCAGCAGGGGGTTTGACTAGATGACCTCCAACTAATCTTCCAGCCCTAAATTGCTGTGCTGTTTTTCTTTCTTTCTGCTAACAAAGAAACCTAACTGAGGCTCATTCCACATTCCTACCAGATAGTGATAATGAGATAATGACCCTAGAGAAAGTTTGGCTTTATTCACAAGCAGGGAATCAGCCAAACCCTTTTATAAACACAAAGCCCATAATGCACAAAGCCCAAAACTTTATTTTATACCTGTACATTTTGTTTTTCATTTTTAACTGTAAAACCTTACTTTTATCTACATTGAATTCATTTTGTTAGATAGGGTCCAGTGTTCAAGTCTGTCAAGATCCTTCTGGATCTTAAGCCTATCTTTTGGAGTATTGGCTATTTCTGACAGCTTGGTGCCATCTGCAAATTTGATGAATTCCCCTTCTATCCCTACATCTAAATTGTTTATGAAGACATTGAAGAGTACTGGGCCTAAGAAAAATCCCCATGATATTCCACTGCTTTCTTCCTTTCATGCAGGTGTAGTTCCATTAAGAACTCCACATTGAATGAAGTATTTTCAGCCAATATGAATCCATCTGGTAGCGATGGATGTTTCTATCTTACTAAGTAGGTTGTCATCTATTTTATCAAATGTCTTACTGAAATCCAAGTATACTATATCCACTGCATTTCTCTGGTTCACAAATATAGTTACTTTGTTAAAGAATGAAATAAGATTTGTTTAGCATGATCTGTTTTTGATAGCAAGACAGAAACCACGTTGGCTTCTGGTTATAACTTTGCTTGCTTCTTAGGTATTTGTAGATCCTTTGCTCAATTATCTTTTCCAGGATCTTCCCAGGTATTAATGTCTGGCTGATTGGTCTGTAGTTTTCTGGATCTACCTTCTTCCTTTTTTGAAGATGGGAACCATATCAGTTCTTCTCCAGTCCTCCAGGATCTTTGAAAGATATGGTTTAATGGTTCCAAGATCATATCTGCTAGCTCCTTCAGAACTCCGAGATTAATCCATCTGGTTTTGGTAATTTGAACTCATCTAGAGTCGACAGGTGTTCTCTTACAATTTTCTTCCCTATATGAATTTGTATTACTATTCTGTTGTTTAAGATTCTGTTTTGGTAGATTGTGCTATTTTCCCCCCTTTTGTGTGAAAACAGATGCAAATAATGAATTAAGCAAGTCTGCTTTCTACATACACTCATCATTTCCTTGCTATCTTCTCTCATTAGTGGACTGATTGATTCCTTGACCTTACATGATGAAAAAAAAACTTTTAAAATTATTTTTGACATTTGTTGCAAGTCGTATTCCAGAATATTGGAAACTGGAACATGATCAGTTTCCAGCATTTCCTATGATGTCTTTCTTGGTCTTCCAATTACTGTATTGGCTTTTCAGAGGAAGATTAATCATAGCTGAAGGGCACCAAATTCCCTCTGAAAGGGGATGGAGAGCAAACTTTGATGCCAGCCCCTGTTGCAGTGTCTGCTTCTTATCTGGCCTCACCTGGTTGAGCAAGAAAATGGCTGACCTACCTTGAAGCAGACATTCCTTGTTAGACTTGAAGTCCATCCTTCAGGACATGGGGGAGGGGGTGTTGGTCCTGGGATTGGAGGAGGTGTCACCCCTTCAGCCAAATGCTTGCAAAGGAACGTGGCCGTCTCCTCACAATTGACAACATCCCACAGTCCAGCAGCATCTCCCGTTCTCATGGCAACACAGCCATGATTTGGGCCTGGCAGAATGGAAGACCGGAGTCAGATTTAATGCATCTCCATAGACAAGCTAAACAGGATAAATGTTTTCTGGCCAGGATGTATTTGCTGTGATAGATTCCATACCAGGCATTTTTGCACTCCAGTGAGTGAACTGAATGGGGTCTCCATTGGTCCAGTTGAAAGTCCCTGGATTCACTACATCCGAAAGGCCGATCCAGAAATATTTTTCAGGACGGTGTCCAATTTGTGTAGTTAGGAAGGCCTGCTCAAATCTGTGGTAAAAATAATTCAAATCAGGATGGTCTCTGATTTTCTCCATTTTCAGATTCTGCAGAGGATTAATCATAGAGCCAATTTATACTTTCACTAGTCAATCCACTTCAAAGGATTGCTGTGTGGAAAATAGGAGGCAGGAGGATTCAGTACATTTGTATATGTGCCTGGGGTAAACTATCCCAGTATGGCCAATGTAAGGCCTGCCCAATCCTTGCTACAAATAAAAAAAGTCACCTGTGGCAGATCTGTAGACTTAGATTGACCAGCTAATTGCTAGTTGCAGTTATATCATAACATTCTCCCAACCTTTGGCAGTTTTAAGATTTTGGACTACAACTCCCAGAATTCCCCAGATGTCTCTCTGAGGTATTCTGGGAGTTGAAGTCTACATATCTTAGGGTTGCTGAACTTGTGAATCATTATAGTAGTGGTCCCCATCAGTGGTGGGTTGCCAATTTTTTTACTATCATTTCAGGCACACTCCCACAAGCTCTTGCTCAACGCTTCTGCAAATGCACAGAAGCGTCCTGAAGGGGGGCAGAGCCGCCCGCTGCCGCTACATCCAGTTTGCCAGATCCACGCTAAACTGGAAGCAACCCATCTGAGATCCCCATACTTTTTTTATCACACACCCTTATCAAAAGAAGAATTAACCACGTAACTCAACTAAACTATGTTTATTTATTTATAAATCATATCTGTACTATTTACTAATATAGCATTTCTATCTAGGACACTGTAAAGACATTTTGTCCCTTTCACCATATTTTACCTATTCTCCACAGAGATCAGAAATCCTTGTTTAGATTCACAAGATGTCTTTGCTTCTGAAAATGTTCCAGGTGTCCCTCCAATTAAGTAACAATAGAAACCATACCTTTTCCAGCCCTGTTGACATAGCAAACATACACATACCGAACAATATTAGCCTGGATTTATTGGTTTATTTTTCACATTTATATCCTGCCTGAATCCAAAGATTCTTGGATTAACTAAATTATCTCGATGAAAGTATAATTTTTAATTTTTTAATGTTTATATTTTATATGATAATCTCACTATTCTACACTTTGAAACTAGAATAAGAGTTAAAATCTCACTATTCTACCTTTTGAACCAAGAATAGAAAAGATGCTGTATTTTTTTTTTGGCTCAGCCATTACTTCAGTTAGTTTTTTTTTCTTTTTCACTATATTGTAAAGATGAATAACTTTTCTTCTTATAATTTTGCAGAGGAAAATCTATCTATGGTTGCTAAGAGTCAACACCAATGTTAGGAGTGGCAGGGAATGTTAATCTCAAGGCAATACTAACTTTCTGGTTGATATCTCCAAAATTTCATGTGAAAATGAATAGATCAAGATCAAGAGCTACAAAATATTAGGCTTACTTTCTGGCACTTTGGATCAGCAACTTCATCTGTTCCAGGAAGAAATTCTGAAGGTTCTTTTTTACAGATGTACCCTAATTCCTCTTCACAGAAATAATCCGCCATGTATCCATTCTGAGGATGGAAGGATGAATAAACCTCACTGAAAAGGAATTCATTATTTTTATCCCTTCCTATTTTTGTTATGATTTATATTATTTTTGGGTTTTTTTTACGAGCTGGACTACTGCACAATGTTTGTTAAAAGTTGCAGTTGTCTAAAATCTTGAATGTTTGTTCAGCAGCAGGGGTAGGTTCCGGCTTCTTCTGCCAGCTCGCTCTGGGATGCGCTTCACACATGCATGCACAATAGTAAAAAAAATGCTTCTGCACATACTCAGAAGCAAAAAACCAAGATGGTGACGCCTATGGTGCTGCCGCTAGAACTGATAGTTACTACCTACTCGACAGTTTTAATACCGATAATTACTACCTACTTGACTGACCAGTCCGAACTGGTAGGAACTCACCTCTGTTCAGTAGCCCTTAGAATCTTTTCTAATTATATATAGAGGAAGATAACAATAGGCTTTATTTGAGGATCAAGATTTTCCCTCAGGACAATGTTCATCAGTGTGACTAACCCTGCTTACTTTACACAATTAATCGATTTATTAGTATCTTCCCTATGCCCCCAAAGTATTAAGTGATGTCCTTACAAAACAAATTAATAAAATTAGCTCAGTACTAACAGCAACCTAACAAGCAATTAAAAGCAATACAAGACCAACGCATTTAAAATTATGCTCTGAGATGAGTTCCAGAAATATACATCCATGATTATTTGAAGTATTAAGGTAAAAGTGTCAGATATATTATTGTAGAACAATCAGACTTTACATTAACCCACTAATCAAATAAAAAAAGCCTCTAACTAACCTTTCTTTTAAAAGCTCTCAAAATGGGAATATTATAGTATTTCTTAAAATGTATAAGACTCACAGAATCATAATTTTCTGCCAGCCCACACTGAAAAATAATACAATATTAAAGCCCATCCACAATTGTGAAACATGGTAGCAGCAGCAAATGTAATTTATAATATTGTAAATAACAGTAACTCATACAAGCAAAAGTTCTTTAGGAATTCTCCATAATTTTTAAATTTGAATTTGAATTTTATTGAATTTATAGACCGCCCCCTCTCCCCGAAGGGACTCGGGGCGGTGTACAGACAGCAGTTAAAAGACCATATACAAAATAGAAAATCTTAAATACCCCTAAAAACAGATTAAATATAAAGCTGTACAATAATAATAAAAATTAAAAAGCAACCTAAAAAGCCTACCCCCAAAAATTTAAAAAACAGGCCAGAAAGATTAGAAATTAAAGCTACGGTTAGGCCAGGCCAGCTAAGTGGAACAGGTGGGTCTTAAGTTTCTTGCGGAAGGAGCGGAGATCGGTGGTTGTTCTGATGTCGGGTGGGGGGGAGATCATTCCAGAGGGTCGGGCCCATCACAGAGAAGGCCCTACTGTGGAAAATGTGGAAAAGATTGTGGAAAGGAAAAAGTTTAAGAAACATGTGTAGAATAAATTATGTTATGGAATAATAGATTGTATCAGATAAATTTCTAGACATAAATTTGATCCAGGAGAGAACTGAAGAGGGAAAAAAAATCTCCACCAGACAATTAAGGTTTTTTTTTGTTACCTTCCCAGTCATGATGACACAGTCTTCCTGCACGTTGCTTACAAGTGTGGGTTCTCCTTTCTGCCATTTGATGAATCTCACTGTAGTACCATCACTCCACTCAAAATAGGAAGGAGTTTTCTGGTCATTTAGTCCTATCCACAAATTATCAGTTGATTCTAAAAAGATAAATCCATGTTATTCATTTGATCTCAAGTTTAATGAATGAAGTCCAGAGGTTGTATATAATCCTCCAGCCCGTAGAACTTTTGCTATGTTGGTCAGGATATAATCTGGATGTATGCAGCAGGATGTACTAATCTGCTATGAATGTATGCATGTATGGATGTATGCTCCCTGCCGGTTCCTCTTTTTATGTGCCTCCTGAAAGGTAGCCGCTAGTGGCCCAAAGACGGCCGCAGCCCCACACCATGGAAAATAGGCACGCCCGAACCCCACACAATTACAGCTCCAGAGACTCTCGAAGGGAAGCCTCTGCACAAGCCCAGGTGAGTGAGAACAAGTTCCCGCCATTACAAAGGCTCTGGGATGAGGGATGGAATCTTCACCATGGGACAGTAAAGCCCTGTCTTCCAGAGGCAATGGGGTATCTGGGTCCCTCACCCTCAGGTGACCTAGATGGTGCCTTCCCAATAAGAAATTGTTTACATTGTTGGTTTAGGACTGGGAAGAAAATGAAAATGATGGTTTATGCCGCCTTGAGCTTCAGGAATAAAGCTGGGATTAAAAAAGAAAGAAAAAGTAGCATTGTGACCAGCTCCACCATCTGTGGATCATGGGACCGGTGGGCCTGCCATGCCTTGGAGGGCACTAGATTGGACAAGACGTTGTTTAGTTCTAGTGTGGCGAGAGCGCAGGGCCAAAGCCCCTCTCCCAACTGGCCCTTTCTCCCTCTGAGGGCAGGACCCAGCTGCCCTATTGCCTCTGGCAGTCAGGGCTTTACTGACCCGCAACGAAGATTCTGTCCCTCATCCTGGAGTCTTTGTAATGGCAGAAACTTGTTCTCATTTGCCCTGGCTTGTGCAGAGGCTTCCCTCTGAGAGTCTCTGGGGCTGTATTTATGTGGGGTATGTGTGCGCCTATGTTTTCGACAGCGTGGGGCCGCAGCTGTGTTTTGGGCTACTAGCGTCTACCTTTCAGAAAGTGCAAAAAAGAGGAACCGGGTGGGGAGAGAGTGGGAACAAAGCTGCTGGCCCAAACTGCAGGGCCGATGGCAGGGAGCTGGCAAGCCTCTGTGCGGCCAGTGATGACTCCAGAACCCATCCACAAGGGTGGAAAGATGAGGAATGCAAGGGGGACCAGGGGGGCCTCGTCCTTCTGAAGAGGACCTGCCAAAGAGGGCCTGAAGTGGGCAGATGTGGTGACATCGGTATTGGGATGTTCCGTGGAGCCTCCCAGGGAAAAACACCGCTGCCAGTTACTTTTAAGTGGGGATCACTTCTTTGGCTGTTGGACAAGCCCACGTGGCGCACTCTGCATCCTTCTCTTGTTTCCACCTTGTTTCCTATGGGGGGGGAATCAATGTGTTTTTTCTGACATCCATGTACCCACAATGTATATGAAACAAGAAATAAGCCTTCTAGATATACTTACCATAGCCAAGCTGAGAAAAAACAAAGCTGTGTTCCTCAATGTCATGTATGCTTAGTAAATGTCCACCATCCTTTTGGCAGGAGTCTGAGGCATCTTTCCATGTTTTGCGATCTCTCTTCAGACGGTAACAATGCTTTGCATATCCAACCCAGCCATCTGGACATTTAATTGGTTTAAGATCATCTAAAAAACAACAACAACATATGTACACCATCAAGAACTGGGAGTGGAGGTAGGGAGAATAGCTTGATCTTGAATTATGATGTAACTAATTCAATAAATAGAATTTAGTAGAAGCAAATCTGATAATTCATATTAATGATGTCCATTGTGATGAGAATATTTGCTAGAAGTGTTATCAAGACTTATTGGAATCTAATCTGATTTTTGAAGTTAGTTTTTCATGGATCAGGCAGATACTTTTTATGCTCTATACAATGTTTTTTTTTGCAGTGCATGCTAATTGGCATGACTATTTTTTTTAACCAGACTGTTGCTTTCCTTCAAAACTTTCATCTTAATTCATAGAAATTTACAGTGAATAAACTTTCTTGAAAATAAATTTGGCAGAAAATCTAAAACTGCACCAGTGAGTAGAGAAATGTATATATAATTAGTAGAGGTAGTCATTGATTTACGACCATGGTTGTTAGGCCAGATTTTGCTATCATGGCACAAATCATTGTTTGTGATTGCAGAACATAGCTACTGATCCTAAAAGAAAGCTAGTTGCCAAGTCCTTGAAATGTAGTTACATGAACTCAGGAATGCAGATGAGGGATGAGATACATTTTATGATGGCTTGAGATGTTTTATATCACCTGGGTTCCGGGTCAGTCTTAATTTTGAATTATTGTTAAGTAACTTGTCATAAGATGAGGATCTGCAGTTTAAAATCTTTCCTATGCATTTAGTTCTGCAAATCCTCAGGATTTAACTCATCTAAGATGCATGCTACATTTCATATTTAAAATTTCTGAAATAAAACTGATGTTAAACTTTTTTTTAATTCCCTCTGAATCTTGGATAATCAGAATAATGATGAGAAAAAAGCCCTTATGCAAGTCATAGGTCAGCACACACGCATGCAGCTTGTTTTGTGTGAGAGGCAGGCCAGTGCACACCCACAATAGTCCCCACTGGCCCTTCACTCATGATTGGTACGTGTGCACACTCTCCAATCAGCCGTTTACATGGCCCCATTTCAAATAGGCCATGGCTCAGAGGTGGCCTGAAGCCCAAGGGTTGGGGACCCCTGCTCTAGATAGATTACTCTGGGACCAAAACCCTCACTAGAAAAAGAATGCAAAAACGTAATCTGGGTCATGAATGCTATTCATATCAGTGAAAGAATATTTATTCAATTAACTTAATTTCCAGTTTAAATCTACCTGAAGAAGGTCCAGTTGCCTGTACTGAAGAGTTCATTCTTTTACAGATGTATCCACATTTCTGTTCACACAGATTATTTGCCCATTTGCCATTACCACTCTGCAATAATCCACAGTTTTTTCCTGTTTCTGAAGAAGGGCTACCTGTAAGAGACAGTGAACCAGATTATCCTATCACTATTTGATGTCCAAGACGATAACATTTTTATCTGTAAACAAATTAAATTGTTTTCCAATTAAGTATTAGAGCAGTGTAGAGCTTGAAAGTGTGCTTCATTCAACAAAGCTTCAATGCGTGCAGTGCAAGACAGTCAGCCAAAATCGTATTCTCTTTCAATGAACTGAATTGTAGTGGCTGCCTACTTTCAGTCAGTGACCCTTTTGATCAGATCAAAGGGGCCAGCCAGATCAAGTCTGTATGTGAGGCTGAACAATTTTTGAGAGACAAGGCACAACTTCCATCTCAACTGTAATGAGTGACAGGAGTTAGGTGGCACATCAGTGGGGAATGGCGCCATCTTGCACATGACTATAATCTTAAATCTTTACAGTTCTCTTTATAAAATATCACTGCCTTTATAATTGTACATATTTACTCACCTGAAGCCCAGTTTAAATATCTTAAAGGTTGGTGATTACTCCACTGCCATCCACTGTCAAAATCTGGATTATTCAAGCCTATCCAATAGTTGGCATCAAAGCTATTTGTTAATCCTATTTGAGAAAGAAAATTCACATAATGAACAATTCTGTACCTGTGAGACTGAAGAAAAAATAGACAGACAGATACAGTGCATTTTAATCTGAACTAGAAGTATCATCCAGGGAACTCTTGGAAGTTTGGCACTCAAGATAATTAACCACCAATAGACACATAGAGATAAACCACATTTACACACCATTCAATTAAAAAGTTAAAAAGGAAATGAAACAAAACAAAACAAAAATAAGAATATATCCTCTTCAGGCACCAACACCAAGATAAGTAGAGATTAACACCAAACAATTAAATAGAAAACAACACCCTAATCCAGGAATTATTAAGGAGAAAACCACATTCCTACCTACACTGGTAAGGCAAATTACTATGATAAACAGGGAGCAAACATCATACTAGTTAGGTAATGAAACATCTATAAGCAAACAACTCAGAGAGCACGAAGAACTCAACAGTTCGACCTGAACTACAGATACTTTCTTCTATTAATATTTAAAATAAATGGCAAATCAATCAGATAAAATTTCATCTTTGGAATCAAAATTTAGTTGATGTCAAAAAAATTTGTCCTTGGAAGTGGATTATTCAAGATTGTTGAGACTGTTTCAAAGCAACAAATATTTTTGAGAAGATAATTTCTCTGGAGTAAAAATGACAGTACATATGAAACTTTTTTTAATTGCTTACTACAATTGACAAAATATTAGCAGGAATGCCTTTAGGAGCCTTTTAAGAAATGTTTTGTTATGTGATACCTGTCAAATATGCTTGTTCATATAGTTCATTGATGCTTAATAATTCTGAATTTTGTTGCCAACAACTTTTTCTTGCCTGATCCCATGTTAGAGCTGAAAGGGGATTGATCTGGTACAAATCTCCTGTCCAGTGATTTTTGACCCAGAAAAAGTTATCTTTTTCATCTGTAAATGTCATAAAAATAGAGTTATATGATTATATAGTTGTAGTGCTGTATTGGAAATTGTTATGGAATTGGAAAATTCTGAGTGGATTGAAACAAGAAACTGGATAAGAAGAAATGTCAACATATCATTATCAGTGATAATCATGATTTGATCAAGTTTTGTGCCACAAATATAAAAGAATAATTAAATGCAACAGAGTAATTGCTAAATTGTAATATGTATATATATATTTCAGAGCAGAAAAGATTGCAAGATGAATTCTGAAGGAACTGGCTGCAACGAGGCTAGATGGATCTTGGCCTTGAAAAGAATAGCAGTAAATTGACAGTTTATTTTTTCAGGAAAGATTCTCTTAAATAAAAAGGGCAAAACCAAACATATATACTGTACACTTAAGTGTACAGTAAATTACAGTAATTACACATTTACCTGAAGAGATAATACCTTTAAAAATGATTAACTAATTTCATACATTTTGTTAATTTAGAAAGGTTCCAGTTGATATTAATTCTACACACGTTTCTCAATTTACTTCTATCCCATCAGAAAAATTATTTTGGAGCATTTTTATAAATAAACTCAAGGCAAAGTGATTCTGATGACAGGGACTTCCATAAACTAATGCTGATGTAGAAATGCTGTCATTAAGTTATGATTCCCTGGGAAAGGTAAAAAGCGTTTTCTACTTGCACGGGGTGAAACAGTCTATTCTAAAAGGCTTCTTTTTAAACATAGATATCTATGAGAGCCAGTTTGGTGTAGTGCTTAAAACATCAGGTTAGAAAGAAGAGATTGCCAGTTCAAATCCCACCTTAGCCATGAAAACCAGCAGAGTGACTTTGGGCCAGTTACTTTATTCAGCCCAATAAACCTGTTGTTGTAGAAAAAGTAGAAAGAGGAAGCTACTTTGTGTTGCTTGTAAAAATAATAAAGGTGTGGCAGAAATAATACTTTACCAAATAATACTTTACCTTTTACTGGACAATATCCAGTTAAAGAGTCTTTGTCCACATCTGGAGTTGTTCCACACCAAAACCGTTTGTGTTCATCATCATCAACTATGCATTTAGCATACCATTTATTCATATACTTAAAAGGAAACACACAAGGTGCTCCCAAGGAATTGCCTTCTATAGTGAATAGAGCTATTTAAAAAATCAAACATATCCATGTTAGATTGAGAAGTACTGAATTGAGAGTAGAAGTGCTATTCAAAAATATCTCAGCATTTAGTTCTGAGGAATGTGTATTATTTGTGTACAATACATGTAACCATGATTACTTCAATAAGGGAACAATTTTCAGAATTTATATCTTAGAATACATGCCATTTTTTTTCAGATAACGTAAAAGACAACAACTCTACTATGTTAAAGGTAATAATATAAATTGAAATTATGCCTTTGCTATCCAATTTATTCCAATATTCAGAAAAAGAAATTCAGAGAGAGAGAGAAAAAAGAATTCAGGTAAGAAAATTCAACAAGAACGATTAATATTCTGATATTTACCTTCATACTTCTGGGCACACAAGCTCTTCTTTGTTCCATAGATCTTCCAAACACTTTTTGTGGAGGTGTTTTTGGATAATATAACCCCATTCTCATGTTCATTTGTGGGATTTAAAAACAGATCTTGTTTTGCAAGGGCAAATAGAGTGTCATTTCTGCATTCCCATTTCTGTAATTCAATGGTTTTGTTGCACGGTGACAGTGTAACTGGAGCCATGTTTGATTTTGAAGGTACACTCAGGCATAACTTCACTGCCATATTCAATAACTGATGATCGGATACCCACTTAAAATTTTGCCACTCATTAAACTTGTTGCAGATGTCGAAGGTGAAGGAACGAGATTTTTGAAGTTTTAGGCAGAGATTAAGATTTTCATTGTGCATCATAAAAGTGTCACTGTCTATAAAATTAACCAAATAATAATAGTAATAATAAATGCTGCACATGCATGTATATATATAATATTTACATTTAGCACTTTCTATTATTTATTTTAGTATAATAGACGTAGATAAAATATTTCTAAAATATATAAAATACTTTATGATGTTAACTTCTGAAAGATTATTTAAAGGCAATCAGTAATTACAGAGAGTGCATCCATATATAATGGTTTGGAAAATAACAGATAATAACTGAAAAACTGTGATTTTAACTGAATAAAAATAAATTAAACAATTGATATTTACACAATTGATTTAAATGCATTTATAAACAATTTAAGTAATTATACTTAAGTAATTACTTAAGTGTACAGTAAATTACAGTAATTACACATTTACCTGATATTTGAAAAACTGGCTGAATGAGAAATAAAAGATTTAGAAACAAAAATAATGTAGGCATTATAAACAATAAAACATTCCCAAAAACTATCCAGAAATTAAAAACCAACTGGGGTAGCTTCTTTTGAGGAACTTCTTTATATATAAGCAAAGAACAAATTTTTACTCCTGCCTTCAATCTTACGAAATGTTACTTTAACAAGGAACTTACTTTAATAAGGAAGACTATAAATAGTATTTGGCTTCTGTGAAAAAGACCTATTAACATAGAAGTTTTTTCAGGAATTTACAGTTAACCATTATACATACATACTGTATATGTATATTAAATATTCCATTTGAGAATAGGAAACAGTATACATGAAATGAAATACTATTTATTTAGTCAGTGACCAGTGACCATCAAATCTGAAAATACAGGACACAAAAGTAAATAAAATGATGAAATAAAATATTAGCATAACAAGGAATCTCTGTTATCAAAATATGTAACACATTACTACAATGATATATTAATTACCATTGCAAGTATAAGTCTAAAATATTACAGTCTTTATGAGTTAAAATACATATCACCTAAATGAAATTAAAAAATACATATCACCTAAAATGAAATAGATAACAAGTAATAAACCTGAAATGTTGAATAAAGTGTTTCTCATACAATTATCCACAAACAAATGAAATAATCAAGAAGACATTATAAATCCTTATTTGACTTACTTTTTAGCGATGATTTCTTTGCTAAGTATTTTCTTTATTATCCCAGACCTGTATTATGTACTGTTGTTACCTCATTCAACAACCAAATTTCTATAACTCAAACGTACATTCATTTCTCACTTTCAGATATTTCTTCGTGACATGCTGAAAAGCAAACCTGGTTTTTCTACCCCTGCATGGCATAAAGGTATTTTACACTTTCCAAATTTCATTCATTTAATTATGTTCCTTTTCCAAGTAACTTATAGATAAATTTATTTATTTAAGCTATGGGATACAGTGACAGAGAAATTACAATTCTAGACAGAATGACAGTCAAAATTGCTAGTTCATTCTGTTCAGCATTTGCATGCCTATCATGGATACACCACAGGTGGCAAGCTAGCTTACACCAGTTGATTAGTGGCTCCTCTGGACTCCTCAACTGGTCTTGCCTTGCCTTACTTCACTTCATGTTGCCTTGCTTCGCATCCAGCCAAGTCCAGCACTGGCTTCTACTTTCTCATGAATGCAGCTAGGTTCTCAAAGTGGTACCCATTTATCTACTTGCAATATTAGATTTTTTTGTTTTAAAGAATTTTATTGATTTTTAAAATTTATGGGAAAAGGATAGGTGGATGTACAAAATTTTTTTGGCAACTCCATCGTGCTAGAGGTAGAAATCTCTCCAATTCTCACAACTTTTACAGAAAGGAAAAAACAATAGATAAAAGATAAGCAGAAACAGCATCTTATTATACATTGTATCAACCATGTGTTCAATCATCTCTTTTGCCACTTTCTAATATATCAACAATTAGAATGATATTCCAGATATATTTATTTTTGTGACCTGAGTCTTTCCAATATTGTTCCCTCCCCCCTGTCCCCAGGCAGAGCTGCAGCCCCTCCCTCCTTCATGTCTTGTGTATTATCGCCTTTTTCACTACCTCTTATATTTTCGTCCTCTATGAGGGCACTCTGTTTTTTAATGAAAGCCTCTGCCTCCACAACTGTGTTAATTCTAATTCTGTTTCCCTCCCAGAAGATCAACTTTCCTTCTGGCAATAACCATCTAAACCAAATTCCTTTATTATATAATTTCTTTGATAAGGAGGAATACTTCCTCCTCTTATTTCTTATTCATTTGGAATTTGCTTAAGAATGGCAATTTCTTTATCTTTATATTTTAGTGGTCCCCCCCTTTGAGCCCCTAGAATCTCATCCCTCGTGGTCTTCCTAAGAAATTTAACATGTACTTCCCTTGGAACATTATGTGTTCTGGCATATGCTGAATTAATCCTGTAAACCAGATCCATATCCCACCACAACTGTTCTTTATCTCTTTTAATATATTCTGCTAAAATTGTACTCATGATATCCTTAAGATCTTCATCTTCTGTCTCCGGTAGGTTCTGGAATCTGAGAAAAAAGGACATTCTTTCAAGTTCTATCTTTGCCATAAAATTTTCCAATTCTATATTCCCCTTCTGGACTGTCTTAACCTCCTCCCCCAGCCCGACTAAATTAGGTGAACTCCTCACAAAAAAAGACAACCCCCCCCATTCCATTATTTTAAAAATATTAAACCAAGATATAATATATATATTTAGAAGAAACTTATATTAAAGAGTTCTGATAAAAAGTATTTAGTAAATATAATTCTGAGCTTGGAATATATTTCTGTCAATCACAAAAAAGATCAATGGAGTAATTTTGTATATAAATTCCCAGTTACAATCAAATGTATTATTCACAGAGGATCAAGGTAGATATGTAATTGTGTAAAATGAATTACAAGGAATAAAATCTTTGGTAGTTGGTTTATATGTCCCACACCAAGAAAAAACCAAAATTTTAAAATATGTGTTTGAACAGCTATTATCCTTTTATTTTCAGTATTAGTATATACTTGGAAATTGTATAACTAGTAACAACTGGCAAGATCTACTGATAAGGAATTAAAGATAAGTAATTGAAACTGTCCCAAACCTTTTTTGAATATTTTGAAGATTTGATTGATGCATGCTGATGTAAAAATTGACTTTTTTTTCTGAGACATAAATCCTTTTCTAGAATTAATATGACAAGGATTGCTAAAAATTTGGTTCACAAGACAAATAAAACTAATATTCTTCCAAAATCTTTTTCAGACAATAATCCAATGATGGTATACCTTAAATTCAGATCTCAGTCCTTTAAATGGAAATTAATTAAGACCACAACTTATTAAAGAAT
The DNA here is from genome assembly GCF_964273705.1 of Natrix helvetica. Classification (NCBI taxonomy): domain Eukaryota; kingdom Metazoa; phylum Chordata; class Lepidosauria; order Squamata; family Natricidae; genus Natrix; species Natrix helvetica. Next base: position 114,414,873 of record NC_138554.1, read on the forward strand.
GTAAGCAAGTATTCCATGTTTTGTGTTAGTAACATGCAGACAATTGGAGTTATGAGTCATTCTGTGGAGAGTTGGTTGTAACAAGATGGCTGCAGTGAGATGACCACAGTAAGTTGGCCCATTCTACTTACAAGATTCTAAAGGAAGAGAATAGTCTTGGTTTGCCAGACCTAAGATTTTATTATGATGCCTGTTGCTTGGCATGGTTAAATAATAATTTTAGTAACCTTAAGGTTATTACATCTTGAAGGTTCTGATTTGAGATTTGGGTAGCATGCCTATTGATAGTAAAGTAAAATAAAAGTTAACCCCTAGTTTCAAGAATAATATTATTAGGCAGCTAGGAAAGTAGCTGATAAAGTACCACTATGATTATTGCCACAGAAGACCACATAGAAAAGGGATCTGGTTTGAACCTGAATCACATATTGTGATTTATTAATATTTGAATATTTGAATAATAAAAAAGAGAACCTTTCTCTGGGCACTTGCGCTGTTGCCAGCTGCTCTTCTGGTTTCCGACACACACATGTGTGCCATCGGACGGCCAGCTGGTCTTCACATGGGCAGGAGTGCTGAACACTGGAAAAGCAACTACACGGCGCGCCTGTGTGCACCGGCCAGCTGGTCTTCAGGAGTGCATGCACAGCAGGAGCTACTCTTCTGGGTTACCAGCGTGTGCATGCGCACCAGCCATTTCTGACATGCATGCATGCATGCACAAAGATCAGATGTCTGGCATACATACATATGCTGGAAACCAGAAGACCAACTGGACAGTGTGTGCATGTGCAGCAGGCAGCTGTTCTTATGGTTTCTGGCTCGTGTACCAATGGTGGGTTACAGGCAGTACACCCTGGCACAGGCATACCGGAGACAGCCTGGAACACGGGATACCGTTCCAGTACAGTGCTCCATAGGGCCCATCCGCCATCCGAGCTCCTTCCCGGTCTTTTAAGTCTTCTGCACTTCTGCGCACCGGCATGGCATGTACAGTGCCTGAGTGATGCTCTGCTGAGCAGCTGGAGCATCTCAGAAGCTTGCAGAGTGCTAAGATGCATGCGCGCACTGTGCGTGTCCATGTGGATGCTGCCGGGATCCAGAACCCAACACTGGAGTGTACGTTTTGGTTTTGGCACTCAGTGTCAAAACTGTTCGCCAATACTGTCCTATACCATTTTAGACTAGTGGTTATCCAGTCTCTTCTGAAAAATCTATAGTGATGAAGCACCCACAACTTCTGAAGGCAAGACATTCCACTGGTTAATTGTTCTCACTGTTAGGAAATTTCTCCTTAATTCCTGGTTGCCTCTATCCTTGATTAGTTTCCATCCATTGTTTTTTGAATAAATATAATATTGGGTTTAAAAATCATATTAGATAAAATCATATTGGGTAAATATGATAATGATAATGCAAAAAAATATTTAGAGTGCAAATACAAATAGGTATTATCAACAAATTGATAGGAAAACAGTTTGATGCAAGAATTGTTGATATTAAGTATGGGAAAGAAAAGGAGATGCTGAAGAATTAATTTTAATATTGAAATGACTGAACTGGTAGAGATAGACAAATCAATTGCATTGATTAGAGACAATAAATTAGATTCGATTGGAAACAGTTTATGGACTTTCTGTGCATTAAATATAATAACTAATGTTAATAGAGGGATTTGAAGATTAGCTTTATGCTTGGGATTACCTGCTAAGTGTTATTTTAATATATATAGTAAACAGAGGGTGATTTGATGGACTGATAAATAAATGGATTTCCAAATCGATGACATTTTTTGTGAAACATAGTATTTTTATTACATATAGATGGGAAAGTTCCTAATTAGTTGCAGACCTAATATGTGAGGAGGGAGAACATACCAGATATTTTGGATGTATTTTTCAACATTCAACCAGGGTGACAATTTATATTTAATGTTAATGTTAATGATACATTTATATTTGTCATTTGTTATTTTTGTAGACATTTTTTATTGTTATTGTCAGCATTTGATATCTTTTACTTCCTTTTTCTCCCCTCCTCCCCAATTTGGATTTTAACTTTGAAGATAAATAAAAAAGAAAGAATAAAAGTTCTTGGTCAGCACTTGCTGTAATTAAGACAAGCCAAAGGCACAGTTCTCTACTTCAGCACAATGTTACTCAATGTCAGCAATTTTCACATGTGTGAACTTTAACTTCCAACATTTATCAGCCAGACATTTAAGAACTCCTCAGACTAGATTGATATGAATCAGTTCCTCAAAAGAAATCAGAACTGTTTTTAAATAGATGATTAAGAACTTCAGAAATTATGGAATTATAACAACTTTTTCATCATGTTTATCTGCCAGGACAATAGGAATAAAGCTTTGGATAATTCTGGCAGCAGCTATGGGATCAATCTGAACTGTGATTGGAGATGAATTATCTTTGTTTCTCTATTGGGCTAGCCCTTTAATAGTCTGAAGTAGATTCACAGATCCACTTGACTCTGATTCTAGAGCAAGGAGTTGATGCTCCTGAGAGCTTGCATGGGAAGGTGAAGAATTGGAAAAGTGAAGGGAGGGATTCCCCCCTGCCATGGAGCTGTGTGCTGGGGATATTGGTCAATCTGCCGGCAAAAGTGAGAGGGGCTAGGGATTAAATTGGCAGCATGATTGAAGCTGGGCCCAATTTAGGGGAGACTGCAGGTTTAGTTTGGTCAGGCAAATTATTCTTCCCCCTTCCTCACTATCAAAGTGGATCTTGGGCACTATGCTGCAATGGAGACATGAGCAAAAGAATGGCCAGCACGATAGAAGGAGGAACAGCAGAGAAAGAGAGAAGGAGGCCTCCTCCTTCCCTCGTATTGGCTGTTTCATTGCCTGTTTCTCCATTCCAGCACTAAAAAGAGTTCAATCAATCTATTCCAATTTCGTGAGATTTTTTTCGTGAGAAATTAGAATTGATTGATTGAACTTTTGTTTTTAGTCCCAAAACTTTTGTTGCCCTGCACATAATGGCAAGAAGTGTGATGCAGCTGGAAATCAGGTAGACAAAGAAATGCTTGGGGGAAGCAAGGGCATCTGAGCGGTGGTAGGTGGGGTAAGGTGTTCTGCCTACAAAACTCTCGTCTTTGACAGCTGATGCCAAAACGCAGAAAAGAGCTTCTGGGAAGAAACCAGTTGGCCCAAAAGTTGGGAACAGCTTTCTTTCCCCTCCCCACCGCTTCCCATCTGCAGCCCAAAATTGCACAGAAAAAGAGGAACAGGTAGCTAAGTGAGGGGCAGGAAGCCATGCCATACCTGGTGAGGGGGAATAGAAGAGAGGGCAAGAAAAGCTCCATCTCACTCCATGAAAGGCAGTGGCAGCTCGACCGCTTCTCTTCCCTGCCCTCTCTGGCACTGGAAGCCAACTGTCAGATGCATGCCCAGTCACCCATTCATCCCCCCTCTCTTTCTCTCTCTGTGTTTCTGGACTCACCCAGTGCCATTACACAGGCTGGGAAGGGTGCACCTGCAATGGGGTGTTGGGCGGTGGCAGAAGTGGCTGGTGTGCTTGGCAAACTGCTCAATGAACTCATGCAGGGGGACATAGACCGTACCCATATGGCAAACATGGGCAAGAAAGGCAGCCTCACTTGGGTTCAGGAATGGGTTCTGCTTTGGGGACATCTGCAGGGGGGGAGGAAGGGCTCTGGGTTGGACCTGTGGAGAGAGGGAGGTCTGCCACCCTCGCCCTACTGCTGCACCCACCTGCAGGCTGTCACCCACAAAGAGGTTGTACAGGTAGTCATGCAGCACCATCAGCAGCTCATGGATCATGATGCCGCATGGGAATTGGATCTGAGCCCCTCTTCACAGGTGCCTCCTTAGGGCAGAGCTGGCCCCAGGCACTAGATTGGCCTTCTGTGAAGCCCTCGTCTGCTGAGAAACCCAGCCTCACTCGCTGCCCACTGATGCTCCTGGACTCCTAGTGATGATTGGGGTCCTTCAGGCATGTAGCCCCAGCCCTTCCTTCAGGCGCATTAGAGCTTCCAGTGTTTTGCCTGCACAGATGTCACTTGCTTGGAGAGGCCAGGGGGCCAGTTAGAGGAGCAACAAGATGCCAAAATGGCCTCAGAAGAGGCCAAACGAAGCAAGCAATGGCTGGGAGGGGAAGTGTAAGTCACGAGGCAAGACTGGGCATAGTGATTCAGCCAGTTCACTGAACTGCATAGAAAGTTAACTACCGGTTCGGCTGAACTGGTGCAAACTGGCTGAATCCCACCACTGCTGTGTTGTAGTCTTCTAGTTCTCTATTTATTACTTCATATCCTAAGTGGGCAATGTTGGATATACAGTAAATAGACCACTACAACAACGGAGACCATGATCTCATCAGGGGCCATATATAAGCTTTGTAGTTGTGTCGAAAATTTAGATGATATGATCATGGTGTTCGAGGACGGAGTTAGGAAGCTTAAGGATTGTTACAGTCATTTACTAGGTTGTAGGTAGGCATATCTACAATATGTCCGGGGGGTGTCTATTTTGTATATCTTGGGGAGTCCATAAAATCTTGTAGGGCAGCATCTGTTCCTCTCCTTTTCCTCCATTCCTTTTCATTTATACAATTATTTTGTTTAAGTTGGTGGAGATAAGCATTCAATTGTGTGACCATTGTTGTCATAAATATTATTCACAGAATATATGTACTCATAAGCACTATCCACATAAATACTATGCACATAACAGTCCAATGCGCACATATGTGAGCATGCACGTGCACTCACACACACACAGAGAAATTCTCTGAAGATGGGCTCCAGCACAAGTCCAAAAGTTTGGAAGACTAAATCTCTGGTTCCTGTGATGGACTGAGATTGGATCCTGCAGCATTATCCTGGACATATATATATGTGCTTTCATTCATGTCTTTACATTTCTAAAACCTCTAATAAATTTTAACCACAATTACTAGTAATAGGCTAATAATTTTCAGTCATTTTTTTCTTATTTGTTAATTATGTATGTGTAACCAGTATTTCCCCTTTCTATGGTTTCACTCTTGAGATTTTGATGATAAAGCACTGATTCAGCAAAGAGAAAAGCTCGAACCTACTGTTCTGCCTAAGGGAAACAAAATGACTCTCACCAAGAAATTTCATGTTGTTATAAGATATTTTTATTGCTGAAATATAGAAATATAGTTTATAGAATATAATATTTATGAGAAACTGGAACACCAAACCTGAAAAAAACCAAATGGTTGCTTATTATAGCCATAAAAAGTAGATTCTCTCAAGATTAGCTCCATTCCTGATGAAAAAAGCATCAGTTTCATCAAAGCTTCCCTGGAACAATAGTTTATAGCAGTGATTTGCATTAATGAGGTGCAATTTTACTTAGCTTTTTTCAGGAATAGCCAATATCAATTAAATCAATTAGGTGACATCTTGTAACTTTGAAGGCATTGAAGTATGCTTTTGCACTTTTATTGTAGTTTCATATTTTGATAGATTATATTTTGGTTTACTACGTGTACAAATAGTTCTTGACTTACGACCATAATTGAGGCCAATTGGAGCACTGTTACTTCCAAGTTCATCTCTATCCTCTCTTGATGCCATATTACAGCATCCACATTTGGCTCCCTCCCACTCGTGCTTTGGGATCTGTAGCCATCCCAGTCAGTGTCTTCATTCCTTGGGATTAAAAGAAGTTGAATCTAGGGAAATTAATGTCAGATGCAAACAACCAGCCCCACATGGGTAGAGTTCAAACTAGCTACTTTATTGTTCTCTGCCTATTACACAGGAAACTCTCCAGAATGGTAGCTCTCATCTGGCAGCAACCGATAAGTGTCTAAGACAGGGGTGTCAAACTCAATTTCATTGACGGCTGCATCAGAGTTGTGTTTGAACTTGGAGGGTCAGAGGGAGGGCATGGCCACGGTGGGGTGGCCATAGTGGGGGTGGTTGGAAGTGGGCGAGGCCATGGCGACATGGGATGGAACTCATGTTCGGAGCATCTGTGGTTGTCAAGTGTGAATGCAGGACTTCCCTGAAACCCTCCCTCATTCTCATTATAATCTCCTTCCTTCCTTCCTTCCTTCCTTCCTTCCTTCCTTCCTTCCTTCCTTCCTTCCTTTTCTTCTTTTTCCTTCCCTCTTCATTCTTTTGACTTCTTCCTTCCCTGGCTCCCAGACCTTGAGTTTGACACTCCTGCTCTAAGGCATTCAGGGGTGGGTCACGGACCTACCTTGTGGCATTGAGAGCGGCCAAACATAGACATTGTGCCGCTCTTATTGCGTCTGCGGATAACCGCCCTGCCGCCCTGTTTAGGGTGACCCGCTCCCTCCTATCACAGGGGGCGCGGGTGGCGCCCTTGCAGGTAGAGCAGAGGAGTTTGGGGAATATCTGCAGGACAAAGTCGCTCAGATCCGGAGCGGATGGGCCCCCTCCAGTGGCCCGGATGAGCCGTCAACAGTGAGTCTTGTAAGACCACTCTGGGAGGAGTTTGACTCTGTTGCCCCCGAGGATTTGGACAGGTTACGTGGACGGCTGCGGCCCACCACATGTTTAATGGACTCGTGTCCCTCCTGGCTGGTACTGGCATCCTGGGAGGTGACACGAGGCTGGCTTCTGGGCCTGGTGAACGCTTCATTGGGTGAGGGATCCTTACCAACTGCCTTGAAAGAGGCGGTGGTGAGGCCCTTACTCAAGAGGCCTTCACTGGACCCAATGGAGCTGGCTAATTATCGTCCAGTCTCCAATCTTCCCTTTTTAGCGAAGGTTGTTGAGAATGTGGTGGCGCAGCAATTTCCACGACACCTTGACGAATCCGAATATCTAGACCCACGCCAGTCCGGCTTCCGACCCAGACACAGCACAGAGACAGCCTTGGTCGTGCTGGTTGATGATCTCTGGAGGGCCAGAGATAGAGGTTGCTCCTCTATCCTGGTCCTATTAGATCTCTCAGCGGCTTTTGATACCATCGACCATGGTATCCTATTGCGCCGGCTGGAGGGGATGGGAGTCGGAGGCACCGTTTTACGGTGGTTCGGCTCCTACCTCTCCGACCGGTCGCAATGTGTGTTGACGGGGGGGGCAGAGGTCGACCCTGAGGTCACTCACTTGTGGGGTGCCGCAGGGATCGGTCCTCTCACCCCTCCTGTTCAACGCATATGTGAAGCCGCTGGGGGAGGTCATCCGTGGTTTTGGGGTTGAATACCATCTGTACGCTGATGATACTCAGCTGTACGTTTCAACCCCAAACCACCCCAGTGAGGCTGTCGAAGTGATGTCCTGGTGTTTGGAAGCCGTCGGGGTCTGGATGGGGGACAACAGACTCAAACTCAACCCCTCCAAGACTGAGTGGCTGTGGCTACCGGCACCTCGGTTCAGTCAGCTAATTCCAGCGCTGGCCATAGGGGGCGAGCAGCTGCCCCCTGTGGAACGGGCGCGCAATTTGGGCATCCTCCTAGATGCCCGGCTGTCAATGGATGACCATGTGGCAGCCGTGGCAAGGGGGGCGTTCCACCAGGTTCGCCTGGTGCGCCAATTGCGCCCCCTCCTGGACCGAGATGCCCTACGCATGGTCACTCATGCACTGGTGACGTCTCGCCTGGACTACTGTAATGCTCTCTACATGGGGCTTCCCTTGGGACGCGCCCGAAGACTGCAGCTAGTCCAGAACGCAGCCGCGCGGGCGGTCATGGGGAGTACTAGGTACTCCCATGTGACACCGCTCCTGCGCGAGCTGCACTGGCTGCCTGTGGTCTTTCGGGTGCGTTTCAAGGTTTTGACCACCATCTTTAAAGCGCTCCATGGCATAGGGCCCAGTTACCTGCGGGATCGCGTCCTCCCACATACATCCCAGCGGCCAATTCGCTCTCACAGGGAGGGGCTTCTCCTGGTGCCGTCCGCTAGGCAATGCCAGCGGGCGACGCCAAGGAGTAGGGCCTTCTCTGTGATGGGCCCAACCCTCTGGAATGACCTCCCCCCCGACATTAGAACCACCACCGACTTCCGCTCCTTCCGGCAGAAACTAAAGACTCACCTGTTTCGACTGGCTGGCCTGGCATAATTTCAACGTCTATCTCCTGGCATTTATATTTTTACTGGTTTTTAAGGGTATTATTCTGTAGACTTAATTTTATTGGGTATTGGGATTTTAATGTCTGTTTATTTTAATTATTTATTAGCAATACAGCCCTGCACATCTTTTATCCTCCTCTTATCCATCCATCTATTTTATATTTGTATATATATATTGTCCATTTAGTAATTTTAATTGTTTTAATTTTGTTCTTTGACATGGACTGTACACCGCCCCGAGTCCCTTTCGGGAGAGGGGGCGGTCTATAAGCACTAATAAATTCAATTCAATTCAAAAAATTCAATTCAAAGTCACACCTAGCCCTCTTGTGCTTACATGTGAGTCCAGGCTGATTCCTCACTTGAGCCCTCTTCTCAGCCAAGATGGTTGCACTCCAACTGCCTACCATTCATCAACAAGAAATTCTCTGGATTTATTGAACAAGGGAGAAAAATATGGTTTAAGTTTCTACAGCAATGTTTCTTAACCTTGACAACTTTAAGTTGTGTGGACTTTCCACAGCAACTCTCAGAATTCCCCAGCCAAACTAAAATAATTATAAAATAAGAAATGAGGGTGAAGGTTCATTCTCCAAGTTTATGAGTTGATGTCCAAACATTTCATTACCAGACTACGGTAGGTAGCATCTTTGATGGAGTATAGGGGATGTTGTTGTCAGTGTTCTTCTGTTTATAATGTGTGGATGTGTCAAGTGAGGGTCTCTTGATGGGTCAGCTGTGAATCATCAATGAGTCTTCTGATGGGTCTTGTGATAAGGAGATTACATCAGGTCAATTACATTTCAGACATGAAATGCTAGGGGGGGGTGTTAATCTATGTTACAAAACCATACTAAGCATATTTTGCTAATATTCTGATTGGAATCATAAATATAAGTTTTTTTGAGCGTCTGATTAGAAAATTATTAATTTCCAATGGTGAGTTATGATTTACTATTCAGTAAATTCAAACAAGAAGCTTATAAATAAAATTTGCTGTAGATGCCTTTCTTTTAGATCCATGTAACTATGAAAAGAGTTGCTTGAATGGAATGACTTTAATAGAATATATTCCGTTTTTATGGTATGTTAATTGTCTTGTATCTTCTATGTATATTGAGGAAGTGAAAGAGGAAGAGAGGAGAAGAAAAGTCATTGCTAGCAATTTTACCCCTTAAAATAAATTCCCTATTTATATTAGGTAAGCAAAACTAAGCCCTCCCCTCCTCACTGCTTTGTTCTTTGAGATTTTGCAAGAGGGAAGTATTATTTCCAAAGGTCTATTGAATTCAATGAGAATAATACTGCAGTGTTGTAAATAATGTTATTTCAGTGACAACATCACTATACAAATAATGCAAATTTATACAGGTATCATAATTTGCCTTAATAACTTTTGTAAGCAGCAGGTTCTCATTTTAGCTTCATAACAAATCTACAAATACAAACCATGTCTCATTTCATAAATCAGAAATGGGAACTTACCCAAAGGATTAGGAGTACTAAAATTTGGAGAAGTTTTAACAAAGCTTCATTCAAAGCAGCTTTGCAACATATTCTCAAAATGGACCACTGCTCATCTGCAGATTTTCATGCCAAACAGTACTTTTAAGGAAAGTGATTTTTTTTACCATAAGCCTTATACAATGGAATGAATGAAAATAAAATGCAGCTGATCCAGTTATAGAACTATTACAGTATAATATAGATCAGTGACTTCAAGGTCATCAAGAACAACCAGATATTCATGATTCAGAAAAATAGAAGGAAAAAGCTAGAATTGAAAATCTGCAATAAATATTTACATATACAGTAGGTCTTCATGTCTATTGGCTGTGTTTGTAATCTTTTGTACACATATAGCTCCATTTTGGTCAACATTAAAGAGCCAAAGCTTGCCTGATAAGATATCCCTATGCTAGAGATTTGAATGAGGTTTTGTTTGGAAAGCTAAAATTCACAACCTTGACAGTTGTGAAACCAGATACCCAGGAGCAAAATATTAATTGCAACTGTTCTTATTGTTATACATAAACAAATATTTTGATTTCAACATAATCTCCATAAATGCAGAATGCATCATTATTCAGTACATGGAATGGTTCCTCAAAATGGATGCCAATGGTGAAGTCATCAGGAATCAGATCATGACAAGAACAACTGAGATTTGGAGGATAGTTCTGGGGATGGAAAGGTGAAGTGATCATATCTTTGTTTGCATGCAAAGCACCTCCACAACCTGAATATAAGGAACGAAAGTTTATTAAGCAAGGAACAATTTAATTCTATTTAATTTACCACCGAATTCTATATAAAATGTTTTTGCTCTCAACTAATGATGCAAGTGTGTATCCATCTCCAAAGACAAGTTTACCATCATTGCCTGAGCCAGGAAACTCTATGTCCAAAGTCCAGAGGTTGAACTCTCCTGTTGAGTCTTGTATTCTGATAAGCCTTGCACAATCTGCAAATTGCTCTGAGAGTCAGTCTAATAAAAACAGGAAAAAGAGGGTTTCAACAGCTGTTAGGAGTCCTCCAGAGGTACCCACCACCAAGTCAGGAGGAAGAAAAGACTTCCAATTTTAAAGATACACAATGTGCTTCTCTTCTTCAGAGAAATGGGAAAACTTTGCTGAGATAATAGCAGACTGGTTGGAAGAAGCAATGGAAGAAACTAGAGAAAATATTTTAAGTGAGACCGATGAAATATTTAAAGTACACACCAGATATGCAATGAGAAATAATTTACCCAGAGAGGTAGATGTAAGATTTATCAAGAAAGCAATAAGAACAGAGATTCTGCAGAGAGTAAGGTATAATCCAATAAAGTACAAAGGGAGAGAAATAGTGGTATTGAAACAGATTGCAAGAAGAGTCATAGATTTGAGAAAACAGTATCAATTTTTGACAAAATGCCTTATTAAAAAAGGAGTGAACTTCAGATGGTTAATACTGAAAGGAATATTGGTGAATTGGCAGGAGCAAAGACATAGATTGGATTCAGTAGAGAAAGTGGAATTATTTTATGACCAATTCTTGGACCAACCTATTAACAAATAAACCATGGAAGAAAAATAAAAATAAAAACAATAAATATAAATGGATTAAATTTGGCAATAAAAATGAAAAGACAATTTTCTAAATTGGACAAACTAAAAATAGACATAATATATCTAGAAGAAGTGCGCATTCAAAAACAAAACAAAAATGTTGGAACTTTCAAAATTGGGAGAACTATAATACTGTGTTGACACACAAAAGTAAATAGGCATAGCATTATATATCAAAAAGACAATAGAATCTAAACAAATTTTTGTTGATCAAGAAGGAAGAATCATAATGGTAGAAATAATATTGAACAATAAACAAATCTTTTTGGTGGCAATATGTGCACCAAATAACAACCAAGAAGACTTTTACAGAAGATTACATAGGAAAATAATAGAGTACAAGAATACATATATGATTGGTGACTTCAATACAATAACTGATGCAGATCTGGACTATAAAACCACAAAGAAAATAAGAAACCTAGGAAAACCCTTCCAAAAGCTTTTTTTTTTTTTTGCAATGGTTGAGGAATTAAGTCTTCAAGATACTTGGAGAGAAAGATATCTGAAGGAAAATAGATACACATTTTATTCAGATGGACATATGTCATGGTCCAGACATACATCCCTCCGGCCGATTTGCTCACACAGAGAAGGCCCTTCCCCTAGGCATCGTCCGCTGGCACAGCCTAATGGACGGCACCCGGAAGAGTCCCTCTCTGTGTGAGCAAATCGGCCGGAGGGATGTATGGGGCAGGATACGATCCCGCAAATAACAAATACAATTGAGATATGAAAAAGATCCAAAGCTATATGATTTTTACTTGGAATTGACAGAACTGGATGAAATACTCACAGGAACATAAAAGCGAATTAATTTTAAAAATGTATAATTATTTATTATGTATTAAATTAGAAGAAGAGCAGGCAAAAGAAACAATGATAGCATGGACCAAAATTTTTGGATATACGATAGAACTTGATAAGTGGCAGCAATTAAGGGAAAGGAATTTTAAATTAACAATGGCAACAGCATATAAAGAGAACCTGTATATTTTTTTTTAATAGATAGCATATGCCACCGGAAAGATTGGCAAAAATGTTTAAAGATAAATCATTTAAAGATAAGTGTTGGAAATGCTACCAGACACCGGAGTTGTATTATCATATGTGGTGGACATGGGCAGAAGTGAGAAAGTATTGGGCAAAAATCTGCATGTGGTTGGAGAAGACAACACAACAACATTGTCAGCCCTGTAACCATATTCCTTTTGGATCTTTGGCCTGCAACACTTTCTATTATTCTACTATGCCATTTCTATTGTGGGAAAATGGGAGGGGGGATGGTACAGAGTTAAATGCTATGTAGCCAAAATAAAATTCCTTTCTAGAATCCAAGGTCATCCTTTGTCTCTACACCTCTGTACCTGACCAGAACTGGATGGGTGGAACTGCCAGCATGGCAGTGGAAGATTGGACCATGTGATGGACTTATGGGTGTGGGGGCAAGATCATAAATTTTCAAATTTTCAATTAAGCTATACTTAATGTTGTGAAAAAAATTTTTTTTCTTCTTTTCTCTCTTTTTATATATGTTAATTTTTTACTATGAAACAGACTACTTACTTATACGATATAAGAATAATAATGTACTTAATGCATAAGAGTGAGATGATTTAAATTATTAGGTATGATTGTAGGTGGTGACTATTTTATAATATAAAATGGAATAATGATGATGTAATGAATAATGGATATAAATATAGATTGAAATACTTAATGACCACATGGATTTATAATTAATAATGGAAAATTATATTTGGAGTTGTGATGATTGGAAATTCTATGGTTAACGGAAAGTAAAAATGTGTAATATGAATTAATGGGAATTTTTTGACTTAATCTTTATTCTTATTTTTTAGAGATTGGTGATATAATTTTATAAAGACTTATTGTTACCTAGTAGATAATTATGGATGTAAGGAAACAAGGGTTGTCACAAATGAAACAATATTAATGGTAACTTGAACACACAATGCTCAATGAAACATTTAACTATGTTTAATGGATAATCAGTGACTTTTTTCTTAATTGTAAAAACCGTTGCACAAAAACTTGTAACCAAACGACATGCTTGATGAAATTGTGTTTCTTTTTTTTCCTCCTTGCTCTTGTTCTATATGTGTTGTTTTGTCTTTTTTAAAGAAAAATAAAAAAAAAATTCAACTGGGTGGGGAAAACTGGGAAGCTTTCAGATTCAGTTTTTCCCAGATGTGCCAACATGGCTCTTTTAATAAATCAGAACTTTGAGCAATACTTTGCCTTGGACTCTGATTTAATTTTGGATGCTATTTGGAACCCTGACATTAACCTGAATTTCCCTTAAAATGCTTCACCAGCTACCTCAAAAATGGGGGCGCTGATTGGGGTTCTGAGCCTCAGCACTGACCTGAGGTTGAGCAGTGCAAAGCCTCAGTGAAGATGGAGGAGGAGAAGAAAGCCCCGGGGAAAGCAACAGATGACTGATCGCCTATCTACGTTGAGACCATCAACCTGCCTTTCAAAGCTGTGGTAGAGGGGGCAGAGACCGTAGAGAGAGAAGACCAGCTGGGAGCAGGCAAAGAGCCGACCCCTAGGCCTCCCTCACAATCGTAACTAGCTCTGCAAGATGAAGCCTTGGGATTTATTGCATCTAGGGAGTTGCTGTTGGAGCCACAGGGGTGTGTGAGGGCAGCCTTGACCCATGTCTGGAGGAGACCAAAGCAAATGCCAAATGGCTGCTTTGATGACTGGGGATCCCAGCCACCCTCATGCAGCCACCCTCACGCAGCCTCTGACCAGCTTCCCAGACCAATTCGGACAGCTGAACGTGAATCCTTGCCTTAGCTCTGGACTACTCAGGTAGACCATGGCCCAGCCCATATTCACCTTCCCTGGTAGAGACTTTGCAACAAACTGGAATGGAGATTTATGCTCCTTTCATACAGTAACAAGCGAGCTAGGCCCTCAACCAGGATGGGGAAGTCAATCTAGCCAGCAGCAGGGGGATGGTGAATTTCTCCCCCTAACCAGCCACCGATGTTTGGGCTGAAACCTGCAAATCAAGCACTACTGGGGTGGGCTTTCTTCCTGGGCCATGGATGGGTGCAATACAGTGATGGGTTTCAAAAAATTTTAGAACCTCTTCTCTAGGTGTGGCCTGTTTTGTGGGAGTGGCTTGGTGGTCATGTGACTGGGTGGGAGTGGCTTGGCAGTCATGTGACTGGGTGGGAGTGGCTTTGGTCATGTGACATGGGCACGGCCAACTTGGAAAATGTGGTAAAACTCACTTAACGATGCTCTTGCTTAGCAACCAAAATTTTGGGCTCAATTTTGGTCATAAGTTCTCTTTCTTTCTTTCTTTCTTTCTTTCTTTCTTTCTTTCTTTCTTTTTCTTTCTTCCTTTCTTTCTCTTTCCTTCTTTTTCTCTCTCTCTCTCTTTCTCTTTCTATCTTTCTCTCGCTTTTTCTTTCACTCTCCCTCCATTCCTTCCTTCCTTTCTTGTGTGTATCTCTCCCACTTTCTTTCTTTCTCTCTTCCCTCCCTCCCTCCTTCCTTCCTTCCTTCCTTCCTTCCTTCTTTCTTTCTTTCTTTCTTTCTTTCTTTCTTTCTTTCTTTCTTTCTTTCTTTCTTTCTTTCTTTCTTTCTAAATCACTCTAAGGCAATGTTTTTCAAACTTGGTGACTTTAAGTCCTGTGGACTTCAACTCCCAGAATGGCTGGGGGATTCTGGGAGTTGAAATCCACAGGACTTAAAGTCAGCAAGGTTGAGAAACAGTACTCTAAGGTTTGATGAAAGCAGTCACAAGTTTAGGGTGAAATAAGTCTTTCTCCAAAACTTGAACCAGGAGTTCAACAAAAACCTCTAGGTCAGCATCAAGCTCAGGTTTTGACTTTTATCCAGAGTCCACCAGCTTGAAAAGTTTGGGACAGACCAGATCTCTCCAGCTTAGATTTCCCAAATAGCCCTGGCAATCAGGAAAACATGGATGTGTGCCACCTCTGAACCCTCAGCCACCCTTGATACTACAAGGAGACTTATTGATGCTCAACTATCATGGGCTTTGGGAGAGTGGCCACCATAAGGGAAGAAGGAAAGCAAGGCTAGGAGGCATCAGAAAGCTAGGATGAGCGATGTCTATGGGGATTCTTGGTCATCCAGGATAATCCAAAGATGCTTTTTTTCCCAAGAGGCAGCTGGACTTTCTGCTTTTTCTTTGAAGAATTCTCACTTCTCCTACAAGAAGCTTCTTCAGCTCCTCCAGAAGCTTCCTCAGTGCTGAAAAAGCTTCCTGGAGGAGAAACAAAACATCTTCAAAGAAAAACCAGTTGCCTCTTGGAGGAAAAAAAACACCTTTGGGAGAAACAGATGAGGGCACCTGGCCCTAGCCTGTGACCTAATGTATGGGCATCCATCCCAAGGAAGGACTCAACCCAGCTTCAAAAAGGGCCCATTCCCCCCCCCGCCCACCTCCACCGCCAGCCAATCTGCAAAAACATGGAGGTGGGTAGGGGGAGAACGTGCATTCAAGACCAGTCATGCCCAAGTCCCCCCAATGTAGTGCCCGGACACACCGGGGGGGGGGGGTTAGGTGGGTGGGAAAGGGATAAAAGCTGTGAGTATGGCACCCCCCTCCCCAACAAAAATCATCTCGGGCGGTTTCTTCAACCTTCGGCTGCGCTGTGCTTTTTAAAAGAAACCCCCCAACAAGCCGCAAGATCTGGAGAGACGGGCGGTTGGTCTCTTATGGGGCAAATCCCCAGAACCAGGTTGCCTGGAGCCTGAAGCGGTCTGTGTGGGGCTGCGGAGGCTGCAAAGTGTGGCACAAGGGGGCAGAAGCCCCCGAACCCAGCGGGGAGCGTAAGCAAAGAAGGAGGTGGAGAGCTGGGTGGGGGGAAGGGGGAAACTACTGCTACTGCTTGAGCTGCATTGCCCCGCTGGGTTCGGGGACTTCTACCCCCCCTCATCCTGTGCTTTGCTACCATTGGAGCAAGAGATCCGTGCAGGGCTCTGGTAGCTGCAAAGCACGGCATGAGGGGCAGAAGTCTCCGAACCCAGCGGGGCAATGCAGCTCCAGCAGTAGCAGTAGTTTTCCCCTTCCTCTACCCAGCTCTCCACCTCCTTTTTGCTTAGGCTCCCCACTGGCTCTGAGGCTGCAGGCACCCAGGAAAGGGAGAGGGAAACGCTGGCCATCTGCCCCCCCCTCCCAAAGCAACCTCGCAAGTTTTCCAGATCCTCTGAAGAGGCTTTTTTTAAAAGAAACCCTCGAAAAAGCTGCAAGATCTGGTGAGACGAGTGGGCAGTCTTTTGGGGGGAGGGAATCCTCAGAACCAGGTTGCCAGCACCCTGAAGAGGTCCATGTGGGCCTCCGGCAGCTGCAAAGTGTGGTACGAGGGGTAGAAGTCTCCGAACCCAGGGGCAATGCAGCTCCAGCAGTTTCCCCCTTTTTCCACCCAGCTCACTCGCCTTTCACCCGGAGGCTCTGCCAGCAGGCCCCCGGCCATTTCACCTCCTAACAGAAGCTCGGGAGATATGTGCAAATGGCTGCAACTCGAGGCTCCCGAGGAGGATGCTGGACACCAGGAGTGGCGGTGTCATGCTCTGCTGCTCCTTCTGCTCCTTCTGGTAATGCAGACTTCTTGGAGAGAATTAAGTTGCAGGCACAGTGGCGCACAGATTCCACAGCTGCGGTTTCCCTTGAAATTTGTTGTCCTGGAAACCCAAAGGGGACATTCTCCCAGCAGAGTCTCAGGCACTCCCACCCTTAGCCAGGAGGGGCCAAACTGCACCCAGCCATTCTTACTCCCCCCGGCTAAGGGTGGGAGCACCTGAGATGCCGCTGGGAGAATGTCCCCTTCAGGTTGCCGGGACAGCAAATTTCAAGGAAAAACACAGCTGCTGGAATCGGTGCACCACCGAGAGTTCTCTGGTCTGGCTGCACCCTAGCTTTTCTGAGCATGGGGAGATGGACGGTGGAAACTACCGTCCATCTCACCATGCAAGTCCTTTGCTAGCAGGTAGGTCCTAGGTTGCCTGCCACCACCAAAGGACCTCCCCGGAGTTGCTTTTCTGAGCAGGGGGAAAAGGACGGCGCAAACTACCATCCATCTCCCTGTGCTCAGAAAAGGAAGCCCGTGCAAGTCCTTTGCTAGCAGGAAGGTTCTAGGATGCCTGCCACCACCAAAGAACCTCCCCGGACTTGCTTTCCTGAGCAGGGGAGACGGACGGTGCAAACTACCATCCGTCTCCCCGTGCTCAGAAAAGGAAACCCGGGTAAGTCCTTTGCTAGCAGGCAGGTTCTAGGATGCCTGCCACCACCAAAGGACCTCCCTGGAGTTGCTTTTGTGAGCACAGGTAGAGGGACGGTAGTTTGCATGGTGCGGCCAGTGCCTAGGAGGTCTCCACTCTGACACCTGTGCTTTCTGGTGGCCAGGCATCTTAGGCAAGTCTGGAGCACTTGCAAAGGCCTTGCGAAGTCCCCGAACTTGTCAAAGATGCCGGCCGTGGCGTGTAAGCTCCCGCCGCTGTCCCCACTCACATGCCCGTGCTTGCTGATGGCCCTGCGGCCCTGCGCTATAAGCGAGCCCTGGATCCTTGCAAGGCTGCAAAAGGTCAACCGACCCACTTATAGTGCAGGGCTATGGCAGGCCACTCCAGATGGCCTGCTGCCCCCCCGCCCCATGCTTAGTTGCAGCTTACTTACCTCGTGGGAGTCGGCAGGCAGTAATAGAGAGCCAAACAGGAAAAAAGGTAAGTGGGTTTAGATAGGGTTCTTAGAGGTGGGTGGGGCGATTGGTGAATCAGCCAATCAGTGAGCGGTGGGCAGGGCTAGGATAGTGCAGACGGGTGGGGGGAGTGAGTGAGTGACAGGGCCAGGGCAGGCATTCCGGAACTTACTTCCAGGTCCACCAGTTGAACCTCTTTTAACCGGTTTGGTAGATTTGATGAACCGGTTCTACCAAACCAGTGCGAACCGATAGGAACCCACCTTTTGCACAATACCAATGGAAGCCTACCCTCCTCAGCAGAAGGCAACATTTCAGATAATTGGTCCGGGGCAACCCCAGGAACTGAACCCTCAACCAGTTCCAGCCCCAGCTGCAATGCCCCAACAGGGAAAACCAGAAGACCTGGGAACAACAGCTGAAGATCTGGAAACAGCAGCTGAGCTGCCCTCTTTCTCGCCCCCACCCACACTGGCACAAAACCAGTATCAGACGCAGGGCTCTGTCCCCCTTCACAAAACAGGAGAGGAAACCTTGGGAAGCTCGGAGGGGGGGGAGCTCCCCTTTCCAAAGATGATTTCCTGTCAATAGCATGACAGGGAAAAATGCTGAAGGGACAGCTCCTCCAGGAACCCCAGCTAGTAGAGAGGAAAATGAAGCTGCCTGGGAAAAGACAAGCTGTTAAATTTGCCAGACAAGCCTCAGACAGACAAAACCTTTTCCCAGGGATCAATGGAGGCCCATCCAAAAGGCCCTTGCCAAACCCAGATGAAGGAAGTAGTGGGGATGATGACTCAATGGTAAGCACACCCATCCACCCCTTTGCCATCAAAGCTAAACTCATAGTGCCTGAGATGGGAGTAGAAATGGAAATTGAGGCAATTGTGGACACCGGCTGCACCCAATGCTTAATCAGCATGTGGAACAGCTAGGCCTATGCACAAGACCCCTAGGCAATCCCATTCAGTTTGAGCAGGTGAATGTGATGCTAATTGGAGGGGCCCAGCCAAACTAATTACCAACTTGGTTTAGTTGTCGATGGGGTGCCATTATGAACTCCTCAGATCCAACGTAGCTCCAAAGATGCATGAATCAATTATCTTGGGGCTTGCATGGTTGGACAAGTGGACACCTACCAAAAAAGTGGGAGGATGGCGTTTGGAAATTAATCATAAACTTTGGGCCGTTACCACCTGTGAAGCCAGAGGGCCACCCGGGGACTATTGAACCCAATAAAGCAGACCACCCAGAGCCTGCAGCCCCTGCAACAGACACAAGACCCCCAGACATCCAGCAAGTGCCAAAAGAACCTGGCAGGAGTCTTCAGTGAGGAAGATTGTAACTATCTCCCCCCTTCATTGGTCCACTGATTGTGCAATAGAGTTCATACCTGGGGCTACCCTACCAAAGCCGAAAATATACTCCATGACTCCTAAAAAGGTGGTAGAATTAAGAAAGTACATTGACATCAATTTGAAGTGGGGCTTTATTGAACCAGCTAAGTCAGAAGTAGCGGCCCTTATGTTCTTCAAAGAAGAAAGACAGCAGGATTCATCTCTGCATTGATTTGCACAGGATAAATGCCATATGCTTAAAGAATACCTACCTCCTCTCCCTTATGAAGGATATGTTGAACCACTTGGCTAAAGGCAAGGTGTTCACCAAACAGGACTTGAGAGAGGTATATTACTGCATACGTATCAGGGAGGGAAATGAATGGAAGGCTGTCTTTAACAGCCTCCTTGGCAGTTTCCAATTCAAAGTTATGCCATTTGGGCTACAAGGGGCCCCTGCAGTCTTCATGCAGTACATAAATGCAGTGCTACATGAGTACCTATACCGGGGGATGCTCGTTTATCTTGTGACATCCTCATTTTTTCTGAGACCCTAGAACAGCATGTGAAGCTGGTATGACAGGTCCTGATAAAATGCCAAGGTATGTGTAAAATTGTCTTAGTGTGAATTTCACAAAACCTCACTAGATTACCTTGGCTCTCACATATCCAGCAAAGGGATAGAGATGGATCCAGGAAAAGTGAAAGCTGTGTTAGACTGGAAACCTCCTCCATGTGGGGGATAAGGTTTTCTTGTCTACCAAATACATAAAGTTAGGAGATGACTTCCGGTCCCCGAAGACGACGGACGTTCACGTCCACTGCTTGTCTCTCCGGCGGGCTCCTTTTAGGAGCACAGGGTGCCTTGGAGGGCCCCCCTGCCGTAGGGTGGCTTGTTGGAGCCCCCAGGATCAGTGGCAACCATGGGGGGGTCTCCAGCTTTGCCCCAGGAGCCGGGGAGCGTGGGGTGTGCATGGCATTGCTGTGTGCCTTCGCCGAACGGACTCTGGAAGGAAAGAACTAATCAGAAGTCACACCTGAAGCATGGGAGGTGAGAAGTTTACCTCAATCTCTTTTAATCTCATCTAATTGATGAACAGCAAAGAATCCAGAAGCAGTACATTTGAGACATCCCTTGTTTAAGGAGATGTTTGTTTGCATCATCTGTGTTACTATTTTGATAAATCAGAACTTTGTAATTACTGTTTCCATGGCAGCCATATATGGATGGGAAAACTTTCTCTGATAAGCCAGTTTGCACAAGTGACCATAAAATATTTTTAAAATCCTAAACTGGTCCCCTAACCAAGAAGAATATACTAGGAATATTTTCATATAAAAGAAAAATGCCTAGAGATACATTTAAAAAATATATGTTCCTGACCTGCCTGAAAATAAGATTACTATGTCCCATTTCTTCTGAGGGAGATATTTTCCATGGAAAGGGAAACTGGGAGCATTTTTCTTCTCTTTCTGATCATATATGTTGGATGGGAAAATAAGTCATTAATAACTTCATACTACACAGGAAAAGCATCCAGTGAATGGCAAGGCAACAGATGAAGACCTTACTTATCTTGAGCAAGTATTCCTTTCCATGTATTTGAGGGGCTGCCACAAAGAAGAGGGTGTTAATATATTTTTCAAAGCACCACAGAACAGGACAAGAAACAATGGATGGAAACTAATGAAGAAGAGAGGCATCCTGGAATTAAGGAGAAACTTCCTAACAGTGAGGACAATTAATCAGTCGAACAGTTTGCCTTCAGATGTTACTGGAGGTTTTAAAAAAAAGACTGGATAGCCACTTGTCTGAAATAGTGTAAGGTCTCCTGTTTGAGTAGGAGGTTTACTTGAAGAATTCCAAGGCCCCTTCCAGCTCTATTCTGAATTGAAAAATGTAGGGAAAAAAGTAAGTGTCCATAGCTTATGTCTATATTAGCAAAGAAAAGAGAATAATTTGCTTTAATTGGTAATTCAGCATAGAGCTGTGGTGGTGCAGTGGTTAGAATACAGTACTGCAGAAAAAAGGGGCTGACGTTGCAACGGCATGACATGTGATCTTGGTGCTCCGATATCACAGTCGATATTTCTGGCCCTGGACAGTCCATTCGGACCTAAACTGTCCCATAGAGATGGTGATTGAGAAGGGCACCTCCTGCTGATCTCAGGGACACTGCAAAGTCCTTGAAAGATCCAGGAATAACCTTTTTTTTCCAGCAACAGAAACACAGCTAATGAAGCTGCTGAAGTTGGGACAGCTCCGGAACGGGAAGAAAGCGAAACGAGAAAGTGTGTCGAATTGGTGAGGAAATTTTATTATTAGAAAAAGAGACTACCCCCCCCCCAAAAAAAATTAAGTTAAATTAAAATTGAAGATAGAAAACTGTAAGCGGCGAAATTAATCTACATTAAACTGTGTAAAGTGTGTTATCCTATTTCTATTTTTTTTTCATGGATGGAATTTTTGCAAAGGCTCCCTATTTTTTAAACTGAATGGATTAATTTTTTCTTCTTCTTTTTTCACTTTTGCTTACACCCATGGATTAAATTTTTTCCTTCTTTTTTATATAATGTTTGATTGGATGGATTGGATTGTTTTTGATCTCCATTTAGGGTTTTTCTTTCTTTCTTTCTTAAGATTGGAATATAAAGAACATAATAAGGAGGATTATAAAGAGGGTTGTAGCAACAGGAGGAAAGGCAGTTACACTGCCACTTAGAGGCTGGAGGCTGGATACATTGTTTTTTCTTCTTTCTCTTTGATCACTTGAGAAAGGGGAGATAGATGGATTGGAACTTACCCCAGACTTCAGAGCACAGAAGAAGAAAAGAAAAGAAAAATTGATGGAGATAAGGAGAGAAATCTTGACAGAAGCATCAGTGATAACCAAAGATAAGATGATGGAAAGAGCAGGTGCTGGGTTTCGAGCTTTTAGGAGATACGAAAGGAACAACATGTTGCGAAGAGAAGTTCATACAAGATTTATTAAGAAAGTAACTAGAATATTAATGCTACAAATGGCAAGAGATATAAGACTGCACTATTACTGGAAAGATATAGGTTGATGCAATGAAAATGTATAATAAAAACTAAGCTAAATTTAGTTTACTAGTAGTATGTATAAAATGAAGTGACAATAGCGATAGTTAAATAATGATTAATAATGATAACAATACATATAGATATATTAGTTTGAAAATATGAAATTTTATAAAAACAACACACAGAGAATATGAGATGAGGTTTAAAAGCTTATCTAGAATATGTTATAAAGATGTATTGTGATTGGATGATTTAATAGAAGGTTATCATATAATCCTATTCTAGATTTTGAATATTATATATAAAAGGATGTAAAAACAAGTATAGTCAAATTAAAGTTGAGATATAATAATTGTGATATACATGAATATATGTGAATTTAAAATATGTGATTTGATATGAAAAGCAGGTGATGACTATGGAAGAGATGCATGGAAATATGTAGCCAACTGACACACTTTCTACAATTTGTAATGGAAGATGGCTTTTTTATTTTTATGTTTTATGCAACAACAGCTCTTTATTTATAGACAAGTATGTACAATCCAGCAACTGTGAGGTCTGACAGCTCTCCTTTCATAGGGAGCTGTCAGACCTCTCAACCAATCAGATTCAGCCTAGGCTCCTGCCTAAATGGAGGACTGGAGTGGACATCTGGTTGTGAGTCTCTGGGCGTGAAATGGGGCCCAGGGAGTCAGTTGGGTCTCTTGATAGTATACCTGGCTCCCCGCCATACATCAACGGCCCTGCCCGGACTCCTTGAGCTGATCGCGGAGATGGCGGTTGAGACCCCCAAGTTATTAGTGATGGGGGATTTCAATCTGCCATCGACGGAAGAGGCATCCGAGGCAGCCCGGGAATTCATGGCTTCCATGACAGCCATGGATCTGACTCAAGTAGTTCAGGACCCCACACACGAAAGAGGCCACATACTGGATCTTGTGTTTGTCTCCGACCAGTGGACGAGTGATCTGGGAAGAGGGAATTTAGTCATCACGCCCCTATCATGGTCAGATCACTCACTTCTCCAACTGGACTTCCCTGGCGCTACCCCCCGCCGCGGGGAGGCGGAACCAGCTGGTCCCAGATGGTTCCGCCCCAGGTGTCTGATGGAACCAGATAGGTTCCAGGCGGAGCTTGGGCCACCTCCTGCAGACCTGTCCCGCTCCCGGGCAGAGGACCTGGTAGCCGCGTGGAACAGTGCGGCCGCCGGGGCCTTGGACCGGGTTGCGCCTTTGCGGCCTCTCCGATGGCAACGATCGACTCGGGCTCCCTGGTTTAACGGGGAGCTAAGGGCAATGAAACGCCACAGGAGACGCCTAGAGAACAAGTGGAGATTCTCCCGCTCCGAATCCGATCAAACACAGGTAAGAGCCTACTTAAGGACCTACCTTGTGGCAATAAGGGTGGCCAAACGTCAATATTGTGCCACCCTTATAGCGTCCGCAGAGAACCGCCCTGCCGCCCTGTTTCGGGTGACCCTCTCCCTGCTGTCGCAGGGACAACGGGACCCCCCATTGCAGGGCAGGGCAGAGGAGTTTGGGGAATACCTGCAGGATAAAATTGATCAGATCCGGAGGGGGTGGACCCACTCCAGTGCTCCAGGGGGGGCGTCCGAGGCTAGTCTTGAGATTCCACGCTGGGAGGAGTTTGACCCTGTTGTCACCGAAGATTTGGACAGGTTGCGCGGGCGACTGCGAGCCACCACATGTTTATTGGACCCGTGCCCCTCTTGGTTGGTACTGGCTTCCTGGGAGGGTTCACGAGGCTGGCTACTGGGACTGGTGAACGCTTCGTTGGGTGAGGGCCTTTTACCAACCACCTTGAAAGAGGCGGTGGTGAGACCCCTGCTCAAGAAGCCTTCTCTGGCCCAATGGAGCTAGCAAATTATCGTCCTGTCTCCAACCTTCCTTTTTTAGCAAAGGTTGTTGAGAGTGTGGTGGCTCAGCAGTTCCCGCATCACCTGGAGGAAGATGATTAACTAGACCCGCGCCAGTCCAGCTTCCGACCCGGTCACAGCACGGAGACGGCCTTGGTCGCGTTTGTGGATGATCTCTGGAGGGCAAAGGATGGGGGTTGTTCCTCCATCCTTGTCCTATTAGACCTCTCCGCGGCTTTCGATACCATCGACCATGGTATCCTATTGTGCCGTCTGGAGGGGTTGGGGATCGGGGGCACCGTATTGCGGTGGTTCCGCTCCTACCTCTCTGGCCGGACGCAATGTGTGTTGACAGGGGAGCAGAGGTCGACCCCGAGGCCCCTCACTTGTGGGGTCCCACAGGGGTCGATCCTCTCGCCTCTCCTGTTCAACACATATATGAAACCGCTGGGCGAGATCATCCGTGGTTTTGGGGTGAGATATCATCTGTACGCTGATGACACTCAGCTGTATATTTCCACCCCAAACCACCCCAACGAGGCTGTTGAAGTGATGTCCCGTTGTCTGGAAGCCGTGCGGGTCTGGATGGGTGACAACAGGCTCAAGCTCAACCCCTCCAAGACAGAGTGGCTGTGGCTTCCGGCACCCCGGTACAACCAGCACATTCCATCGCTGGCCATCAGGGATGAACAATTAGCCCCGGTGGAACGGGCATGCAATTTGGGCGTCCTCCTTGATGCCCGGCTGGCTATGGAAGATCATGTGGCAGCCGTGGCAAGGGGGACGTTCCACCAGGTTCGCCTGGTGCGCCAATTGCGACCCCTTTTGGACCGGGAGGCCCTCCACACAGTCACTCACGCGCTGGTGACGTCTCGCCTGGACTACTGTAATGCTCTCTACATGGGCCTCCCCTTGAGGTGCACCCGGAGATTGCAGTTGGTCCAGAATGCAGCCGCGCGGGTAATTATGGGGAGATCGAGGTTCTCCCATATAACACTGCTCCTGCGCGAGCTGCACTGGCTTCCTGTGGCCTACCGGGTGCGCTTCAAGGTGTTAGTTACCATCTTCAAAGCGCATAGGGCCTAGTTACCTGCGGGATCGTGTCCTGCCCCATACATCCCTGCAACCCATTCGCTCACTCAGAGAGGGTCTCGTCCGGGTGCCGTCCTCTAGAGATTGTCAGAGGGCGGTGCCCAGGAGTAGGTCCTTCTCTGTGGCGGGCCCTACCCTTTGGAACGACCTCCCCCCAGACATTAGAACAACAACAGATCTCCGCTCCTTCCGCAGTAAACTGAAGACCCACCTGTTTTGGCTAGCCGGCCTGGCATAATTCGACAACTTTTCCACCCCTAGGTCATTTTTAATTGTCAATTTTAGTTTTTAAACTATTAATGTTATTGGGGTTTTAACCTTTTTCAGTATTGTAATTATTTATTTATTTTTTACCTCCTCTGTATGACACTGTGCTGACTGTTGCTTGTGTACATCGCCCCGAGTCCCTGTGGGGAGAGGGGGCGACTAATAAGTTTAAATAAATAAATAAATAAATAAATAAATAAACAAACAAACAAACAAACCACTGTAGCTTGGTTTGGGCCTCCGCTGTGGTGCCATCTACAGGCAACTGCTGGTAGGTCTGCACCATATCTAATTTCGCAAAAAATTTTCCTGGCCCTAGCGAATGTAGTAGGTGCTGTACAATGGGCACAGGGTAGGCGCTTTGTTGCAGCACGATGTTTATTGTGCATTTATAGTCCGCGCAGATGCGGACTGACCCATCTGGCTTGACCGGGGTCACTATTGGGGTCTCCCAGTGAGCATGGTCGACTGGTTCTAGGATCCCCTGGCTCACCAGCTTGTCAATTTCCCTATCGATTTTAGGGCGGAGGGCAAAAGGCACTCTCCTGGGTTTAAGCCTGATGGGTGTGATGTTGGGGTCCAAATTAAAAGAAATTGGTGTCCCCACATACTTACAGAGGCCGGAGATGAAGACGTCCTCGAACTCCTTAAATATTGCCTCGGCGCTGCTATTCCTGATGGCGTTGATGCCGGTGACTTCCAAACCCAGGACTTCAAACCAGTCTAGCCCCAGGAGGCTCTGTAGTGGTGCGCTGGCCATGGTCACAGGAAGCTGGGTTGTGATGTTCTTAAATTGGACCCGGAAGGTGCCCTGGCCCACGATGGGGACTCGGTTCCCCTGGTAATCACACAGCATGATGTCTGGCGTGTGAAGCTGGTGCTTCTTGAGGCTAGGGATAGCTTTTTTAAGGGTCGACCAGGAGATGATTGCTAATGACGATCCCATATCGACTTCTAGCTCACAAGGAGGACCGTGAGCTTCAGCTTTTGGGGCCGCCGTGTGCGGACTTGGCCTATCGTCGTGAGATAGGTTCTAAATGGTTCTCTCTGGGTGTACTCTCTCTGGGTATACTCTCTCTGGGCTGTCTCCCTTGGTTCTCTCTCTGGGCGCCCTTTGTATTTTTGCCAGGCCCCTGGGGTGGGCCTCTGTTGGCGGTGTGTTTGAGGTTGCCAAGTGGTGGCAAGGACTTCGCTCCGGCACACTTTTGTAATGTGCCCCTTCTTATCGCAACGCTGGCAGGTTGCGCCCCGGAATCTGCAGGTAGACCGGGGATGGTTCCCTCCGCAGCTTGCGCAGGGCAGCAAACGGGAGTCGAATTTTCATGCCGGCTTCGTGCAGCTGCTGCGCATGCTGTCATCGCACTCACTGTCATCTGTCTCCTGGTCTGCGCCCTTGTGGTGGACGCGCGCCTGTTTAGTGGTGGTCTGGGGCCCATTGTGCTGGCACTGTAGCATTTCCATGGACCTGTCAGCTGACTCCGATGCCCTGGCCTCATCGAGTGCGATCTGCAGTGTTAAATTTGATTTCGCCAGCAGACGTTTCTGCAGAGAAATGTCCCGCACTCCGCAGATCAGACGGTCCAGGATCTGGTCATCTAGGTTTCGGAAGTCACAATATGTGGCAGCCTTCCATAGGGCTGTGACGTATTGATTGATGGATTCCTCTTCCTTCTGGTTCCGCATGTAAAATTTATGCTGGCGGACATGTCGGGAAGGCTTGGGCACGTAGTGCGTCTGTAGGGTCTGCTGTAAGGCCATCCATGTTACTGCCTGGATCAGAGTTGGCTCCGACAGGTCTTTTGCCATTTCGAAAACCTCCCGGCCGCAGTAGCCCAGGAACAAGTTTTTCTTTCGGCAGTCCGGTACTCCCATGAGGTCATTTGCCTCGAGGAAACACTCGAACCTCAGCATGTAGGATTCCCAATGTTCGGCCACTGGGTCGTACGGAGTTGGCAGAGCGTGTATGGCCATTTTGTTTTGCGGTTTGAATTTGCCGCTTTAAAATGGCCGCTCAAAGCCGCACCGATGCTCTGGTCTGGATTACTTGCTGGATTGTCTGGTTGTTCGTTCTTCGTCCTATCTGCCTCTCGATCCCACCTTCGTCGCCAGTGTTAGATCAGGGCAATGAGACGACAGACTCGAGACTGAAGGCAACAACAGCTCTTTATTTATAGACAAGTATGTACAATCCAGCAACTGTGAGGTCTGACAACTCTCCTTTTATAGGGAGCTGTCAGACCTCTCAACCAATCAGATTCAACCTAGGCTCCCGCCTAAATGGAGGACTGGAGTGGAAACCACTGTAGCTTGTGTGGATATCTAACAATACTATTTCTAAACACTAGAAAGGGAATAGTAAATTGATCCCTAATTTTTATTTATTTATTTTTATAGATTTAAAACCATTCATTTAATGAATGTTTGAAGTTACAATAGTACTGAAAAGAAGTGACTTACAACCAGTCCTCCCATTTACAACTCTTGCAATGTCCACTTGGTCCTCTGATCAAAATTCAGTGCTTGGAAACCAACATGCATATATTGGCTGTAGCATCATATGGTCATGTGATCATCATTTGCAATCTTCCCAGCATCTTTCAACAAGAAAAGTCAATAGCGGAAGCTGGATTTGCTCAATGATAATGTGATTCACATAGCAACTGCAATGATCTGCTTAACAACCATGGCAAAAAAAGTTGTAAGATTGGACACAACTCACTCAGTAACCTCCTTGCTTAACAATGGAAATTCTGGTCCCAGTTGTGGCCATAACTCTAGGACCTTCTATATTATATTAAATTACTGCTATTCCTGGAAACATGGAAAAGCAATATGACTTGGCCAGTAATGAATTAAGTGCCATCAAGTCAGGTTCAGCTCCTGATGAATAGGTGGATAAATATTTGCTAACTCAATGTATTTATTTATTTTTATTTATTTATTAAATTTGTTTGCTGCCTATCTCACTGTGAGGATAGTTTTTAATAGTACTTTACAAATCTTCCCCCCAAAACTTCCAGTAATGGTTTTGAATGTGTCCACCCACCTCAATCTTGGTCTTGGTCCTCTTCTTGTTCCTGATGCTTACAAAACATGATTTTTTTTCTTAGTCTACTATCCATTTAGATCACATACCCAAATGGGTATGTTTCTGTTTGTTGATCATTGTATTGGCCTGATACTTTCAAATTTGTCTGTCAATAAAGAAGTCAGTAGGGAAGTTTGCAAGTGTCAGTAGGGAGTTGCTCTGTAAGTCCCTGGGCCTTCCTGTATCCATGCCATGCCATCTATCATCTGGTCTTCTCTTGCACTGCACTGCCTGTCTAAGGGCTTCCTGTTGGCCTTGTGAGGCAAACCAAACAAGATACCTTTCTACATTCCAACCAAACTTTCTACATTCAATTCTGCAGTTCTCCCTACATCCCCTGCCCAAGAAACTAGAGAAATTATCTTCTGAGCCACTTGTTCCACTGACGACCTTATTTTACCAATCCCTTGGCAGTATCTCTTCCAAATTTCTCAAGCTCATTCCCGCACAGCATTACACTTCCTGTACACATGCAGATAGGGTTTGTAAAGCCTCTCCACCACCCTTGCTAATTCATACATGATCTGCACCAGACCTCAGAGGTTGTCCCTCTCATTTCATAATGTACCCCACGTTACTCTTATGTCAAGATTTAGAAAATTTTCCAGCTGATATTTACAAAGAAAGGGATAAATAGTTTCAGTGACCTGTAGCTTATTCTATTTGGATTACTGTATTGTGCTCTATCTCATACGAAATTGAAAACTATTCTTCAGATTTAAATTGGTAGAGAATCTGGTTGCAGAAAAATAATTATGTTCAGACACTGTAAAAATTGCATTACCTCCACTTACTCTTCTGGGCCCCATTCAAGGAACAGAATAAACATTGATATGGAAAGATCCTCTATATCTATGTTTGCACGTGAAGGCCTTTTCAAGTGCCCATGGGCAAGTGAAAGGTAGCAAGCAAAAATGAGTGAAAGGAATTGACACTATCCTATCACAAATACCTTGTTTCTGATGTTCAGGACCAAGACATTTTTTTTTTGGCCAAATTTTTAAAATTCTGCATGGCATGGTGGCATTATTTATTTATGATTTCTAAATTTCATTATCATCTTGTTTTAATTTTAATTTTCTCTGCGTCCAGCCAGATATCTTTCTGATGAAGGCAATTTAGAAATAGCATAAAATACAATAACGGACTTCTCTTGATCTTATATTCACAATAAATACTCTATTAGCACTATCTAATCCTCCTTCATCTATAACATCCATTTTTTCAGTTTACAAATTGGTAAAAGGGGAATATCTGGTGTGGGAACAATGATGTGTTTTCTAGTTGTATTTCCTTCTAATGTATTTGGGAAATTATGAAAAAATATTACAGGTAATCCTCACTTAACTAACCACAAGTTTAACAAATGTTTGAAATTGCAAGAGTGTTGAATGAAGGGTACTTATTCATTAGTCTTCTAAGTTCATTAGATTGCAATTTGGGCATTCAGCAACCAATTTGCAATTAACAATAGTAGCAACATCCTGCCTGCCCCCGTGTGATTGCCATTTGTGACCTTCCTTGCCACTTTTCCACACCTTTCTAAACTTTTGCACATCTTGTTCTGGGCCTCCCATGACATCCTGTATCACCTGCATCAGCCTTGAGTTCTTTAGTTGGGACTCACTGTTTAATGATTTGTGCATCTTGGTATTAGAGGGAGTCGCCTCTAGACTAGGCAGGTTATGAAAGGAAGGCAGGAAGGAAGGAGGGAAGGAAGGAGGGAAGGTTGGAAGAAACTGAGACTATCTGGATTGCCATTGCTAAGGGTTGTTGTCTTGAAATCAGGTTTTAAAACTGCATTGCTTAGCAATGGTAGTTCCAGTCCCAAATGGCATCGTAATCTGACTATTACCTGTAATTATCTGTGAAACTATCATCTATCATGTAAACTTTCATAATGTGTGAAATATTTTGTCTTTAAAAATAGTTTTCAATGCCATTATATATAAAATAAATTAAAGGGAAGAAAAATGTGTGTGTTTTTTTTAAAAAAACTTGATGGATAACTGTCATGGTTGACTTGCTACACAGCCCCGCTCACAACCAGATTACAGTAATGGGAAAGGGGGAGGGGATGCATTGGAATGTAAGAGAGGCTTGGAAGAGAAATTTGGAATACAAATGTGCTGACTGGAAGCCTCAGATAGACCCAACAACCCATGGTCACTGGCTGGGAACATGTGAGGCATAAAAACTAGTCCCAAAACAAAGCAAGTATAAATGATTGGTGGACAATGGGAAGTCAAGAAAGAGGTAGGTTTTCCTGTGCTGTTTGCACACAAAATAGTTAAAACTGACTTTTCTACTTCTATGGAATCCTCGGTAAAATTATACTCTTGGTAAAAAAAAAAAAAATGTCCCAGGAGTTTCTTTTGCTGTCTAATCCAATGGTACGGTTGACAATTTGCTTGATACAAGACTAAATAATTTGGGTCCTCATAAATGACTAAGGATGCTGCTGAATAATTATTCACAGTAGATCCAGTTAACACATTGGCTGGTGAAAGATGCTTTCTAGTTTAGTAACATAGATTTGCATTGCTGGCTTGAATTAAATATTATACTAAAATACAGTTAAACATGCAGTTTTATTTATAATAATAATAATAATTAATAATAATTTATTAGATTTCTAGACCGCCCCCTCTAGACCGCCCCCTTATATTGGTCTTTATTATTTTTTATAAATAACAAGATGGGAAACATTTCCAATACACCTTCCTCCTCCATTTTCTACACAACAGCAACCCTGTGGGCTGAGAAAAAGGGCCTGGCACAAAGTCACCCAGGCGGTTTTCATATCTAAGACAGCACTAGAACTCACAGTTTCCTGATTTCTAGCCCTTGTCTTGTAAAGGGTAATAATTTGAAAACAACTTTTGAAGGGAAAGATTTGGTGTCTACACACAGAGATTTAGATTTACTTCCTTTGTTTTTTCTTCACTAGTCATTTTATTTCTTTCATCAAAACCTGGATTTCTAAGTGTCTAATCAGCATTTGCAAAACTATTTCCTACCTGCTATTTGTGGTTTCAGCCAGCTTTAAACTGAAGCTTTATATATTCAGTTCAAAAAGAAGATATTTTTCTTTTTCATTGTTTCATTCTTTGCTTCTATTGGGCAAAAAGCCTTAGGAACTTGATCACTTTACGGTAGCAATCCTGTGTACCAGGCAGAAGACATTTCCTAAGCCACATCTTTGTGCAAATGCACCAGCCAAAAGTCCTGGGCAGGGAAGTCAAGTGCCGGCATCAGCCCACAAGCTCCTGGGGTATCAGGACTCCACCACCCAGCCCAGTCCTGCTTCTCCAAGGGGGTGGCCAACCACACTTACTTACTCCTTACTCCCTTCTACTGCTGTGCTCTCTCTACTTGGCCAGGTTGCTATCATGGTTGTGGGAGGGCAAAATGCATTGGTTATAGAGAGACCCAATCTTTCTCCATTCGAGGAGACCCAGCTTTGTAAGCAAAGCATCCTCAGAGATAGGATGCGAGATCACCTGGACAGGACAGGAGGAAGGGGCAAGGGAGGGCAAGAGAGCAGCAGAGCTGCAGTAGCCAAGTTCTAAAGCAGACCATCCCTCTTTCTCATTCCAATCTCCTTTCCTTCCCTCCCTCCCTCCCTCCCTCCCTCCCTCCCTCCCTCCCAGTATAATAAAGAAACAATTCTTTTTTTTAAAAAAACCCTTCAATTTGAAAGTACACTAAACAGAATATATATTTAACTCAATAACTATAATAAGTTTAATAGTTTCATATCATGGATCTGGCCAATACATGTTGTTAACAGAGTCTAATTTTTTCCATATATTTGAAAGTATTAATTTATGAACAGTGTAATTCAAAACCTTGAATTTTTAAACGTATTGTATCCAATGGGCCTTATCCACAGCAAGATGCTGTTTGTTAATTTAGTTCTTTGTTGCCTTCAAGAGATTGTGAATCCTTTTGAAGAATAACCACATTGTCACTATACAAAGAATTGTCAAATCCAGAAGAGACTTGTTGTGGTCTGTTTTTTCTTCTATAGAAAATATAGCCTGCGATTCCTGCACTGATGACTATGAGGATAATTGAGATAACTACCACCGCAGCTGTGCCATGTGTCAATAGAGGTGCCACTCCTTTCGTCACTAAAACACCAGAGAGAAGAAAAGGCACTGAATACAGTTATATTATGATAAAAATCTGACTTAAAAAAAAAGAATGAGAAAGAAGTCAAGAGATATTGCATCTTATCTTGTAGTGTAATAAAGGCAGAGTTAACAAGAATCAACTACCAATCCCAGGAATTTGTGAACTGTAACTCAGTAAAAGGAAATAACTGTAATGCATTGTTTTTTCCCCATTCATTACAGATCCCAAAGAAAATTGATATATGTTGCCTGTGGAAAATAAGGACTAAATTGACAGTCTTTTGATATAAATCTTGATGTTAGAAATGTGATTTCTTCCACAGCAAAACTAATTGCAAATTACTATGGCTATCATTTATTGCTAATTCTTTATTTGGGAACTGAAAATAATCATAATTAACTGAAAAATAATCATAAATATTCAGATACACTAACTGAAGAAGGAAGACTTTCAAGACTTGGCATAAATATCATCCAAGTAATCTCATCTATGGCAAGTGAAATTATGAATACAATTCTGGACTTTGACAGTGTGGGAAACAAAAATCTTTAGACATTTAATGAGATGTTATATTATATTTTGCTGGCTTATTTTTTATCTTTTTCCCATCTTCTCTCTCTTTCTCTTTCTATTTTGCAACAAAACATGTTAGAGAGCTGTCATTTTATTTTATTTTTTCTAATGTATAATGGTAATTGAATGATATACTATATCTCTAAAAATATAGTGGCTTATGATTGACAGGTATGATATTTGCGAAGCATCTGCCAAAATCTCAAAGTTGTCTAGAATAATATTATTTCTGATCCATTCTGAGAAGAAAAGAAAAGAAAATGGCAATAGGCAGCCACCTCAAGGATCTTCATGGCTTCCATTCTATTAATATAGGAAAATTACGTGAAACAAAATTTAACTATTGTTATTTACCAATTTAGTAGAGATAAAGTAAGTCTTCACCACAATGCTGAATTCATGCTGTTGTCATCTAAATCTTTTAATCTACAAAAATGTATTCATCTATATTTGAGCTACGTATTAGAATTTTCAGCTCACAACTTTGGAAAATATATTACTGAACTTCAAAAATAACATTCTTACTCCTTTTAAAATTAGTTTCTTACCTGA
The DNA here is from genome assembly GCF_964273705.1 of Natrix helvetica. Taxonomy (NCBI): domain Eukaryota; kingdom Metazoa; phylum Chordata; class Lepidosauria; order Squamata; family Natricidae; genus Natrix; species Natrix helvetica. The sequence continues at coordinate 114,448,716 of NC_138554.1, forward strand.
TATTTTTGTAGCATTTACAGCTGATTCCTCAATAACTAGAAAATAATCAAATATATTTTCAGTATGTAACTACTGTATATGTATTACTTCATACCACTAAGATAACAATGGAGAAGGATTTGCAAGGCAAATTTAAAAAAAATAAATTCTCTGAATCAGTAGCATATTTTTATAGTGAACCTTTATGATTCTTGAAGAAAGAATTATACACAATAGGATAATGTCAGGGTTTTTTTCCTGAAATATTTGGGTTTCCATTAACAGTTGATATTGTTTGATATGAATCTGAGTTCATGGAATATTCAATAGCTTAATGAAACTTTCATGACTATTTGAAACATCTTTCAGATTAAAAATGAAGCTAATATTTTAGTCTATAGGTAGAATAGATAAAGAGAAATACAAAATGTCAGAATTACAGATACCAAGCAATCCAAAGACTCTTATTTTCAACATTTGCCTAAAATGTTATGAAATAAACTTTGGGTAGCATCATCCTTGGCTATTGGTAATCATTTTATTAATTCTTTGTCCTGTGAGTACAGGATTAATTTTATTAATGCTATAAAACAGATGACATAATAATTAAGGGGCAGCAAATGATGCAAAAGAAATTTGTTCATTAAACTTTTATCAATTGATCAAATTATAATTATCTATTTTAAAATATTGCATTCAATCACTGGTAGCAGAAATTAATATATGTTTCAATTGATTCTACTTTCATTCCTACTATTTTATTTCAGACATATTATTTCAAACAGAAATTAAATAAGGAGAAAAATGATAAGATGAAAGGGAAAGAGGGAGGGAGGGGGGAGGAAGGAAGGAAGAAAGGAAGAAAAGAAAGTGTGATATATTTTATAGTAGATAAATTATAACTAACAGTCTAGAAAAGTAAGAAAAGATATAAGAAAAAATAATAAGAACAAAAGGTAATAACAACAGATCAAGAAGAGATCTCTTAAAATACGTCAGTTAGAAAAACCTGCTCATGAAGAAATTAGAAACAAAGGAAAACTTTTCAAATATCCTTGGATATGTTTAAAAAGTGAGCAGATAATGATGTAGTAAGAATAATTCCAAGGAACGCCACTTAGGCAGACAAAGAGAAACTGCAGAATTTAGGGAAGTAATTTAATGCAGAGGTCCCCACCATTGGGCTATGGCCAACTACCGGGCCTTGAGCCATTCAGAACCAAGCCACAGAAGTGTTGGAGGAGCATGTACACCCAAATGCGCCTAAATGCATCCCTGCTTGTGTGAGCGAATGTCGGGCAGAAAGGGAGTTATGTGCACGCACACACTTGCCTTCCACTCATAAGGAACCAACTATTCTCTTTCCCTTCTGGCCAGTCTGCAAAACCAGAAAGGTTGGGGAACTCTGACTTAATGTCTATTTGGTATGCAAATAATGTTTTCAATATAATATCATGGTAATGATAATAATAAGGCTTACTTTTGTTTGTTTTACAAATATATGATCTTGATGTATAAGATCCACAGTGGCCTTCGAACCATAGTCCAGATTTACTATTCACAAAAATGCAACTGTTACTTAAGATTTCTCTTCTATCATTTTGTTCGTGATCATCCGGTTTATTCCAGTTGACAAAAGCAATGTTACTATTATCTTGCCATAGCCATTCTCCTAAAGTGAAAAATAAATATATAGCATAATGATTAAAAAGAAAAAGAACTGCCCTGTGAAGAAAAGATATATCCAATAGCTTCCCTCCGCCTAAAATTCCTGTAAACTCTAAAAAATTGGCCACCCATAGACACATGGACATAAACAACATCTACATACTGTGCAAAAGAGACAGTCGACAAGCCAAAAAGGTAACAACAACATGAAAACCCCTCCCACCAGCAATCAATGCCTAGATGAGCATAGCTTAACACCAAGATTAATAGCAAGATTAACACCATACCAATAGTCAGGAAGTAAATAATACCCCTAAAAGGGAACTGCCAAATAAGCTAATAGTTAACACCCCAACCCAAACCCCTCAAGACCAGCCCCACCAATGCCAATAGGACAAGCCATTAGAATATAAATTGAGAGCAAACTAGCACTGATTATGTTACCTATTTTGGGTAAAATGAAAGGTCTGCAAGAAAACAACCAACTTTTCTCGTTTCAACTCTGAACTACAGCCTCTGTCATATTATTTCTGTTTCTGAATGTTGTTCTTTCCAGAACTGGGCATTCTTTTTAGATATCTTCTCTTGGGTTTAATTAGTGATATCAGATCATTATTTCTTTGCTTTACAAAGGGTAAATGAATTTTATCAGGTAATCCTGCAGCAGTTGACTCAGGTTGCTGAATCTGAGTCCTGTAGTCCATTTACAATAATACAATAATACAATAATAATAATACAATAATACAATAGTAGAGTTGGAAGGGACCTTGGAGGTCTTCTAGTCCAACCCCCTGCCTAGGCAGGAAACCCTATACCGTTCCAGACAAATGGCTATCCAACATCTTCTTAAAGACTTCCAGTGTTGGGGCATTCACAACTCCTGGAGGCAAGCTGTTCCACTGATTAATTGTTCTAACCGTCAGGAAATTTCTCCTCAGTTCTAAGTTGCTTCTCTCCTTGATTAGTTTCCATCCATTGCTTCTTGTTCTACCCTCAGGTGCCTTGGAGAATAGCTTGACTCCCTCTTCTTTGTGGCAACCCCTGAGATATTGGAACACTGCTATCATGTCTCCCCTAGTCCTTCTTTCTCTTAAGCTAGACATACCTAGTTCCTGCAACCGTTCTTCATATGTTTTAGTCTCCAGTCCCCTAATCATCTTTGTTGCTCTTCTCTGCACTCTTTCTAGAGTCTCCACATCTTTTTTACATCGTGGCGACCAGAACTTTGTCATGAGATATCCAGGAACTTTACAATTAAATATGTAATGGTCCTTGTTTTTGTCCAGGGTGATGACTGATCTGGTATGGGTTTCTGTAAATCACATCTCTCCATATTGTTTATGGGAGAGACACTCATCTCTGATGAGATCTATCTATTATGATTGAACATCTGGCATACCTTTCATCTTCTCCAGAATAAACAAACCCCACAACTATGTCAAGGTAGTGTTTCATTGAGGGATGATGATAATGACGATTAGCTACATAGTTAAATATTAGTTAAATAATTACCTTGCTGATTTGTGTATAAGCCTATCCAAAATTCCCTACATCCAAGTATTTCCATTTCTTCCTTTAAAAAGTGTAATTCATCTGAGTCTTTGATTGAAGTTAAGGCACCACCTATGAAACATGAGATGATCAAATAAGCTTATCCTTTGAGCATAATGATACAGAAGTTAAACCTGACAATTTAAGCAAACGTTTTGCAAAAATAGTATTCTACACAATGTACAGAAAAACAAACTTCTGTTCTAAATCTTTCAAAATGTTTGAGAGGCCCCATCCCAAACAGAAAGAAAAAAGAAAAAGAAAATGATCAAGTCTTCCATAGTAGCTTATATTTCAAAATATTCTATATTTATAAGATGCTTTAAAAAGTGTTAGAATTATTGCTTTTCAGTATCATATATGTAGTCCTGGAAACCCTATACCGTTCCAGACAAATGGCTTCTTTAAAAAAAGACAGTCCTTCTTTAAAAAAAGACATTGAAATAAATTCATTCTTATATCATGTGCAATTTGGAGAGCACGTGTCATTATCTACAGAAAGAAAACAAAATTATGGCAAACAATAAAAGATAAATACCCAGGCACACTCTATGTTTTGATGACCAAAGTATTTCTCTTGATTCACTCCCTGAAGGTGAACAGTAGTTGTTTAAAGCCTCAGCACAGATGTGTCATAGAATCAAAAAATAAAAGTGCTGGAATGGACTTAGAAATCTCCAGGTCCAACCTCCTGCCCAAAGCAGAATCCTTATTCCATTCTGGACAAATAAATGTATAATCTTTTCTCTTCCAGCAATGGAGCACTTAAACTTTGGGAGGCAAGCTATTCTAATTATTAATTATTCTTGCTGCTATCCTTAACAAACTTACACTCATTGCTTCGGGTCCTAACTTTAGGTCCTTTGAAGAATAAGTCAACTCCCTCATCTCTGAGACTGCCCAACAAGTACTGGAAGACAGCTATCATGTCTTCCCTAATCTTTCTTTTTGTTGGACTAGAATAGACATACCCCTTAACTGTCCTCAAGGTTAATGTTAACATTTAAGGTTAAAGTTAAGGTTACATCAAGATCTTCCCGAGCTCAGCTGAGTATATGAGAACACACTCAGAAGATAATTCTACCAGGGCTGCTACTAAAATAAAGCTGCTGCCTCTTTGATTTCAGAACTGTCAAGTGCAAATGTTTTCTAGGCATGACATATTGAAGACCCTTAAGCAACCATACCAAGAGTCAATTGACTACATCTGCTATGTGGCTTCAAGGAATGTATCCCTACCTTAAATAAATTACTTTCTAGTACCATGCAATTCAAAGTAAGTTTCTGTGGGTGAAATACAGAGCTTTTCATCCCACCAGAGGATTTTGCTCAGGGAAACCTTCCTTTTATTAATTATTTTTAGTATATGTGAAAAATAGAAAGGTATTTATTTATCTTTGTATTATACCCATTCTATATGGTATCTTCCTACATTCTCAGTCTGTTCTTTCAAGAGCTTCATATGGAATATAATATGATAAAAATTGGGGTTGCTGGCTGAATTTTGACACAGATTTGTTATTCAAATCATTGTAAATATAGACACTAGCAAGATTTCCCTAAGTATGAAAAATTGCTGTTATTATTGTGTAGCTCAAAATGATACTAACCTAACTGAGTACACCTCAAGGCTGCTCGTGGCCAAGATTCTTCATAAATGTAAAATTTGTAGCAATGATCCCCAAAAGGAATCCAAGATTCACGTTTGTTTTTGGAAGTTTGGCATTTTCCTGCTGATTGTGGCCTCTCAGTTGGTACTATACCTGTTATCAAACAAATAGGTTTTCACTATGAATAAAATCCATACTTAGTAACTATCCACTAAGAAAAATATTAGCAATGTTAATTAAAAGTTGTAACATTAATAAATAAGCAATAATTACAATGAAATAATGCAGTAAAGTATAACATAAATTTGTCATTTTCTAATAAAAAAGTATTAGGTATATACTGTTTTTAAAAATTTAGCTTATCACTTTGTTCATACATGCCACTTTTTACTAATTTGTCACTAACTGAAATTAAAATATAAACTCTATTAAAATAGACATATTAATTTACTTACCATTATATTTCTCACAAACAGAGGAGTGTTTTTCACTGTAATTTCCTGTTTTCCAATAACCATCAATATCTAAGTAGACAAAGGCTTTGTTATGCCTTGGTTCTTCAGCAGCCCAGTTAGTGTATGCTAGCCTCCTGTCACTTACCCATTTGTACCCAGAATCAATCTAAAACCAAAATGCATAAGGGAATAATTACAGGAAGTGCAAGGAAAAGTATTATTCATTTAATTTCAGTTTAAACTAGCCCTAAAATGATAACTGTAACTGGGACAGGAATTTGACATTATTAAGCAAAGCACTCATTAGGTTAAAATCATGTGAAGTATTAGTACCACTTTATAAAGTCTTGATAAGATCACACTTGGAATATTGCACACAGTTTTGGTCACCGCAATATTTAAAAAAATGTTGAGTTCTAGAAAGAGTGCAGAGAAGAGTAACAAAGATGATTAGGGGACTGGAGGCTAAAACATATGAAGAAGGTTTTCAGGAATTGAGTATGTCTTGTCCAGTGAAAAAAAGGACTAGCAGTAATATGATAGTAGTGTTCCAATATTTGAGCGCCTGCTGCAAAAAAGAGGGGGAATCAAGCTATTTGCCAAAGCACCTGAAAGAAGGACAAGAAATAATATATGGAAACTAATCAAGGAGAGAAGCAATCTAGAAATAAGGAAATATTTTCTGACAGTTGGAATAATTAATCAGTGGAACTTTCCTCCAGAAGTTTTGGATGTTCCATTGCTGAAAGTTTTTAAGAAGAGCTGGACAGCCATTTATCTGAAATGGTACAGAGTCTCCTGTTAGAAGAAGGTTGGACAAGAAGATCCGTATCCATGTGAAGACATCACTTAGCAGCAGCCTAATCCTAGTTGTGATCATTAGCGAGATTGCATCATTGTTAGGTAGCAACCTCATATTTTTCCTACACTGGCACACACACCTCTGCTTCTACTCCTCACACATACTCTCCCCACCACCACATTCTGCCATTTTGACTACCCTGCACTCAACCATTGTGCCATTACCTACCCCTGCCCAGATCAGCTTCACAGAAGGCCAGCACCTGCCCCAGCCAGATGGACTTTGTCAGCAGCAGAATGAAGGAAAGGAAAGGTCAGCTGGGATAATGAAGAGTGGCAGAGGTAGATGTGGGCAGGGATGCAGTCCAGGGACAAAAGGGCAGGGAGCGATACATAGGCAGGGAGAAGATGAAGCACTTTCTGTCATCAGAAAAGAGGTCAGGCTGCCAAGAACATGAATTTTGATTATGTGACCATGGGGATATTGCAATGGACATAACTTTGAGGACCAGCCATAACTACCATTGAGCACTATCATAACTTCAAATGGTCACTGAGTGAATGGTTGTTAAGTGAAAACTATCTGTACCCCTTTTTCATTGCCAACTGGACTTCATGTGCTCTTCCTTAACTGTGAGAAAAAGCCATCCAGAACTGCCTAAAATAGAAGTCATATAAATATTTTACAGAAATAAATCAATTATGTGAAAGTATTTAGTCTTCAGGATCCATTTAGAAAACTGTCACATATATGTTGGAGTCTCATTTAGTGACCATGGACACTTACAGCACAGATGAAAAAGGAACTTCATTAGTCAGCTGTACATTTCTACCCCGAACCACCCCAACGATGCCGTCGAAGTGATGTCCCGGTGTCTAGAAGCCGTGCGGATCTGGATGGGAGGTAACAGACTCAGGCTCAACCCATCCAAGATGGAGTGGCTGTGGCTACCAGCACCCCAGTTCAACCAGCTATGTCCATCACTGGCCATTGGGGGCGAACAGCTGGCCCCCATGGATCGGGTTCGCAATTTGGGCGTCCTCCTAGATGCCCGGCTATCAATGGACAACCATGTGACAGCCGTGGCAAGGGGGGCGTTTCACCAGGTTCGCCTGGTGCGCCAATTGCGTCCTCTATTGGACCGGGATGCCCTCCACACAGTCACCCATGCACTTGTGACGTCTCAGTTGGACTACTGTAATGCTCTCTACATGGGGCTCCCCCTGAGATGCACTCAAAGGCTGCAGCTAGTTCAGAATGCGGCCGCGCGGGTTGTTGCGGGAGTCTCGAGGTACTCCCATGTAACACCTCTCCTGCGTGGGCTACACTGGCTACCTGTGGCTTTCGGGTGCATTTCAAGGTACTGGTTATCATCTTTAAAGCGCTCCATGGCACAGGACCAAGGTACTTGCGGGATCGTATCCTGCCCCATACATCCCTGCGACCGATCCGCTCTCACAGGGAGGGGCTCCTCCGGGTGCTGTCCACGAGGCAGTGCCAGCGGGCGACGCCCAGGAGTAGGGCCTTCTCTGTGATGGGCTAGCATTCTGAACTAGCTGCAGCCTTCGATTGCATCTCAGGGGGAGCCCCATGTAGAGAGCATTACAGTAGTCCAGCCAAGACGTCACAAGTGCATGGGTGACTGTGTGGAGGGCATCCCGGTCCAATAGGAGACGCAATTGGCGCACCAGGCGAACCTGGTGAAACGCCCCCCTTGCCACGGCCGTCACATGGTCATCCATTGACAGCCGGGCATCTAGGAGGACGCCCAAATTGCGAACCCAATCCATGGGGGCCATCTGTTCACCCCCAATGGCCAGTGATGGACATAGCTGGTTGAACCGGGGTGCTGGTAGCCACAGCCACTCCATCTTGGATGGGTTGAGCCTGAGTCTGTTACCTCCCATCCAGATCCGCACGGCTTCTAGACACCGGGACATTACTTCAACGGCATCATTGGGGTGGTTCGGGGTAGAAATGTACAGCTGGCTGTCGTCAGTGTACAGATGGTAATCTACCCCGAATCCACGGATGATCTCGCCCAGTGGCTTCATATATATGTTGAATAGGAGAGGTGAGAGGACCGACCCTTGTGGCACCCCACAAGTGAGCGGCCCCGAGGTCAACCTCTGCCCCCCTGTCAATACAAATTGCGCTCGGCCAGAGAGGTAGGAGGAGAACCACTGCAAAACGGTGCCCCTCACCCCCAGCCCCTCCAGACGATGTAATAGGATACCATGGTCGATGGTATCAAAAGCCGCCGAGAGGTCTAATAGGACCAGGATGGAGGAACAGCCCCCATCTCTGGCCCTCCAGAGATCATCCACCAACGCGACCAAAGCCGTCTCCGTGCTGTGGCCGGGCCGGAAACCGGACTGGCACGGGTCTAGATAATCCATTTCTTCCAGGTGGCGTGGGAACTGTTGTGCCACCACACTCTCTACAACCTTCGCCAAAAAGCAAAGGTTGGAGACGGGACGATAATTAGACAATATAGCTGGGTCCAGGGAAGGCTCCTTGAGTAGGGGCCTCACCACCGCCTCTTTTAAGACGGCCGGCAAGAACCCCTCTCTAAGAGAAGCGTTGACTAGTTCCTGGAGCCAGCCTCGTGTAACCTCCCAGGATGCTAGTATAAGCCAGGAGGGACACGGGTTCAGTAAACATGTGGTGGCTCGCAGTCGCCCACGCAACCTGTCCATATCATCGGAAGTAACAGAGTCAAACTCCTCCCAGCCTAATCCCTCAAGACCCACCTCTGACGTCTCTTCTGGACCACTAAAGGGGACCCACTCGCTGCGAATCTGAGCGATTTTGTTCTGCAGATATTCCCCAAACTCCTCTGCTCTACCCTGTAAAGGGGCTTCCCGCGGCCTCTGAAAAAGGAGGGAGCGGGTCACCCTAAACAGGGCGGCAGGGTGGTTATCTGCGGACGCAATAAGAATGGCACAATACTGACGTTTGGCCACTCTCAATGCCACAAGGTAACTCCGTAAATGGGCTCTCACCTGTGATCGGTCAGATTCGGAGCGTGACGATCTCCATCTGCTCTCTAGGCATCTCTTGTGGCGCTTCATCACCCTCAGCTCCTCGGTGAACCAAGGGGCCTGGGTGGATCGCTGCCGCGAGAGAGGCCGCAAAGGCGCAACCCGGTCCAAGGCCCCAGCGGCCGCACTATTCCATGCAGCCACTAGGTCCTCCATCCAGGCGCGGGTCAGGGCTACAGGACATGGCCCAAGCTCTGTCTGGAACCTATCAGGCTCCATCAGGCACCTGGGGTGGAACCATCTAGGACATTCCGGTTCCGCCTCCCCGCGATGGGGGGTATCGGATGGAAAGTCAAGCCGGAGAAGTGAGTGATCTGACCATGACAAGGGTGCAACGACTAAATCTCCTACTCCCAGATGACTCCTCCACTGGCCAGAGATAAAAATAAGGTCCAGTGTGTGACTTCCCTCGTGAGTGGGGCCCTGAACTACTTGGGTCAGGTCCATGGCTGTCATGGAAGCCATGAACTCCCGAGCTACCTTGGATGTTTCCCCTACTGATGGCAAGTTAAAGTCCCCCATGACCAAAAGTCTGGGGGTCTCAACCGCCATCTTGGAGATCACCTCGAGGAGCTCGGGCAGGGCCGCTGATGCATAGCGAGGAGCCAAGTATACAATCAGCAAGCCCAAATGCCTCCCTGGGCCCCACTTCACACACAGGGACTCACACCTGGTTATCTGTGGCACAGTGGACTCTCTCGGCTCAAGACCTTCCCTTATAATGACCGCTACCCCACCACCCCTGCCCTGGGCCCGTGACTGATGGAATGCGCGGTAGCCTGGCGGGCACATTTCCACGAGGGGGAGACCTCCCTCTTGACCCAGCCAGGTCTCCGTTATCCCCGCCAGGTCCGGCTCCCCCTCTAAGACCAAGTCATGAATGAGGGGGGCTTTATTAGCGGCGGACCTGGCATTGCATAGATTGTATAGATTCTGTTCTTACCTCTTTGCTGCTTAGTCCAATCCATACAGGCTCCTTATATTTGAGCACTTGCAGCCATATGAATGATTCTGCATAGGGGTCTACAATGGTGGCAAGTTTTGCATTTTCAGATTCACATTTCTTCTTTGCTTCTTCCCAGGTCATCTTGGGACTAACCATAGAATAGCTGCTATTTCCATAACCGATATAGTGAGATGCTGGAACTGTTGGTTCAGAGTAAGGTTCAGGACCTATTTTTTTTAAAAAAAAATCAGTCAAGATCACATACAGTTCTGCTATTTTTTAAAAAATTCTGAAAACCCTTAATATTTAATTTCTATCTTTTCTTAAAATATCCTCTCAGTTCCATATCATGAGAATGTTCATTACTAAAAAACCAAGATCACATTAAACAAATTGGTACAGTGAATCACTTTAAAGAGGCCTTGAGTTATAATATAAATCTTTAGTTATATATATCTTAGTATATCTTTAGTTATCCCAAATATGTGAACTTATAAACATAGGGCATCTGTTGAATACCTTTGGCCAATTAACTGATTCAACGATACTAAAAGCCTTTATATTGGGCTTCAGATAGTTGGCATCATGATTGTATTTGTTAGTTCACTTTATTTAAATACTTCCAGAAATTGATGGTACTGTGATTTAAATTTACAATTTCTATACATTCCTTCACAATGTATTTTCTTAGTTATCAATATCTGACTTGTTGCAATCTTATTTGGCTCAAACATGTTTATTCACCCAGGTTTTTCTTTTTATATATTCAATTTTTATTAAAACTTTTTAAATAGATGATAAAATCTAACGCAAACTAACATAATGTAGAGAAGAAAAAAATAGAAGTAATCAAGCAAAAGTAAAAATTCAAGAAAAGAAAAGAAAAGTTGAAGAAAAATAGGAAAGAAAGAAAGATTCCAATGTTCTTCATAGCAGCTATAACGAGATATATCGATGTAGTTATATGCTTAACCTCTCCAACTATCCTAAGTTGCATCATATTGATCTTCTTCCTAGAATCTGTTTAATTAGATTCTAATTGATTCTAATTGATCATGTATGATCAGAATCATAGCTCACAAAGTCACTTTTTTCAAATTCTGATAATGACCTGTAGAAGATAATCTAAATCAGAGTTCCCCAATGTTTGCAGACTGGTGAGGGGATGGTTCGTGCAAGCATCACCAAGCATGCAAGCATGAGCTCCATTTGTGTGACCACTATGCATGCACGCCTGCTGCTCATACAAATGGAGCACGCATGCCCTCATTCACCTGCTGCTCACACAAGTGAGATTGCGAACACATGAGCACACGCTCACCACCATTTCCATGGCCCAGTTGCAAACCCCACACAGCCAACTAGTGAGCCACGGACTACAGGTTGGAAACCCCTGATATAAATTACATGTCCTTATTCTCTGAAATATTTCCCAAGATTTCTACAAACTTACCAGTATTTTTTTGGCAGATGTAGGACATATTAGAAGAACAGTATCCAACTCTCCAATATCCTGCAAGCCTTTCAGGTTTTGTCATCATAAAAACGCAGTTACCCTATAATGTATTTGCATAGTAAGAAAGCCAAATACAGTCACTGGTATCATGATTGGAACAGTTTTTTTTCTCGAACCCTCCTTAATAATATCAAAAGAAAATAAATGTGTTTTTCTGTTTCTGGTAACTATAGAAGATGATTGCCATGTCAGTATCTGTCATGTGTCATGATGTCCTATGGAGTCTAGCACAGAAGCATCCTGAAGCACATACCACAGAAGCCTATTGAATCTCCATCATTGGATGAAATCTTTTCTTCAAAGGAAGATGCTGCCACTGATTATGGTATAGAATGGAGGGGATAGAAGGAAGTCAGTGGTCTCTAACAATAGCTTCAATGAATCTTTATAGCCTGGGTACTTCAGGAATGTTAATGGCTAACATGCTAAGATTGTTCAGAATATGTGCTGTCTCAGGCAAAGGAACCATTTAGACAGCCATCTCTTCCCCAAAGTCCCATTCAGAGCCACTATGTTTCTTTGGCAAATCCTTCAAGAGAGGTATACGCACAAACACAATCATGGAGACAAACTGGAGAAGCCTTCAAAGATGCCACACTGGACCTCTTAGGCACCAAGGTAGAAATGGAGTTTTTTGCTCGTGTCACCAAGCTTTGCCCTTTGGGATAGTGTGCTCAGCTCATTGCATACATCAAAGCTAAGCAGCCATGAGAATCAAATCACTTATGTGAATTTGAAGGCATACGCACAAACACAATCATGGAGACAAACTGGAGAAGCCTTCAAAGATGCCACACTGAACCTGCTAGGCACCAAGATGTTGGCAATAGTAAAATTCTCCAAAATATAATATTCATGGGATATTTTTCATTCATAAAAAGAGCAACACAAGTAATAACTGATTTTTTTTCCAGTATTATATCACCCTCTGTTGATGAGGAGAAAGTACAGCAGTCTTTTCTTATTTAATAGACCGAAAAATCTGAAATATCACCCATTTTATTCATTTATGCATTCATTCATTAAATTTATATGGCCAGCCATTATCACAAAAAAGGGACTTCTTTCCATATAAATTTTGTATCATTGTAGGAATTCAACATCAAGGAGATTAACAACACATTTGTGGGGAAATAGAACAGGAAAAATCCCAACAAATTGGACTTACATGGTATGAACGAGGTGACCCTTTAGCCCAATTTGTAAAATAGACTCCACTCCCATCAGTCCACAGGAAACGTCCCCTCCAATTCTTGTCAGTCAATCCAGTCCAAATAGTACCACTAACACTTTGTAATTGCACTGTGAGAAAAGCTGAGGGGAGAGGAATACAGATATATTTTACAATAAAGTATTGTCAGGCTCGTGACCAATTACATGTTGTTCCAACTTTTGATTATATTAGATTTTAAAGACTACCTCAGTATACCAGACCAAACTCTGCTCACATACAATATTTATGACAGCCTTTTCTATGTTCCCATCTTAAGAACATTCCTGGTGATCATCTATAAAGCCTTTCATGGCATAGTGCTCCTATATCCAATTGTTTCTGCCTGCCAGGTATATTCTGACAAGAGGATTCGTTGCTTTAGTATACTAGAAGGTACCAAAACCACAGAACAGAATAAAAAGAGGAGGGCAGAAGAATACATGCACAATTTAAATTGCTGCCATAAATTGAGTTATCCAGATTGTAGCTTCCATGTCGTGTTTCTGACATTTTAGTAGCCAAAAACCAAGCAATTTTCCTCTCTGTTTGAGGCACCAAAATAATCCAGACAATGTAAGGTTTTCTGCTGCAGCAGGGGGTTGGACTAGATGACTTCTGAGTAGCCTTCTATTCCTAAATTGCTGTGCTGTGCTGTGCTGTGCTGTGCTGTGCTGTGCTTTCTTTCTTTCTTTCTTTCTTTCTTTCTTTCTTTCTTTCTTTCTTTCTTTCTTTCTTTCTTTCTTTCTTTCTTTCTTTCTTTTTCTCCCTTCCCTCTGTGGGAAGCAAATCCCCCCCACCCCGAAATAACTGCTGAATGTCACTTTGCAAACCTCCTTCCGAGCAGCTTTTCAATTTAAAGCAGGACTCAAAAGTTTGCAGCTTTAAGACTTGTGGATTTCAACTCTCAGAATTCCACAGCCAGGCACGCTCAGTTCCAATTTAAAGCAACAGCATTTGTTTTTCTCCTTTGCTGAATCTCCTGGCTGAAAAGTGAGTCTCCTTCTTTTTTTTCCTTTTTTTTCTTTCTTTTTCTTTCTTTTTCTTTCTTTTTCTTTCTCCCTTCCCTCCCTCCCTCCCTTTCTCGTTCTCTCTCTCTTACTTTTTAAAGGTCCCCCCCCCCTTGCTTGAACCGGCAGGGGAAAAAAATGAAGCTTTTGACGGGAGCATGGCCAAGGTTCGGGGGCATGGCCAAGCCACTATTACCACTGGTCCTATCTGGTATACCATATTTTCACTCCCTGTTGTGGTGTACCAGACCGGGCAGAACCCACCTCTGGTCTGAAGGGGTCTGGCCTGAGTGTTGGCAGTAGCTCTGGCAAGCTTCTGCTCCAGAGCATGTGGGGGAGGGGGGCTGAAATACAGAGGGCAAACTTCTTCGATCCCACAGGATGACAACATTTAATAAAAGGGACCAAGAGTGAATGTACTTGGCAAGCAGAAACCATTGGATCCTGGCAATTCCACAGACAGCCAAGCCCCATGCCATGATAGGCTTTATAGATCACCAATCACTTAAACCACACCTGGCAGCTGACTGGTAATCTACCTAAAAATGTCTTTGATCAAGTGGGGCCAAATAGCTAAACAGTTCTAACTGCTTAGTCATATCAGTATTGAACTGAAAACAAAATCTGCTTTGAAACAATCCAGTTACACATTTGTAACTGCTTTAAATTGATACTTAACTCATATATTATTGCCGATGCACACTTTTTATATTATTGCGAAATTACTTTGGGTTTTTATTGCCTTTATATTTTCAGCATGGCAACCTTTGAATTAGGAATGGAGTAAGAATGGGCAGGGGACCATAGAGAAGGAGCATATTCTAAGAATTGTGACAACATTTTCATATCAACATTTGAAAAGCATCTAGAAGTTCCAGTTGGTTCAGAATGCAGCAACTCACATTGTTTTTGGGATGCCTTAGTGTGCACATGTGTTACCTATCCTGTGGGAACTTCATTGGTTGCTGATTTGCTTCTGGGTGCAATTCAACCTTCTGGTTATCACCCTTAAAGCTCTTCATTGCTTGGAACCAGGTTATCTGAGAGACTGTCTCTTGCCAATCACATCCATCCAATCCACTAGAGCGGGAGGCAAGGAATGTTGCAGATCCCAACCCATAAGGAGATACATCTGATGAGACCCAGAAGAAGGGCCTTCTACGTGGTGGCTCCTTCCCTCTGGAACATCATCTCTCCTAGAACTCTTTCTTAAGGTCCTGAATATGTGATTTTGCTGGAAAACCCAGAGTGGAATGGAGCTCGTTAGATGGCTGATTTGAGTGTGTGTTGTCACTGAGGGTGGGTGGGTGGGGTTTTTATTTTATTTTATTATTACTTTATTATTTTCATTTTTTTCTACATTGTGTTTTTATTGTCTATAAACTACTTAGAGTAACTGAGAGCAAATAGGCAACTACATAAATTTAAATAAGAAAGTAAACAGGTAAGTAAGTAAATAAGCAAGTAAACAATAAACAAACAAACAAATATATTTTGCCTTTTTCCAAGTGGCAAAAGATTATATATACTGGAGGTTAGGAAAGAAGATTGGGCATAGAAATTCTTATCATTAAAGTAAGAGATGGATTTTAAAAGAAATATTAATAGTCAATATGGTTTAGAGAAGTGATTGTACCTTGAACAGCTTTGCTTGGTATACTAGCCAGGTTTCCTCCTAGGTTTCTGCAGTGATCACGTGCATCACTCCAGTTTTTCTTCTCCTCTTCTACAAAGCCAAATATTTGGAAGCACTAGAAAGATAAGAAGGGATTAAATAATCCCTTGGTTAATTGATTAATCAATAAATAAATAAATAAATCAAGGGAGAATTAATTAAACAAAAGAATAGAAACAACCAACATATAATCATCAATCATGACATAATATCATAACTTTTTAGTTATGTAGAACTTATTAAGTAATTATCTATTAATAAAATTAAACTGTCCACTTTCTTTTGGAAAGAATATAAGCAATAATAAAAGTTATCATCTTTGTCTTGGTTATATGCATCCTTATCTATTCTTTGTGATGTAATAGACTTCTTAATATTTTTATATTAATTATAGTTAGACAGCCAAGTTTGTACTTGCCATCTTAGTTCTTATTATACCCAGGAGAGAGGGACTAATAAAAAAAAGAAAGTGCCCAAGTCTTTCAAAATCTTGGTGGCTGCTTCGGAGATACCATTCAAGGAAGCAAGACTTTTCAAATGACCTTGCTTATGGATATGTACCCCAACACTGTAAGTTACAGTGAGACCTTGACATATAATCTGTTGCTTAGTCACTGTTCAAAGTTATGAGAGATCCACAAAAAGGTAATCATGACTTAATGTTTCGATAGCTGTCTCCCTCCCATAGTCATGTGATCACATTTTGGGCATTTGGCAATGAGCTCACACTTATAGACATTTACAGTGTTCCACAGTCACAAGGCCAAAATGTATTACTTTTTTTTTTTTTTTTGCTGAAAACTGAATGTTGCTGGATGTTTATTTCTGTTTTCCATGAAAAAATTACCCATTGCAGACAGTGGGTTCATTTAATGACAATGGCATTTGCTTAATGGTAGCTGCATTCACTTTACAACTGTCACATTTACTAAACAATTGCTGCATTTAAAAAGTTGTAAAAGGAAGTTGGTCACATGATAACCTGCTTAATGTTCAGCATGACTCATGACAGTAGTTCGTTGTTCAATTATAATTGTAGGATGAGGACTACGGATAATAACTTAATATATTACTATTATTATTGTTATTGTTGTTGTTGTTATTATATTATATTATATTAAGTAATATAATAAATATTAATAAAGGGAAAACATTTAAAATTCCATTTACATCTATGGAAAAAAAGTAAAAATGGCATTTACATCAAATGTTAAATCTATTTCTAAGAAACAAGGCTATTTTTGTACTGGTGATATTCATATTTTTCACTTTTCCTGTTAAGGATATTTCTGTTTTGTGGCTAGTAGTGGGTTTCAAAGTTTTTTAGAACCTCCTCTGTAGGTGTGACCTACTTTGTCGGGGTGTGACCTGCTTGCCAGCCATGTGACTGGGTGGGAGTGGTTTGCCAGTCATGTGACTGAGTGTGAGTGGCTTGGCAGTCATGTGACTGGGTGGGCGTGGCCAACTTGTAAAATGTGGTGAAACTCACTTAACAATGCTCTTGCTTAGCAACCAAAATATTGGCTCAGAAACTTGGCATTTGAAGCACGCAAGTCTTAAAGCTGTCAAGTTACAAGACCCTTGCACCCCTAACCTTTTAGAAAAAAATACCCCAGGGGTGTACAAACTTGACAGCTTTAAGACTTGTGGACTTCAGCTCCCAGAATTTCTCCTCCAGTCATGTTGGCTCAGGAACTCTGGCATTGAAGTATGCAAGTCTTAAAGCTGTCAAGTTACAAGACCCTTGCACCCCTAACCCTTTAGGAAAAAACCCCAAGGGATGTTCAAACTTGACAGCTTTAAGACTTTAAGGTTTAGATAGGATTCTTAGAGGCAGGCAGGGTGATTGGTGAGCCAGCCAATCAGTGAGCGGTGGCCGGGGCAAGCGTGGTGCGGAAGGGGGAGGAGGGAGCTGGAACTGGTTCTAAACAGCACAGTAGATTTGTGGTACCTCTTCTAGAGAAGAGGTTAGAACTGGCAGGAACCCACCCCTGTTTGTGGCATAATTACTCTGTTCAAATATTGTACCTAATACAATAGATGTAATATAGGACATGACGCTATCTTTCCCTGAATTACTTGTGTTCACTGAGCAGTCTAAAAAGACCACTGGCTACCTGTGACAAAATTCATGTATTTTGCATGCATACAGGTAGTCCTCGACTTGCAACAGTTCATTTAAAGTCTGTTCAAAGTTATAACAGTACTGAAAAATGACAATTTTTCATGCTTATGACCATTGCAGCATTCCCATAGTAACAAAATTTATATTTGGATGCTTGGCAACCGACTCATATTTATGATGATTCAAGTGTCCCAGGGCCAATGATCTCCTTTTGTGACCTTTTGACAAGTAAATACAATGGGGAAACCAGATTCACTTAACAATTGTGTTACTAATTTAAGAACTGCAGTGATTCGCTTAACAAATGTGGCAAGAGAAGTTGTAAAATGGGGCAAAACTCACTTTAGCAAATTTTTCACTTAGCAACATAAATTTCGGTCACAATTTTGGTCGTAAGTTGAGGACCACCTGTATTGTCTCTAGGATATTTGTATAAGGATCATTTCTCAATATATTTACAATTGCTATATCAGTTACCTTGTCATTAAACCAAAGCCAACCTTCACTGCACCCTTTTGGAGTTGCAGGTAATGTGGGCGCTGGAGTTGAACGGACAGAGCTATTGTGTCTCTCGCAGATGAAGCTTTTCTCAGCACCACAGTTTATATCATTCCATTCACCTAGTCAAAGAAATTACATTGTCACCTCGGAAGATTAAATTATTCTTAAATAGCAACAGCTCATAGACTGTATATGTTGTAATGGAAATAATGAGGATGAGAACAATAATGGGAAGTGCAACTGTACATACTGGAATGCTACAGTATTTGTGAAACAATGGAAGCAGTTCTCCCTTATTGATCACTCATTCAACAACTATTTAAAATTGCAATGGCATTAAAAAAGATTTAGGACTAGTCCTCAAAGTGGCAGCCATTACCACATCTCTATGGTCACATGATTATGATGCAGGATCATGGCAGTTGACATATGTTTAAGACTGTTTCAGTTACCCATGGTCACTTGATTGTCATTTATGACCTTCACAACCAGCGATCAACAGGCAAAATCAATGGAAAAAGATGGCAGAAACCTGCAAGTCACGCACATGACATCATGCTTAATGACTGCAGGTAATTTCACGGACAAGTGCAGCTGGACCTATGATGGTAAATCAGGTGCAGTCATGAGTGTTTCATCTTATGATTGTATGATTTAGTGATGGAGTTGTCAGTTCCAGGTGTGGTGAGTAAGTGAGGATTACTTGTTTCTTATTTTTGTAGTCTGTATGTTAATAATTCCAAAAATATGGTTCTATAGAAGATAGGTGATTGTCTATCTCTTTTGGAATACAATTGCCTTAATCTCTGACTATTAACAAGACTATTTGGGGTTTATGAGAATTGCAAATTAGAAATTGGTTTTCCCTGGGCTAGTATAATACATTAACTAAGTAAAGTAAGATTGGATTTATGGATAAAACTTTAAATTCTTGGTTTGAGAATATGCTACAATATTATTAAGTATTTTGTTAATGTACTTATATCATAAATGTAAAACATACTAATTAGAGTTATAAAATAATGGTTTTCCAATAATAGGTTCTATGATAATGTGTGCCAGTTAATCCAAATTAAACAATACTGTGCCTTATCCTGAACTTATGCATACAGAGAACTGTTAAAAACATGAAGTTTTTATTACTTGCCTGAATCATAATACATAACTACACAGTTTTCATCATCATTTGCAAAGTTGGGTTCACCGGGGGACCAGGCGTCATATGTCACTGGAGTTCCATCCATCCATCTGAAGAAAAATATTTGACAGTCACCTATGATGCATGAATTTATTAAACTTACTTTTTTTGTATTACTTTTTTTTGTATTTTTTCTTTTGCCAAAGAGATAGCAGGATGAGGAGTGGGGGGGATGATGTAGCTGTTGAAATATCATCTGTAAAATATTGGCCTGAAGCTGTTTCTAACCATTCTAAGTTTTGGAAAAGTCTGTCTCAATCCTGAAACTTCAAAATCCAAGCAAAACCATTTCCAAATCACAACATTTATAAAATGGTTTGTACAATGGATAAAACATTCCTGTTGAGGTCCAAATAGTGCTCTGAACGCACAACAACAAAAGCTGAAGAAGTAGGGGTTGCGAGGCTAGGAAAATTAGAATTGCAAATGGTTTATACACTTCCATTATTTAATACAATGGTATAAACCATTATAATGGTGTAAACCATTATTTAATGTCTACATTATTTAAGACAAAATAATCCCACCAAGTCGACATTGCAAAACAAAAGTAACTGAAATAATGCAAGCAATCCATGATATTTCTTGAGTTTGGCTGATCACATGACTAAAGGATGCTACAACGAGTCATACACTGCTTGCCTGCTGCTTTCCAAATTTTACTCATGCAATCATGGCCAGAACTTTGAGGACCAGTTGAGAGTCCCTTCACTCAGTGCCACTATAATTTTAAACAATCATTGAATGAAGGGTCGAAATTATAAAAGCATACTAGATTGTCAATTATCTAGATTCTGGGACTCTAATACAAGTAGGCCTTAACTTACAACAATCCATTTAGTGGCAATTCAAAGTTATAGCAGCACTGTTAAAAGTTATTTATGACCATTTTTCACACTTATGACCACTGCACCATCCCTATGATTACATGGTCAGAATTCAGATGCTTGATAACTGACTCATATTTAGGACAGTTGAAGTCTCCTGGTGTCAGGTGAGATCACCTTTTGTAACTTTCTGATGAGTAAAGTCAACAGAGAAGTCATATTCACTTAATAATCATGTTACTAACTTAACAACAGCAGTGATTTATTAACAACTGAGTAAAGGTAAGTGGTAAAATGAGGCAAAATTCACTTAACAACTGTCTCGTTTAGCAACATAAATTTTGGGTTCAATTGTGATTGTAACCTAATAATGTTCAAAAGGTTGAAATATCACATGGCAACATTCACTGTTGCATAGAGTTAAATGTCTGTGCTTGGGTTTTTATTATCAAATTTCTAATGGTATCTTGGGGGCTTGAAAAAGATTCGCAGCATGCCTACTTTTACATTCCTTGGTGAACCACTTCCTCTCTGGTTCAAAGATGGTTATTAGTAAAAACTGAAGAAGCACTTATCTTAAGAAATGGAGTGATAAATTGTGTTCCAAAATGAAAGCAATGCAATGAAAGCTGAATTTTAATATATATATATATATATATATATATATATATATATATATATATATATATATATATATATATATATATATATATATATATATATATATATATATATATATATATATATATATATATATATATATATATATATATATAGTTTTCCCTTTCATTGAATCTTGTTTTTAAAAAAAGGCCTGTCAAAATCTTGACAAGGGTTTTGACAAGACCTTAATAAGATCTTTATTTATGCTTATTCAAGTTTATTATTAAAAATAATTTTAAAACAGAATTACATTGCACACTGCTGCATTTTGTTAATGTTTTATGTACGTTGTTTACTTACCCGAACTTTTTGTCAAGGCCCAAAGTTAAACCAATGTAAGGACTATAATAATTTTTATAATGGAAGATCTAATACATAAAAGAAAGAATAGGAAATAAAAATAATTATTTACTGCTTTAATATAAAGTAATGGCGATTTGCAAATCATCTTGAATGGAAGGAACTAAATATAAAATAAATGACACAATTTTGAAATAGGTTCTGCTTTTTAATATTATAGTACTTTTGAAAATTCATTTGAGTAAAACGGTACCATCTAAATTATTGGTTTTTTTAAAAAATAATTTGTTTCTAACTAAGTTGACTGCATTAAACTTCCATTGATGTTAATGGGTCTCATCTTAATATACATTTTATCCAAGAGTTAACAACTTCTTCAGTTTCTGAAAACTTCTGGCTATCACATCACACACACATGTATTACACACACACACATTTTCTGAACCCTCTTATTTTGAATAAGTAATTTTTGCATATATTTCTTACATATTTCCACAAAAATAAATTTTCTCCTTTACTCTCAATGGTGGTAAGATCACCATGATGTGTTTTGCAAAACATCCGGGCTTTTTCTGCAGGCATTATTGCATCACTGAAATAATACTCATTGTTTTCATATTGAATCCAGCCATCTTCAATTCTTATAAAAGAATGTTCTGCAAAAGATGATGTAGAAGAAATGATTTATATGTCTAGGATCCCTTTCCATGCATTCCACAAAATCATAAAGCAAACGGAACCACTTGAAGATTATGTGCTATCCTTTGGGGCAAAGCTCTTCCTTCCACCCAAAAGACTCATTCCTGTAATAGCTGGCAAATTGACAATTTCAATAACTGGAAGTGGCTTCTACACAAATGTTCCAAAATACCCCAGTCTTTTCTGGGACAAAGCAATATAAAGCGAAGCAATGAGGAGGCCATTTTAATTTGCTTACAGAACTAGCTGGAGAGAGAAATGAGTTGTTGCCTTAGGCAACTGCTTAGCTCACTTGATTCAATCAAATCACTATCAAATACAACCATTTCATCAAATTTTTGTATATTTGGTAATGTTTTCTAAACATGTCTGATGATTTCTTATGGATATGAAAAGTGCCCTAATTTTGAGTAACTCCTCTTTGGTTATATTTCTATGTATGCTTGGGAAACCCCTACTCAATTAATGCCTATGAAGAGAAAAACGACACCTTCCTATCACTTAGGGAAAATGTCTGTAGTTTTCACATCACGCAGAGCCAATATCTGGCTTTCTTCAGTGCTCTGAGAAATCGGTCTGCTTACAAACTCAGCTGTCATGCATCACATTTTAGGAATGTTTCTTTATGTTACGCAGCCAAATTTAGCTCAAAGCAATCTGATTCAAATCAAACTAAAATACAATGCACAGCCATAGTTTTTAGTAAACATTGCGTACAAAATTTTTGACATTAAATTGTTCAACGTACCAAAGTCGTTGACTGGTTGGTTTGTTGGTATGGCTAAACCTGAAAAATTAAATATTTTAATTACAAGAAATTCAAGCCAATCTTATCACATTACTCCATTTTGCAAAAGGCAATCCACAAAAACTGAAATGTTGTACTAGCTTAATGTATTTCTATATTTACAAGGAAATAAAATCATAGAAATCTAGATCCCAGTTTTGCCCAAAATCCAAATGGTCCCCATTTTTGAAAGAGCTATAAAACCCTGGTTCTTCACTTATGCCCTTGGCAAGAAAGAATAAAATTCCTTACTTCATTGTACTTGCCATCTTTTATCTTTTTATTGGTTTTACTGTAATTTCTTTGATTCTTATGAGCCCAGAGCCATTGAAAGTCAGACAGTGTATAGGTTAATAAATTATTAATATTATTACTATTTTTTTAAAAAAATTGGCATCAATAATGCCATCAATGTACTACATTCTTGAGCATCATTTAGATATATTTGACATTGTAATGTGTTACTTAAGTTGTATATACAAATATAAAATCTGCAGTAAAAGTGAATTGTATTTAAGACCCTCAAATTTCTCTCCCAAAAGAAAGGGGACCATCACATAAATGCTAAAAGAACCATAAATGCTTTAAAAAAAGTTGTGCAATGAATACATTCTCTAGTGTCTGTACTAATAAACTGCATATTACCTCTTGCAATTTGACAGATCCAATATTGTAAAAACCTGCATCTCTTTGAAGACCAATATAGAGTATTTCCCCATATTGATTTGCATCTTTCATCATTTTCACTTTCTGAATAATACCAAGTTGACACTGGTTCATAGTTTACCTACAGTAAAATTAAAATATATTTACATATTTATTGTCTAAAGCCATACATTTTAATATTCAGAAAAAGAAACAAATGTACCATAATTGCCTTTTAATAATGTCCACATGTTTGATGGGCTATTAGCAAAATTCTTCCAATGTGGTTCTGAGTACTGAAATTGAAGAAGTGGCAGCTGGCATGTACTTTTCATATTAGCCTGATTCACTAATCCAGTGTACTTATATACAACTTCACATATTTTAACACAAAATATGGTGTAACTCTAAAAGAGGAACTAGCTATAGTTGTAACTTTTATAAGATATCTGTATGGCTTTGTTCTTATGTTGTTCCTGGGATAGGATCAATGGTGGGATTCAACCAGTTCGCACCTATTCAGGTGAACTATTTGTTAAATTTCTGAGCAGTTCTGAAAACCAGTTGTTGGAAGAAATCTTCCAACAGACTTGGTTTTTTCCACTTTACATGGCTAATCCTGTCAGGAAGGCAGGAAGGAAATATTCTGGTGTTGTTTCCAGCCTAATCCTTATCTTTATTGCCCTATTTATAGAAACTGCCTTATTACATTGTAACAGGTAATGGTTCTTGGCACTACGACCAGATTTTCTGTCTCTTCTCCAGAAGTTTTTTCCCCCCTTTGTTGGTTGTTTCCTTCTTAAAAGGAAAGGGTTGTTTTAAGCTTTTTATATTGCTTTAGTGGTTTCTGGCACTGTCCTTTTGGGGTATACTTCCAAGAGGTAAGAGGCAAGTTTGGCACTCTATCTGTTTTTTTTTAAGCTACCTATCTGGGGACATATTATCTTTCCTTAAATTTGTATGATTTCTTTAGGATATCTTGTGAGGTGAGTGAGAACAGCTGGTATCTTTAAGTTGTGCAAATGGATCTAAGGATTGCTTCTTCTGGGTGTGAAAGAGTGCTTTGTAAGTTCACTGAGTACAGGAGTCTCTTGTCTATGGGGATTCTTCAGTCATCAAGGTCATGGCTATCCCAAAGCTGCTTTTTTCAAAAGGCAACTGGACTTTCTTGGTTTCCAGAAAATCCAGTTGCCTCTTGGAAAAGCACCTTTAGGACAGGAGTCTCTTATATTGCTTTGGAATGGCTAAGGCTAACATTGCTCACTGATAGTAAGATTTAAAAAGCGGGTGGAGGTAGGGGTGTGGACCCCCCAGTTCATTTTAGTTTTCTCTCATGACGGTAACATGGCACCAAGCTTGAAGTTTATTTAAGGCACATATTGATTTTATTGTGATCCTGACAAGCTTGGGAAGCTTGAACCTGAGTCCCCTATATAATTTGTTAATTTGTCTCTTTAGCTTGGCATTTTGTAGCCCAAATATGCTCACCCACTTTCTGGTGAACTTAAATGACATCTCTGCTAGAGGGTTTCACTTTATGAGCAAGAGTTGGCTGCTGACAGTTATCATTGCATTTTAACTATTTCAATTTCTCAAGGTGCTCTGCAACCCTGCCTGATTTGTAACTCTGGCTTGCACATATTTCTAATCTAATGATTGGTATTTAGGGCAGCGTTTTGCAATCGAAGAAGCTTTTTATATTTTTGTACAGGTAATCCTTGACTTACAACAGTTCATTTGGTGACAATTCAAAGTTACAATGGCACTGAAAAAAGTGACTTATGACTGTTTTTCACATTCATGACCGTAGCAGTATCACCACAGTCATGAGAGGCCGGGTGAGGTGAAGCACCTCTCGACATGAGTGATGTCAAATTGGCCACACCCACCAAGTCACATGACCATCCAGCCACACCTACCCAGCTGGTAATTAGGGCAGAGAACCAGGTGTTAAATTATTTAAATCCCAACACTGGATAGGATGCTTATGAAATGTTGTTGGTTCATCTTGAAGGTCAAGGAGACAAAGGGTTTGATTGATTGACAGGAATCAATAGGGGAAGCATCTATATAGTCTTTAAAAGCAACCCCATGTACAGCACATGTCAGCAGTCCAAATAAGAAAGCAAGATAAGTGTGACTGTGGATGGTATCTCACATTCTAAGAAAGGCTGTAAATGGCACAATAGATGAAGTTGTGCAAAAGTCCTTCCTCATCATAATTGCAGCATACCTCGAGGGAGCATGTTGCCATCTATAATTAGAGATGGAATCTCCCTGCAGTCAGTTGGCTTCTGAATTCCAAACTGCCTCAACTTGCTGGGATTAAGATCTCTAAGGTTTTATTTAAATATTCTCAATTTTAACTGGTTTTATGTTTATTTTTTTACCATTTTGTAAGTCACTCAGAATAGCCTTATGGGCATAAGGAGTGCATATAAATTAAATAAATTAATAAATTAGAATATTTATCCCCTCCAGAACCTAGCAAACTCCAGACATAAAGAAAAGGGGCTCAAATGAATCACCTGTTCATTCAATGGAGATATAAGGTTATATATCCCTCATTGATCATATTTAACTTTGTGTCAATGGATCATACTACTGACCAGTTTTAGGTAGATGCTAAATAAAAGTGGGAAGGGTATTAGGCTCTGAGACAAACCATAATCCATGGTTTAGAAATTAACAGCCATGCCAATTGAAATCCCTCCTTCAGAAAGAAGGATCATGACAATAGAGTGTTCCTCTTTCCCAGTTCACTGAGCTAATCCAGAAAGATACCATGGTTGATAGCAATGAAAAGCCACTGAGAAGTCAAGTAATATCAACAAAGGTGCAACCCTCCATCATGACCTTGCCAAAAATCAACTATAAGTATGACTTGTGTGTCTCCACTTCCAAACTTAAAGATATGGTTCCATGTAATTAACTTCTTCCAGAGTTCTTTACACCACAGCAAGGAAATATCTAAAGAAAGTTGGATATAGGTCAGTGATGGCGAACCTATGGCATGCGTGCCACAGGTGGCATGCGGAGCCATTTGTCAGAGCACGTGAGGGCTGCCCTGTTAGCTGGCCAGCGTGCTGATTTCACCCTTTTTTAAAACCATTTTTCGCCCTCCCCAGGCTCCAAGGCTTTATAGGAGCCTGGGGAGGGCGAAAAGAGCCTCCCCCGCCATGACCGGAGGCCCTCCGGAGGCTTCATGAGCTTCCTTGAAGCCTCCGGAGCGCAAAGAACCAGCCCTACGGGCAAACCGGAAGTTCGGGAACAAACTTCCTGTTTGCTCGGAGGGTCGTTTTGACTGCTTCGGAGGCTTCAGGGAAGCCTCCTGAAGGTCCCTGAAGCCTTCGGAGTGCTCAAAACGACGCTGCGAGCAAACCGGAAGTGACTTCCTGCTTGCTCAGAGAGTCGTTTTGACTGCTCCTGGGGCTTCAGGGAAGCCTCCTGAAGGTCCCTGAAGCCTTCGGAGTGCTCAAAACAACCCTCCGAGCAAACCGGAAGTGACTTCCGGTTTGCTCGGAGGGTCATTTTGACTACTTCGGAGGCTTCAGGGAAGCTTCCTGAAGGTCCCTGAAGCCTCCGGAGGGCTTCCAGGGGGGGGGAGGCTGTTTTCACCCTTCCCATGTTCCTATAAAGCCTCTGGAGCCTGGGGAGGGCAAAAAAAGCATGGAAAAATGGGGGGGGGTCACGCCTGTAGTGCACGCATGAGCAATGGGTCCCGCATTGCATTATGGGTACGGCATGCCAAAAAAGGTTTGCCATCACTGATATAGGTCAATAATTATCTAATATTCTCGGAAGAAACTATTCTTCTGAAAAGGTAGAACACACTTCTTCAAGACATATATACTGGTCCATCATCCAAGAATGCATTCATTGCTCCTCCTACACTAAATCTTTGTCACTTTTCTGTCACTTTTCCTTTGTCTTCCATAGTGATACAGATGTTTCTGTTAGCAGGGAAAATGAGTGAAATCCAGTACTTAGAAATGTTGCTTGTTCAGTTCACTCCTTCCTTCCCAAAGGGGATGTTCCTTGCATTGGTCCTCTTTCTAGGTCACCACCACAATGATTAATTTCCACCTATCTCCTCCATTTCTGTAGATCTCTTTTACTCTTCAATTGCTTTGGAGGTTTTCAGCCTTTTTTCCAGGGGCTCAGATATCATGGTCAGCCACCATGCCGTCTGCTTTTGGTAGGTGCAATGAAAATTATCTTCTTAATCTGGCAATAGCATCATCAGTATCAAATGGCTCCAATGGGCCCAAAAGCAGCAACAGATATATTCATAAATATAACGCATAAACTGCCATGATGTCCTGTATTCCACCTTATCATCCCCCAATTGCACTTTTATGATCATTGGGAATACATGACATATTGGACATTCAGCTCAAAGTTGTAGGCATTTCAAAATACTCAAAATTAAATTTAGGAAAAGGGCCACTCAGATATTCTTAATTAACTGGAGGTCCTCTCACATCAGCAAAAATGGATGCTAATTTTTTTTTTAGCAGAATGTGAAATGAAAGATTTCAAGTCGTTTATAAGTTCTATAAGAACAAATCAAACTTTTTCAAGAGTAGCCTGAAGTAAGTCCATATAAACTGTCAAAATAATCTGAATAAAGTCAAATAGCAACATTGTGTTTATATTAAGACTGTAATATTTCACTTAACAGTTAACTAGACTACTGTTATATGTATGAAACTATCTACAAAAATATTACTAATACCTGTACTCCATTAAATATTAAGAATACCAGTAATTCCAGTTAGCATCTGTATTTTGCGCGTTACTTATATACTTACAGGAGACCCGTCAGTCCAAGTGTATCCTGGGCTGGAATCCACAATTCTTAAACCAATCCAGCTGTTTTGATATTGTAGTCTAAAATGCAATAATCAGCAAATACATTAAAATATAATTTATGGACGTCTTATTTAATACACTGATTTTTTTCTGTGTTTTTCCCCACATGCAGAACATAAGCATGTCAGCAAATGAACAACCCCAAGAAATATCCAAGATCTCAAATATGGCATATGCCTTTACAGATGAAATATATCCATTTGAATGGGAATAGATTCTGATGACTGCTATAGAATTTAAGTACTCATGTATAGGATAATACTAAAAGGCTTGTTACTTTGATGATAATTATAACTGAATCTCTATTTTTGAACATTCATTATTATTTCTCTTGTAACCATTTAAGGAGGTTTTACTTTAAAAAGATAAATAGTTATGGTGAACTTAGCTACTGATTATTGACATAAATTGGATCTCTAATTCTGAAGGCCCTGAGAGAAAACTCAAATATATGCGAAGTACTTCAGAACAAATATATGTAGGATTATGAGGTTTACACTATTTATATATTCTATGATGATGAATTCAGTGCTCCAATAAACCCTTTGCCAGGAGTTTCTGCCTTGACATATAAAAAAAATTAAGTTTATTATACTCACAGTTTGTTTAGTGAATCAAACTCTTCTTTATTATGAAAAGAAGCCAGGTCTCCTCCAATTGATTTACAAAAGTCATATGCCTCAAACCAAGTTTTCTTTTCAGTTTTCTTCTCTGTATATGCCTAAATGCATATAAACACATCTAATTACAAATAAGCATTAACACTGCAGTTGTCTACTTCCCTTCTTAGCTCATATTTGATTATCTTTTCAATTAACTATCCAAATTTTCGTGTTTGATATTCATTTTTTACATTTTTCTAACCAATCGAATACCTATTGATCATTATCATCATCATCTTTTAATAGCCCCATAATCCCTTGTGGGGTGGAGTCTGGGGCAACTGAATGGAGCTGAGTGGCCGGATGCCCTTTCTGTCGCCAATGCGGAGTTATGCTCAGCAGATACATTCTCATTCTGCCCAGAGAGAGAAATATCTGCCTCTACCTAAGATCAAACTCACGGCCTCCTGATTGTGAGGTGAGAGCTCCACTTTTAGGCCATTGCACCAGGAGTGGGTTGCTGCCGGCGTTACTGCCAGTTAGCAACCCGCACACAGCCTGCATGCAACCTGCACACTCACTTTGCTCATGCGTGCAATGTAAATTGTTCTGCATGTGCAGAACAATTTATAGTGAAATTCGCACGCAGTCACTAAAATCCAAAATGGTGGCAGCCAAGCAGCAGTGAGGAAAACGGTTTTGGGGCGTGGCAGGCCTGGGTCACTGCCAGTTCTCCGACCCAGGCCTGAATTCTCCTACCGGTTCGCCTGAACTAGGCTGAACTAGCAACCCACCTCTGCACTACACCACTCCTAATTGAATACCTATTGATGTTAAAAAGAAGTTAAAGAGAGAGTAGTTGTTGTTTTTTTCTTTTTTGCTACTGCCATAAATAGATCTATGCAAACTGGATGTAAAAGAACACTTGCTGAATTTTCTACAAGAATTTTCTATTATCCCGGTTGCTCCCCCCTGCTTATGGACATGATAGACTGGATTAGCGGGGGAGTGGCTGAGGCGGCTGGTATGGGCATTGATGCCAGTGGAAGATGGCTTTGGTAGTTGGCGTGGGCATGGTTGGAGTGGGGGGGGTTCCTATTTTTTGGCCCCCTGCTATCATCGCCATTGCCTGGGCCACCATACTGTGCCATTTGGCCCTTCCCCTTGTGACACTGTGGACTGGGTTAACAGAGTGCGGGAGATATGAGTGCGGCTGACATGGACGGAGCTCAGTTGTTGGAGTTGTTGGAGCAGCTGTCGCTGCCGCCGCTGTCCTCACCACCGCCATTATTGGCCGCTTCACCAATCCACAATTTATCATCTGCTGCGATTTTGATATCTGACCGTTACCCTTATATATTGTCTTCAATATCAACCATGGCTATGATGGACATAAGCCTCCCGCTACGCCCCTTGAACACTGTCAGCTGCCTCCTGGTGGATATGTCATCTCCCCATTCCTTCTCCCTGTGATGTCACTCTGTTTTGGTTGATGCCACAGTCTCCCCTATATTATACTGCAATAGAACTTTAATCCCTTCGGGAACTCCCCCTTTCCCGGGGATGGCCTTCTTGCTTATGAAGATGCTTCGTTAATGTCGGAACTTGGGATCCCGAGAAGTGGCATGTGAAGAAGAGGCTCCTTAGGGATTTTTTACAGGGGCTTTTAAACCAAATTTTAAGGGGGTGGGTGGGTTGATTTGGATGGCTCAGACAGGCTCAGGGGAGAGTCTGCCAGGGCACAAGCCAGAGCTAACTAATGGGCACGGGTTGGGAGGGCTAGGAAGGGTTGGGATTCCGGGGGAGACATTTAGCCATTCCATTGGGGGGTTCACCATCTCTACTGTTTGTGGGAGAGGCAGATATGGTGGGGGCCGAGGGCCAAATGATGTTCGGAGGACACAGATTTGCCATTTAAGAGCGATCACGCGCTCCAACCCTCATCGCCCCTCTTGCACCCTGGGTGTTCAGGATTACAGGACCCGGGTCTCCGGCTGGTATCGCTTAACGCCAGGTCCATGGTACATAAGGCTACCCTCATTTACGACCCTATACAAGAGAGGAGAGCAGAACGGGCATGCATTACGGAGACCTGGTTGGGCCATGAGGGGGGTGTTCCCCTCATTGAATTATGCCCACCAGCTTCCAGGTGTTTCACCAGCCGAGAGCCGAGGGCAGGGGCGGGTGGTGGTGGTGGTGGTTATTAGGGAAAGTCTTGGACCTCAGGAGGTCACTGTGCCTCAGATAGGCGGGTATGAGTCCCTTTTTGTGAAGTGGGGCCTTGGAGTCCAGGTGAGCCTCTTTGTTACGTACCTGTCTCCCTGCTATGTTTCATCGGCCCTGCCAGAGCTGCTAAATATGTTAGCCGGATTGGCGGTTGATTTGTCCAGGTTTATGGTCCTGGGGGATTTCAATCTGCTTTCCATTGGCGAGACATCCGAGTCAGCTCGGGAGTTCATGGTTTCCATGATGGCTATGGACCTAACTCAGTTAATTTGAGATCCCACTCATAATGGGGAACACACACTCGACCTGATTTTCGTCTCTGGACAGCGGATGAATGATCTAGATTTAGGGGATATTTCTATCCAGCCATGGTCATGGTCGCATCATTTCCTCCTTAGGCTTAACTTCCATACTGCCACCCCTCACCGCAGGGAGGCGGAACCGATTAGATGGTTCTGCCCCAGGCGCTTGATGGACCCTGAAAGGTTCCTGATGGAGCTTGGGACTTTTTTTGAATTCCTTGCTCACAGTTCAACTGAAGCTCTAGCAGATACCTGGGATAGGGCAGCCACTTGGGCCTTGGACCGCATTGTGCCTTTGCGGCCTCTGGCCCAGTGCCGATCCTGGGTAGCTCCCTGGTTTACCAAGGAGCTCCAAGGGATGAAATTCTGGAAAAGATGCCTAGAGAGTGATTGGAGGGCCAGCCGGTCCGAATCTGACCAAACACTAGTAAGAATTTATATTAAATCCTACTTAGTGACGACAAAAACGGCAAAACAGCAACATTTTTCTACTCTTATCGCTTCTGCAGATAACTGCCCAGCCGCCCTGTTTAGGGTAACCTGTTCCTTACTTAATCAAGGAACTGGGGAGGACCCCTTGCAGGGTAGGGCTGAGGAATTTGTTCAGTATCTGCAGGATAAAATCACTCAGATTCGGACAGGCTTGGACTCTGACTGGGTAGATTCGGGCGAGTTGACAGGGATGAATCTTGTGGAAACTCTCTGGGATGAGTTTCACCTTGTGACTCCTGAGGGCAGGGACAGGATTATGGGAGACTCAGTGCTGCCACTTGTGTGCTGGACCCGTGTCCCTCTTGGTTAGTTTCGGCATCCCAGGAGGTGACACGAGGCTGGCTCCAGGCGATTACCAATGCTTCATTGAGAGAGGGGTTCTTTCCAACAGCCTTGAAGGAGGTGGTGGTGAGGCCCCTCCTAAAGAAGCCTTCCCTGGACCCAGCCTCTTTAGCCAACAATTATCTGGTCTCCAACCTTCACTTTGTAGCGAAGATTGTTGAGAGCGTGGTAGCACGTCAGCTTCCCCAGTACCTGGATGAAGCTGCCTATCTCGATCTCACCTTGAAACAGATATTCCTTGTTGGACTTGCAGTCCATCCCCCAGGACATTTGGCAAGGGGTGTTGGTCCCGGGATTGGAGGAGATGTCACCCCTTCAGCCAATTGCTTGCAAAGGATTCCAAAATGGGTTGACCCACCTTGAAGCAGACATTCCTTGTTGGACTTGCGGTCCATCCTTCAGGACATGGGGGTGGGGATGTTGTTTTCGGGATTGGAGGAGGTGTCATCCCTTCGGCCAATTGTTTGCAAAGAAAGGCGGCCCTCTCCTCGCAATTGACAACATCCCACAGTCCAGCAGCATCTCCCGATCTCATGGCAACGCAGCCAAGATTTCGGCCTGGCAGAATGGAAGACCAGAGCCAGTTAAATTTAATGCATCTCCATAGACAAGCTAAAAAGGATGAAAGCTTTCCTGCCAGACTGTATTTGCTCTGACAGACTCCATACCAGGCATTTTTGCATTCCAGTGAGTGAACTGAATGGGGTCTCCATTGGTCCAATTGAAAGTCCCTGGATTCGCTACATCCGAAAGGCCGATCCAGAAATATGTTTCCGGACGGTGTCCAATTTGGCTCGTCAGGAAAGCCTGCTCAAATCTGTGGTAAAAATAATTCATATCAGGATGGTCTCTGATGTTCTCCATTTTCAGATTCTACATCCTAGACCCATTTTACACTTTCACCAGTCAATCCATCTCAAAGGGTTGTTGAGGGGAAAATAGGAGGCAGGAGGATTCGGTACATTTCTATATATTAAAACAGTGGGGATAAAATTATCACTATCACCAACATCATACTCTCAGATCTGAAAGTACGATACTAGATTTACAGATTCCTGATCAGAGCTAATATATGCTCCCATTATATATGTTAGGGCTACCAGGACTGGAGTTTAATCTTTCTTACAGCAAAGACTACACATTCTCCTGAATATTTAGAATAAGGACAGGCCTTAGGATAAGGAAATCTTACTGAGGTCTCTTAGTAAATGCTTAGTAAATGCTGCCATGGCCAATGAAAAGGCCTGCTCAATCCCTGCTACAAATAAAAAAGCCACATGCCATAGCTCTCTTGACCTAGCTGTCTGACCAAGACTGCAGTTGCATCATAACATTCTCTACAGCAGTATTTCCCTATTTTGACAGTTTTAAAATTGTGGGCTTCAACTTCCAGAATTCCACGGCTGTCTGGAGAATTCTGGGAGATGAAGTGCACATATCTTAAGGTTGCTGAGTTTGGGAAATACCATTCTACAGCAGTGGTCTCCATAATTTTTTAATCACACATCCTTATCAGTAGAAACATTAAACATGTAGCTCATTACAACTATGTTTATTGTAAATTATATCTATGTATTATTTTACTCCTGTCTTATATGTATTATAAAACATAATCCAAATGTATACTATACGTTTTATATTTTTTATATTAAGTCTTATTTTTTATTTTTGAGAAACAATAGACATCCTAATGTTTTCTTCTTCCACAGCAATGGACAAGAATATGCATCCCAAGATGGAGAGCACTGCTCCAAAGAATTCTTCACAGCATACTAATATAGCATTCCTATCTGGAATGTCATAAAAGAGGCTGGTTCAGTGTAAGTGTTGCAGCAAGGTGCTACATCTCATTCTTATACACTCTGAAACATCTTTTGGAAGCTGGAAAACCTGAAGAGCTGAATTAACACTAAAATATATCCTGGAAAACATTTATTTTGAAATATTCATTGATCACAACAATAATCAGTAATCCATATAAATAAATCAGTAATCAGGGAAATAAACCAAGTTTTAGATGATATGCCAAATGAACTCATGTAAAATTAGTATAAAAAAGGCATAATTCAGAAAAATGAATAATCCACAAACATTAAGATAAAATAATAAACAAATAGTTTAGAATCAAGGAATGAAATTTGTGAAAATGTTTTCCATGCCTAGATTTTTTTTAATGTCACTAGATATCACAGCAGAGTTTACTTTAAAGTAAATTAGTTTAAAAAGCAGATTAAAAAATCTATTTACTATTTTCTTTGTTAAGTAAAGTGAAGAAAAAAGTGAACAATCCTCTGCAAATAGTTGGTCTTGAGCTCATTCATAGATGATAAATAGATGGATTAAGATAGATAGATAGATAGATAGATAGATAGATAGATAGATAGATAGATAGATAGATAGATAGATGATAGATGGATGGATGGATGGATGGATGGATGGATGGATGGATGGATGGATGGATGAATATTTTGTTCTATCCCATTCAACATATTTACCTATTCTCCACAGAGATAAGAAATCCTTGGTTTGTTTCACAAGATGTCTTTGCTTCTGAAAATGATCCAAGTGTCTTTCCAATTAAGTAACAATAGAAACCATATCTTTTCCAGCCCTGTTAATGTAGCATACATATAAACAGAATTATATTGGCCTAAATTTATTTATTTTACATTTTCATCCTGCCCAAATGAAAGCTTCTCAGATTCACCCAAGTTATCTTTATCAAAGAGTGACCTTTAATTATTTTAAGTTCATATTTTATGTGGTACATAGTAATAGTCTCAGAATCTAAAAGGTGCTGTGTAATCAATAAATGTTGATAGACATAAATTTGTAAAATTTAACTTCTGTGCCAGCAGCTTCAAATTGGTTTAATTTTGTAAGAACATTGCTGAAATTTGGATGTCCAATCACAGCACAGTTCACTTTAAAGTAAATTTATACTTGTGCCAGTAGAAATCAGCTTTTTTCAGTTTCAGATTTTGTGTGTGTGTGTTCCTTCTGTTTAATCATTATCTCAGGTAGGGTTTTTTTGTCATATGGAAATGTGAATAAATTATTTTCTTATAATATTGCAGAGAAAATCTTTCTATCTATGTGATTGCTATGAGTCGACATCAATGTTAGGAGTGGAGGGTACTATTCATCTGAAGGCATAAGTAGCTTTCTGGTTGATATTTCCAAAACTTCATAAGAAGATGAATACCGTAACTATTATAAAAGATCAAGAACTACACAATTCTTTAGGCTTACTTTCTGGCATTTTGGATCAGCAACTTCATCTGTTCCAGGAAGAAATTCTGAAGGCTCTTTTTTACAGATGTATCCTAATTCCTCTTCGCAGAAATGATCTGCCCAGTATCCATTCTGAGGATGGAAGATGAACAAACCTCACTGAAAAGGAATCCATTACTTTTACCCCTTCCTATTTTTGTCATTAATTATATTTTTGCTTTTTTTCATGAGCTGGATTACAGCACAATACTTGTTATAACTTCATTTGCCTAAAATGTGCAGCCAGACCAACATTTTGCAAAAAGATGCAAATGTTTAAATTAAAGTTGGTAATGGTAAACATAGCCCACAAAAATTAAATTATTTCAATATATAATTCATTAATGTTACCTCAAGTTTCCAAAATACAAAATAAAATTGTATTGGGGTTTTTTCTCACCAAATATACCTAAATCCAAATTTAGCACACCTAAATAAGCTTTTGTTCTTCAGTCAATGCAGATTAAAAGTTTATTCCCAGTTTTCTGAATAAAATGCTCAATTGAACTCAGCATGTATTTCTTCATTTACTTACTTATTATAATGTACTATACATTTTAAAGCAAAGTATTAATTACACAGTAGCAATCCATTTCAGTATGAATAGGCAACTAATGGCTCCATGAGGTTTCTGAATGTTTATTTGTTTA
This sequence comes from Natrix helvetica, assembly GCF_964273705.1. NCBI lineage: Eukaryota > Metazoa > Chordata > Lepidosauria > Squamata > Natricidae > Natrix > Natrix helvetica. The sequence goes on from NC_138554.1 coordinate 114,484,690, forward strand.
GTAGCTCCCAGAGCAGTGGTGGGTTTCCAATTTTTTACTACTGGTTCGTTTGTACACATGTGCACACTTTCATGTGTGCATGATGCTTTTGTGCATGCACAGAAGCATCCGGGCAGGTGGGTGGAGCCTCCAGCTGTTGCTACTACCAGTTTGCCCGATCTGGGCTGAAGCAGGAGCAACCCACCTCTATCCCAGAACTCTCTGTAATTACCAAACTGTAGAATAAGCCAAAAAGCAGACTTTATGGTGCTTTTATAAATGAAGATTTCCCCAACAAATAATGCTTATGAGTGTGACTAATCACAGTTACCTGACATAATTAATAACTTTGTTACTAACGTCCTGTCCCCTCCCCAAGTATTCAGTTATGTCCTTAATCACAAAAGCTCAGCCTTTCTATATAGTGTTAAATACCCTTATATATTCATTCCTTACTCTGATAAATAATAATGCCTTATCAAACAATATTGTTAAACAAAAATGCAATCAACACAGTCAATAAAATTAGCTCATTACTTAACAGCAACCCAGCAAGCAAAAATTGACATAAAAAAACCACATCAAAAATATTTAAAAACAATATTTTGGAATAAGCTCCAGAATACACATCCATAATAATTTAAATCAGGTGTCAAATAAATTAGAACAGGACAACTCTATACTAACCCATTAATCAAATAAAAAAGCCTCCAACCCTGTTTTGGAGGCTCTCAAAATGGCAACCATGATGGTTAGAAAGCACTATTGCAGACTAATTATGTTGATCACCAGCTGCCAGCAGTTCGGCAACTTGATTGTTACCGGCTCCAGATTGACTCAGCCCTAGATTATTCCAGGGTTGGTAAAATGAGGACCCAGATTATTGAGGGCAATATGCTGATGCTGTAAACCACTTAGAGAGGGCTGTAAAAGCACGGGAGTGCTATTGCTATTGCTATTATCAAAAGCACTGATTCTTAAAATGTGGTCATAAGGCTCCTGGAGCTATGAGATTAGAATTTATTCCAGCACACATTGAAAAAAATAAAAACACAATATTGAAATTCCATCCAAACAATTGTGAGAAGAGATAGCAGCAGCAAATATGTCAGTTTTAATTTTTAATATGTCAATTTCAATTTTTAATAAAGTGGAAAAAGGAAAAAAAAAGAAATGTTGATCTATGGAATAAATTATGTTATGGAAAATAGGTTGCATTAAACAAATTTTTAGACACAAATTTGATCCAGGAGAGAACTGAAGAGGGAAAAAAAATCTCCACCAGGCAATTAAGGTTTTTTTTGTTACCTTCCCAGTCATGATGACACAGTCCTCCTGCACGTTGCTTACAAGTGTGGGTTCTCCTTTCTGCCATTTGATGAATCTCACTGTAGTACCATCACTCCACTCAAAATAGGAAGGAGTTTTCTGGTCATTTAGTCCTATCCACAAATTATCTGTTGATTCTAAAAAGATAAATCCATGTTATTCATTTGATCTCAAGTTTAACGAATGAAGTCCAGAGGTTGTATATAATCCTCCAGCTCATAGAATTCTGCTATGTTGGTCAGGATATAAGAAAGTTTATATGTGACATAAT